>NC_061113.1:228974287-229311515 GCF_002878395.1 Capsicum annuum
CGCGCATTAATTCATAAAAGTATTGTCAAGTGATGTATATAAAAGGTTGTATGAAATCTGGCTTTTATAATTACTGTGTGTATAAATCATGTATAACTAAGAGATTTTGAATCTGATTATATATCATTTTGTAAAATTGTTCGAGCAAAGAATTGAAGAAAAACAAGAGATAATATTGATTTGGCTGTCTTTCCATTTTGAAATTCTTCTTCTTTTTTACTTAAACTTTATATCAAGCCAAATAATTTTATATAAATTGGAACGAAAAGAATATAAATTTCGTGTACAAAATATTTTTACCGACAGATTACGGCTTTATGTATACACTTAGAATTTTGAGATTAAAATTTTTAAATATTGTTTCTAAATTCGAACACAGAAACTTTAAATTTTATTAAATGAAATGTATATATTTAAAAACTACGTAAAAATAACTATAAGTCACAATAATTAATGATAGTATTTCAAGACATTGCACAAATTTCGCTCAAAGAAAAATTTGATCTGACTTGTTAAAATTTTAACTCTATTATATAAATTAAGAAGGAGAGCGTAATATTCTCTAGCCTTAACATGGTGACTGCTGAGATTCGATATATACGTAATGAAATGTAAGTCAGTTATCAATATAGTATAAAGAAAAAGATTATCATCACACATATAAAAATGTGAATTCTTGTTTTATTTCTGTGAAAAGGTTGAGACTACACCTGAATCATTTAGCTGTAATGGAGAAAAAAAAAAAGATTCCACCTTCCAGTTGGATCAAATTATGCATAAAAATTCTCTTTTCAAAAAGAAGTGAGCCCCTTATATACCTCCACATTGCAATTTGCAAACTAGAATAGGAAAAATTCATATTTTAAACTACTTTGAATGTTACAATTTAT
The DNA here is from genome assembly GCF_002878395.1 of Capsicum annuum. Classification (NCBI taxonomy): domain Eukaryota; kingdom Viridiplantae; phylum Streptophyta; class Magnoliopsida; order Solanales; family Solanaceae; genus Capsicum; species Capsicum annuum. The sequence continues at coordinate 228,975,178 of NC_061113.1, forward strand.
TTATTTTATTTTTCTCTTTAATTAGTTTTAAAAAGATTTTTTTATATGATATATTTAAGAATATAATATTAAAAATACTTTGAGTTATATTTTTTTTATACCTTTAATCTAAACTCAAACATTTAAAATTATTTTTTATTTTTTAAAATTTTATGTCAAGTCGAAATCAAATACCGAGGGAAAAACATTGGCCCCATTCCCAGTGTCAGCAGCACAACCAAAGGATTATGTTGGTAAAAAATAGTTTGTACTTGCAATCATGCAAAGGTCGGAAACTTGCATCTTAAACTTCTCATGTCATATAAACAAGATAGATTCTCCAAAGTGCCCAGTACCCCCCCCCCCGGGCCCCCACCCACACAACCCCAAGCAAAAAATAAAAAATCCTACCAAAATAAAAGAGAATTAAAAAAAAAAAAAAAGGAAATAAGAACCTTTTCTATTTTAGGTGAGGGTAAAGGGCTCTATAAATTATTTATATATTTCTAAATAAGTGTTGTTTTTAGCTTAAGCACATCGTCTCTTAAAAAAATATTCATTCCTACAAAGTAAATACTAGTTTTCACTAATTTACTTTTAATAAATATCTTGAAAAAGATATAACTCTATTCGATAGTTTTTTGATTAGGTAAAATTCTCTTTGTTTAAAGAAGAGTAAAATTAAAAGAAAATCATTAATATCTTCTTGATTATATAAAGTATCGCTTATTTAGAAACAAAATGATTGTGCTAAAACACTACTATTTAAAAATGCAAAGAGTAATCTTTTAAGTCTATTTAGGTGGGTTGAAGCTATGATGAGTTTACAAAATTCAATAACTTTGACTCAAGTTTTATATTTGTATTTAAAAACTTATTCGGTATGTATGAATAATTTATCTAGAATCGATTAATTAAATTATTTGTTTGTAACAAATTTTTTATAGAGGCGGAAATAAATGCAATAACAAATAAAAATACGAAGAAACATGAATTTTTGTATTGATAAACGATGTGGGTACAAATCTGTTCATCCCTTGATTCGAGCGCCGTTAGTGGTGTATTTCTCGAACGTAGGAACATTTAGATTTGATATCAATGTGAGTACAAATCTGTTCATCCTTTGATTTGAGGACCGTTAGTGATGTATTTCTCGAACGTAGGAACATTTGGACTTAATTCCATGAAGGAGGGTTGATTATCAAGAAGACAAGATTTTGTTCTCTTATGAATATCCCATGAATTTATTAGGACTTTTGAGATGCTTTAAAAGATATTTGCCCCTTTATATAGGCGTAATTTAGGGTTTAGATTGAGTAGCCACCAAGATTGATTTACGGTAAAGTAGCCCAAGAACTCTAACAAAAATTAAACTCTTTTTGTAGATGTCTACACCAGGGGCGGATCCAGGATTTTCAGTGAGGAGGTTCAGTAGTACATATACGGACTAGTCGAAGGGGATTCAACCTCTATTATTTATACATAATTTTTTTTTTTACTATGTAAAAATAGTATAATTTTCCGACGAAGGGGGTTCGGATGAACCCTCTGGAATACACGTACATCCTCCACTGATCTACACTATCATTTTGTAGAATTCAAAATTCATTAACTCAAAATCCTAGTTGCGAAGGTAGTACTAATTTAGCTAGCTTTTCAATCATGTTCAATTCTTGATTTCTATTTCTTGTATCAAATCGACCTTAATAAAAATGTCAAAAATAAATAACAAGGAGATTAAGGATTACGACTTATATAGAATTTACAAAGACTATATAGTAAACAATAAAACCTGGAAGAACAATTGACTTAATTAGCATAAACAAATAGACATATGCATGCAATAGTGAAAATGCACTAGCTATAGCTAGGGGCCTAAGATGATTATTCCATATTTAGTGCAATTTTAATTTAGTGAAAGGTCAAATAGTTATTTAAAGCCCGAAAAGAAATGTGAGGAATATGTTTGCACAAATTGGGTTGTAAAGTATGTGTGAAAAGTTTAAAAGAATTTCAACCAAAATTAGCTCCAATTAACCAAAGGGAAAGAGAGTGGGATGATAGGTATATGCCACTTTTTTAACTGATGAGATTGACGTAGAGACAAGAGTACTACTAGTCAATAGCTAGCTAGCAGGACAATTTGATTATACTTTTTGGTTAGGATATCATCCGATGTTCAATATTTATATTGAATTCGCGTTCATCTAAATCTGAATTTGTACAAGAAGGTAAAGGTGATGCGACTTCAGGTATAAGACCCGAGTTTGAAATCTTTTATTGAGAATGAAGAAGTGTTCACCTATTCGTTGTACCAGTCAATAGCATATACATTACTAGGTCGTCTTCTAGAAGGCTCAAATTTTATTGGACGATGAGAGCATATTGAAAAACCTTAAATTACCACATTTAGAAAAAAAGGAAATGTACAGAGAAAGCTCGATAATAACACTTTTAAACATGCATGTTGGGTTCATTTTGCCCTACTTTGCCTTTAATTTGATTCATCCCAAAAAGTAGCACTCCTTGCTAGGTTGCCTCTAAGCCCTTCATGTCACACCACTTGGCAGTTGGCACAATATCTTTCTTAGATACATGGATTTAGGACACTTGTGATTCAACTGTATACCTGATACAATTACTAAAAAGTAAAGACATATAATAAGATTAAGTTAGATCGGTATATGGATTCTCATTATAAATTATGTTAATTGTAAGAAGTCAATTGAAAGTTGACTCTGTCAACCTACCACAACCTTTCTCTTTATTCGAGCTTAGAGACCAATATGAGCAAGTTAGCACACAAGATGGGAGAGAAAGAAAAAGAAAAAACTAAATAGCAAAATTCGTATAAATTGTCTTTTTTGGGGTCACAATTCTTCAGAGGTCTAGTTTCTTGCTCGTGCGTGGTTAATTTTAGTTCTTTAAATCTGTATTAATTACATTTGCATGTGTAATATCAACAAATTCTCGTCATTTCATACAAACTAGACCAAATTTCTTCTTTGTTTTTCTTTTCTTTATTGGTCTAGACTTTTGTTAATTATTTTCTCGTCATTTCATAATAAAGTCAACCAAATTACTCCATCAAATTCCAATATGACTTGCAATTTTGGAGTAGGCTGCTCATAATTTGGTTGTTTTGGTGGAACGAGCAGAAAGAAGACTTTGGTTGAGTGTGAAAGAAGAAAAGTATAACCTTGTTAATTTTTTTAATAAATAAATTAAAGTGAAATAGAAATCCAAATGAAGTGAACCTAACCACTAAAATTTTAGAGAAGAAGAAACCCACACACACAATGGCATAAATAGTGATAAAAGGAATCTAGTCACATTTATCACGGGTTTTGGCTTGGCTTCTATAAATGTGATGTGAATATATTTAGAGGTGGGGTTTGCCCATTTCTATTTCTGCACAAAAAAAAAGTTGGTATCATCAAAAGGTGAATTTTGTGGAGCGATAGTTAGTACTTCTTCATTCTTAATTACTAAAAAGTTTTTGGGTTCGAGAATCGCCTTTGATAGAAAGCGCTTTATCCTCATAGTGAGAATTTTCTACATGAGTCTAGATTAATCGAGCCCGAAAGCGAGTACTACATATATATATATATATATATATACCTAGGTGGGAAAACAAAAAAGAAAAAAAGAAAGTTATAAATGAAAGCTACTTCCACTCAAGCACTTTGCCTGCTATCACTACTACACTCATTTTCAGTTCCTTCATATTATTCCATTTAATTATTACTTACTTTTCTCTTGAAGAATTTTTTTTCCAGGGGGTGAAAGGAATGGAAGCTATAAAAAAAAAAGACTAAAAAGGAAGAAGAACAGCTGGAGTGGATTGTCTCATAGTGCACTCTCTTGTCCTTGTAGACAAATAGGAAATGGGCAATGGAAGTGTTTTTGCTTTCTAAAAAAAAAATGGGACCCAATTTGGTTTGCCATTTTAACATCTAAGTAACTTTTTGTATTTTCTGAATGGAAGCATAAAAGATGATGAGATGGTTTGCGGGAGAATTCAGAGTGGCATCTACCAAGTTGACGTTGACAAATTCTAAGTAAAAACCTTTGTCTAAACCTACTTTAGGTAGATCAAAGCCTATAAGCAGTTATGATTTTTGTTTTCTCTATATTAATTACGATCTTGAGTCATCAAGATCTTTCTGACTAGTTCGGTGTCTCACTAGGTCGCCCTGAGCAACTACCTAGGGATTAAAATGACAATACTCATGGTCATAGTTGGCAACTTATATATATTTACTGGGGACCTTTAGTCCTTCGATAAGAGCACAACTCGCAAGAGAGCATAAAATTTACAGTCAAATTAAAAACACTACTAGAAATTTCACCATTTTGTGACGGATATTCTCATCGGAATATTTGAGATGGCATTTAGAGACGGGATTTACTATGTTGGAAAATGAGTTGTCAAAATAATTTCCGATAGATTTCACATGAATTTGGCTATTTTTTTTAGTAATGAAATTATTTATAGTCACAATCACAGCATACACAGTGTGGTAACCCCATACGTGTTGTTATTGATTGAATTGTTAGATTTTTTATCGTGCTCAAGACTGAAACTTCGAATTAGGAGGACGATCCTTCATGTGAATTGACAGTACAACTCGATAGAGATCATTAATAAAAGAACTAAAGATCTGTTCTTGTGTGATTCTATTCTCTTTCTCTCTCTCTCTTTTTTTTTTTTTTTAAGAATTTCAGGATAATCCGCAGTCGCTTACAACCTCTCCATTCGGGTGAGCACCGGGTAAACCCCATTGTATGCGTAATAGCTTGCAAATCACACACGGGATGTAAACCACACTAGGCAAGCCCTGTGCGATAGGCTCGACTCAGAAGACATTGAGAGGGGATCGAACTTGAGTTATCCATGTGGATAGCCACCCTTCAAACCAACTGAGTCATCCCGAAGGACTTGATTCTAGCTACTCTTCTCAGATACATTATTGAAGCTTTAAAGTTAAAACTACAAGCGGGGGTGTAGGATTGAGCATTTGAGCTAGCTAGTAATTAAAAATTACTATAAAGCAAGACTTTGAAAAAGAGTTAAAAAGAAATTCGTTTACATGGAATCCAAGTAAGTGAGAATCAGGAGTTGAAAAATGACAATGTCAACCTCCATGAAATGTAATATAATGGTGAATACGCGTGGAAGAGTGAGAATGACAAGTAGCCAACGTAACTCATCATCAATGGTTCATTGTGAAAGAAAGAGAATTTTTTTGTGCAACTTTTTTTGTAACTAGCTGGACATGAATTCTTGTGCTACACGTAATCATATTTGTGTTCTTTTCATATATACTCTTCTCTTTTGGGACCTCTAGGGCTTGTAGCATTCAATTCCAATGTACTAATAATGTACTTCGTTTAAAGCAGAAAGTCCTATGCTGCACTGCAGAATATGATGCATCAAGCCTCCACTTTTGCCACTTGGAATAAAGTTAATATTATTTCGCCATGTAATCAGTCAGCTTACTCTTGGCTGGACTGAATGCGAAACTACAACAACTATACAAATGACACGTGATAATTCCGTGCACACTAAGGACCTACGCAAACTCTGTTGGTTATATTCCGTTTCAATTTGTTTGATCTATTTTAATTTAACATGAATTTTAATAAAGCAAAAAAAGTTTTGAATCTTATAATTTTAAATTAAAGATATGTCAAATGGATCAAAATATCTTTTAATTTTGTAATCTTAAACATGCTATATGAAAAGTGTGAAATTCAAAAACTGCTAGAAATTAAAGGAAAACAATATTGTTTTTGAAATGGACTGAAAATGAAAGTAAGACAAACAAATTGAAATAGAGGAAGTACTATTATTGTATGTTTTGTCCGGTTCAAAAATAATGCCGTTTATTGTAACAATTATGTTATTTTCTGAGTACAAAATCAATATTAATCCACAAGAACTTCAAACATAAGTTTAACCAACTTATGAACTCTTAAAATTTAATGAAGTTTCAAGAACTTCAAACACAAGTTCAACCAATTTTTAAGAACTATCAACATGAAGTTCAAATTATTTATGAAAAATAGCAAAACCAACATTTTCAAAATGAGATGAAAAAGAAAGAATCAAGTCCACCAAATATACAGTCCGTCCTTAAGAAAATTCCCCCCCCTCCAAAGTTATGGAATATATCCTCCCAGAATAAAATTATTCACCTCAGCAAATAGTGGTACCTCAAATTTGCTGGACAATGAACTCACTTAGCGGTTTGTTAATCACACTTGAGTTTTTAGAAGAAGAATATATTTTCCCTTCAAAATTTTGTGTCTCTACCTAACAGGCGTCCGCACATGCTCAGATAAGTCCGTAAATGGAGAAAATATTTTTTCTATCGAATTTTTGGATTCAAAACTTCACTAATTCTCAAGTTTCAAATGAATTTTGTTCAAAAAGATAATCTCTCGATTCAAGCAAGCAGAACGAGCGACCCCACCGACGGTGCGAGGCTTGTCTTGTTCTTGTCTCACTATCCACGTGAAGGAATGTTTCTCAATACAAGCATAAGAAAGTTTCGTTCTTCCATCAATGTGGAAGAACTTTACTTCCTTAAAGTGAAAATACAATTCACTTTCCCCTTTATTTTTCATTCACATTTTCACTTAGAACTCAACAAGTTAATAATTACAAATATCGATCCAGCCTTAGATAACTAAAGAAAAATGTACTAAAAAAGACATACTATTATTTAATATGATTTGATCAATTAACTTATGTACGAGAAATCTATGATAAGAATTCTTTTAATTTTTTTTTAAAATAAAAAATTATAAATTATAATAATTAATGAATCAAAATATTTTAAAATTATTTAAGAAACTATGATTAAAAAAAAAAACTCTTTAACTAATTGTCACATGAAGTGGAAGAGGTGGAGTACTATTTTTATAATTGGATTCGGACTCAAATATATATGCGTATCTTCATCGTTGTTAATCATACACAAAATCACCGATCTCCAAGTAGAACAATTTTCATAATTTTGTTGGATACTGAATAGAATATTATTATATATTGTCATTAAGCTTAAGTCGATATCAGCTGTGTTAATAGGTGGATTAATTAAAATTTATGGTGATTAAAATAGTTTGAGTTAATAAATGAGCCGGTCATTGAATCGTCAAAAAGTTTCTGGCTGAAATGAGCTAAAAAATAAGTCAAAATTCAATTTGTCTATTTATGACTAAGTTTTTATTGTTTAATTTGTTCTTTTATAATTTATAGTACCTAATAAAATTATTATTTTTCTTAATTAGGGCTATATGGTTTGACAAGATTTTTCATAAATCAATTTGCCTAGATATCAATTCACATTATAATGGTTAAAATGGGCTAAACTAGTATATGAGCAGGTCAATAACTAGCCTGAACTTGAATGAATTAGGCTCATTGAATGAATTATGATTTTATGGGCTAATTTCGCCACCACTAATCACAAAGAATAATAAATTCTTGAACCTAGGACAAAAAGACTTGACCAATTAGGAGAAAATAATTAATTCATCAAGTCAATCAATTCCTGCAGTAGAATTTAATCCTAACACTATTGCATTGGCACGTCTTGATTTATTGATGTGTAGTAAAAATTTCTAGTATGAAATAATACACCTGTCATTTTTAGGAATCAATTTAGCAAACAAGACATCACTTTCATCAATCAACTAGCATTTTGTTTCATTTTCTTATTTTTTTTTTCATGGATATTTTCTTAATTAAGATCAAAGTTAATCTCAACATTCAAGAACCCTCTATTTATACTATTCTATGTTGTCATCAGGTGAATAAGTAATGACTACTTGCACATGCATAACCACTTTTTTCCTTTCTCAGAAGAGAAACAATATTTTAGGGCTTTTGAACTTAATTATGTGCCTACATGAGGGGAAACTAACATAAAAGCTAACAAACATATGATGAATCCTGGCAATACATAATATTCACTACTTGTTTATAATTAGGACGTAGTTGTTATATACATGAATTTTCGAACTTACACAACATATCTAAGAGTTAAGACAAGCAACAAATTAAGTAAGCCATATCACACTACTATAGTCGATGAGTTATTTACAATTTTTAATGAATAAAAACTTATTCTTGTCCACTTTATATCATGAGGGTGGAGGAGGACCCATTCGGAATAAGCAATAAGAATGAAGGGCTACCATTGAATCACCAATTACAACAATGCAAAGTTTGAACTGACACTATGATGAGATAGAAATTTTCGTCCATTGTTCCTCTTTTTGGATATATAGAAATTTTTTCGATTGTTCCTTTTTTGGATATATGTTTAGTTAGTGCATGATTTTTATTTTATAGTAATTTATGGATGTTTTTCATGATGATCTAAGGATCTCTTTTCAATAAACTAAAATTTTTAGAACATCACACCACACTCTAAAATTGGTAGATGTTAGGTGACAGTCTAATACTTTGTCTATCTCAAGAATTGTTATGTTGGGTTATTTGTACTTTTATTCATATCTTATGTTGGGTTTAATTTTTTCTCATTATTACAAACAATTTTGTTCCTGGAGCATAAGTTTATATTTTCACATCATAATAGTTCATAAGTTATGGCTCAAATGACTTTTGTCACTAAAAGTTTCATGTTTCACTAGGCATAAGTTTGATTATAAAGAACAAATTTAGAGATCATTTAATACATGGGATAAGAAAAATAATCTCGAGATAAAAGTTGAAATTAACTTTATTCCATGTTTAGGCATTCACAAATCTTAAAACTATTTTATCCCAAATAGTAAAATCATGGGATCATTACAATTACTAAAAATTACACAAACCCACAATTTAAGTTTCACTTATCACCAAAAATCCCACCTCTCCAAACATATTACAAAAATTCCATTTTTCTCTAAAAATACATATACATAGCTTTCTATGTATATATCAGCCCTGTTATGTATATGAATCAATTTTGTTATGTATATGTCGCTCTTGTCATACTTGTTATACATATGTCGGCCTTGTCATATTTGTTATGTATATGAATCGACCTTGTTATGTATATGTCGGCCTTTGTTATATATATGAATCGGGAGAGAGAGTAAAGTAATTAAGTAAGTGGGAGAGGTGTAAATAATTCTAATAAATTTGAGATTTATGTTATATTTACTTACAATTACTGCAATTTCATCTGTCATGAGACCTCAAGTTTTATATCATGGGCCCAAAGGACTGATTGTCCATTTTTGAAGGGACCAGGATTGTCCTAACATGATTGTCCATATTTGGGCTTAACATTGTACTTAGAGAAGTAATATAACTCCTTAATTCATCCGAACTGTAACATTAAAAAAATCTTAAAAAGTACGAATTAATAAATTAAGTTGATGATTTTTGTCGTATAATGAAGGGTTTTATAGTGTCCACTTTGTCGTCTCAAGAAGGATCCAAATGCACAGTACTAAAGATAAGATGTCATATGCAATTGATAATACCAAAATGGCTCAATTCATGAACAAGTCTCTAAAATTTGTCACTAAATTTCATTTCGATATTCAAATTGCAACTTTTTTTAATTGAACATATACTAAAATATTTTTATCAGACATCTTCAAATTAAGTTTTGAAAAAACTTTTTTACATACTCTCAAGAATGTGTTACATATTATACAACACTTAACCACGAAAAGTATATCATCTATTTCTATGTCATGTCATGTCATGTCATGTCAATTCAAATTTGTTGTCTTATGTAGGCTACTGTCTTTGTTCTCTTTTATGCTTCAACTTGTTGTAATTACAATATAGACCCTTTACATTTCCTATATTATGGGATCAAATGAGTAGTACTATTGTACTACACCAAAAGGACCACTTTACCTTTGCATAAAGTTAGTGTCAGTGTAGTTATCAAAAAGAAAAGTGTACTTAAGTTGAAAGATGGATTCTTTTTTAACCACAATAAATCGATTTATGCTCTAGTTCAAAATAAGTGTCGATTATAATTTTGTCGTGCTCACTAAAAAAATATTTAACTCATGAGTTTCATATATATTCAAGTAAAAAACTCATGAGTTTCATCTAAATTGTTTATTCGAAAAATGTATGTTAGTCTTCAAAAAACTAGTTAGAAGGTGATTAACTTTTGCATTCAGGTAGTCTCTTAGGTGATCATATCTTTTTCCTCTCAATGACGAGGGACGAAAAGAGAATCCATTTTCATTAGAATATCTGATTCAAAAATAAAAGATGAAGAGACAATAAATCATTTCGGGTCATAATATGTAAATCTTTCTAATTGCCCTAGCTTCAACAATAATGGTTTCCCCAGGGACTGAATTAAAACAGATCTATAATCTCAATTAATTTTTTTTAACCTTTTGTTACAAAGACCTTGACCTATAAATAATTCACAATATAATTAGTACGATGACTATATATAGTATTATTATTTTTTTGTTTTATTTTTAGGGTCGTGGATTAATGAAGCTTGTCAACAAATTATAAACATGACAAAAATTAGCATCGTAATCAATTGCAATAATGAATTAATACCTTAATTAATAGGAAAATGGTACTAATAAAGGAGGACAGGATGTGGACTTCCCATGCTGCTCAAATTTTAACTCTACATAATAATGCATGTTTATTACGTCAGAGCACATTCACAACTCAGAACTAAAATCCAAATTTTAAACAAGAAAGAAAAAAATAACGGTTGAACACAATCAAAATTAATATTCATGATTAAATGGTTGATCATTATTGTATAAGAAAAACACAAGAAAAGCATGTGAAAAACATGATAAAGAATCTAATGAAGATAGATTAGATATAGAAGATAAGAGATTAAATAAAAAATCTAACAGGGAGAGTGTGTCGATCACTAAAAATCTAAATTATGATTTCTCGATTACTGCGCACATCAATATTTGTACTCATAAATTTAAAATTATAACTTCTTTACCACTCGACTATACATCTTCAAGATCAATGTTAAAGTTCATAATGAACATAGATTAGATAGAAGATAAGATTAAATAAAAAATCTAACTAGGGACAGTGTGCCGACCACTAAAAATCTTACTCGTAAACTCTAAATTGTAATTTCTCTATTACTATGCACATCAATATTTGCACTCATAAATTTTAAATTATAACTTCTCCGCCACTCGATTATACATTTTCAAGACCAGTATTAAAATTTGTACTCATAAATTCTGAATTGTAACTTCTCAACTACTCGACTATATAAACCACTAAGATTTGCACTTGTAACTTTTGAATTGTAGCTTCTTGACTAATGAACTATATAACCCTAATTAGACCACTAAGACTCACACTCGTAAACTTAATTTGAATTTTGTAACTTCTCAAACGCTAGTTACATAATCCTAAGACCACTAGGATTCACATGACTATTAAACTTTGAATTATAACTTCTCGATTGTACTTATATAACTTCCAAAAAAATGTTGACCAAATATGGAACTATGGGAACCTATATTAATTGTTGTATTCTAGTATCAGAGTATATTACTACTATTAGGTAGGCATCAAGAATAGATGTGGGCTGTTGGGCTTAGTGAATGAATAAAGCAAGGCTGATAAAAATGCCTAGTTCCATCTTAGATCCAAAAGTGTCAATGTCCATCACCTTTTTGTGGAAAAGGACACATGAAATGATTATATACGTATAAATAACATAAATACCAACCCTTTTGAAGTAATTATACTTTCTTCTATTTTTTTAATTACTTTACTTTTTTTTTCTATTAATATACATAACGTAGCCGACATATACATAGCATTCTGTGTATATATTAAAATTTTTATAATATGATTAGAGAGTTGGGATTGTTTGTAATATTGAAAACATAAGTTGTGTATTTGTGTAATATTTAGTTCATATTATCACTTCATAATTCACAGGGCACGTGGTATCATGTGATTGCCTGAAGAATAGCTTGAGCCCAATTTTGGAAGACACTGGTTCCACATGAACCTAACTGAGTTGGAACCTTGGAGGGTGTGTTCATCATACGTAAGAATCAAAATATATAAAAATAAATTAATACACACACAAAAAAAAAACTAAGGAAATTAGAACATATAAGATCGTCTAATCTTGTGTTTAGGGAATTCAAGGGCGAATACTAACTCCACTAGAATAGAGAACTTTTTATTTATCTATACAGTATAATATTCATCGAAAAACATATCAATTGACACCCTTGAACAAGGATAGCTCGTCATCGAACACACGTATGCCAAGTAGTGGAAAAGTTGTTAACTTTTAAGCCGAAGAATAAATAGGACAAAACTGAGTTCTCATTGCATATTTCTTTTTTAATGATTCATTTTCCTTCAACTTAGCCATGGTATTGGATTGTCCTGTTCAATAATTTATTACACGCTGGAAACTTCAGAATATATTGAATAACACAATTTTAAGTTTTGATACTTAATTAGTGAGCCAAAAATTATTTGTTGCATTACTTTTTTGTTTTTGTTGCTGAATTTCGAGAGAGTAGGAAATATTTAGTTGGACAAAAGGTATTGAAAAGAGTTTAAAATTGGAATTCTGTAATACAACAACTTGAATTTGGCTTCTCAATAATTTTTGAAGGGAAAGTGACATATCCGAAAACAATTACATTCCCTTACTAAATACATAAAAAGAAGAAGAATTATTATGTATAATATACATATGTTTTATGTATATTCCATAAACTCTCTCATGTTCTAGAAATGTCCATCCTTCTCAATTTATGTGTCAGTGTTGGAGTTTCAACCAAGTTTTTCTTTGATCGAAGTTTTTTTATGTATTTCTTAGATATTTTAAGTTGCTAATTATTATGATTTATAGTACGTTTATATAATTTTCGAACATGTATACTTTGTTTTAATACAATTTTTTATATCCGAATTTGCAATCAAATAGAAATTTAAACCGTGATAAAATGTAACAGAGGGAGTAATATTATGGAGTTATGAGAACCTTTATTGTGATACCATACTATATGAGGCAGGCAATGAGGAGTGGGAGTGGGCCTATTTTGGGGTAAGGGGAATAAAGACGAGGCCATATATGCCCCCTCCCATAATTGTCAATGTCCCTCTTTTTTTTTATTTTTTTTTATTTTGTGTGGAAAAGGACATCATCAAATATTGTGGTAGAGTGATATAAAATTCTTCATTCTTAATTAAAGATTTCGAGTTTAGACTCTAAGAATGAAATCATCTTTTATTGGGAGCGTCTTACTTTCAAGTAGGATGCGAATTTAAATTAATTGAACCACAAAGTGGTGCCAAATATCGGATGAGACAAAATAAGAAGGATGTAAGGAGAAAATTCACATTCTTACTTCACAGGACAAGTGTCATTACGTTGTTGTCACTGGTCTGTACCACAACTTGAGGAATATGCTAGATAGTTTTGTTAGAGGATGAACCTAACCAAGTTGGAATTGTTAAATGGTGTTTGAAGATTTAGCTCTATGCTGACACCAATGCCAAATGCCAAGTTGTGGAAAAGTTGGTAACCTTCTTCCAGCAACAGTTAATTCAAAGAACTATAATTGGAACTCATAATATACCAGAACTTGAATTAAATTGGCTTCTCAATAATTAACTATCCTATCTTGAGTTGTTGTATTACTCATGTTGTAGAAATGTTAATAAAAATAAAAGAAAAATTACACAAACTAGCATCCTTAAGATTATAATTACAATAAATAGCAACACTTCTTTAAAGTTGCAACTTATAGCAAAAGCAGTAATATTTTTCCCACTTCATAGTAATAGAAGAATATGTATTTTTCAGTTGTGCATATGTATTTATGAGTAATACATATATATTTGTATATGTATTTATATAACAACATTTTACTTAAATACAAAATACAATTTGATATTTTTCATAATTATGAAACTGTTGCTATAAAAGTTATAATTAAGACTACAGAATTACTATTTCTCAAATTTTTCCAAAAATAAATCCGTGAGGAGTGGGAGTGGGCCTGTTGGCTAAGGGGAATAAAGATGAGGCCATGCCACTCACCTTTTTGTGGAAAAGGACATAACCAAATATAGTAGTAAGGTAGTAACTAGTAAGTAACCTTACATTCTTGATCAAGGTCTTCTAAATTTTTATAACCCACATAATTAATTTAGGGAAAATTTCAGAAATAGCAATTCTATAGTCTTAATTATAACTTTTATAGCAACAATTTCATAATTATGAAAAATAGCAAATTGTATTTGTATTTAAGTAAAATATTGCTATATAAATACATATACAAATATATATGTATCACTCATAAATACATATGCACAACTGAAAAATACATATTCTTCTATTATTATGAAGTGGGTAAAATATTGCTACTTTTGCTATAAGTTGTAATTTTTTGAAAAAAGTGTTGCTATTTATTGTAATTATAGTGTTAAGGATGTTAGTTTCTGTAATTTTTTCATTAATTTATTTATTGGTTTAGTACTAATTGAATAAGTAAATCTTAAATCTGTATGGGAAAGTTACCTAGTAGGATTAAACTACTGACTAATCTGTTAGTAGGATAATTACTGACCGTTAGTGGATAATTATTATATTCACTATTCACGTTGATGGAAGTGAAAACATAACTGATTATTCCCTATTATAAAAGGAGTTCTCTTTTTGGCAAAAGAAGAATAGGCTCCATCAAATACTATTATGAAACGTAAGGTTAAGAGAGAGAAATAATACTTCTGCTTCCGCTAATCTCGGTCAAGAAAGCTATGGAGAATTCTAGTATGTTTCTTGACTGACTTTTAAAGTAAGGTAAAGAATGGTATGTGAAAATTATTAAGTTCTACGTTCCTAAATAATTGATAGGATTATTTATATTAGATTGTTTAAGTTTATATAATCCGTTATATGCTTACATGTGGTATCCGAGTAAGGTTTAGGAACTAATGATTTTCCATTGAGAATAAACTTTATATTAATTTTATGAACCTTAATTATGAAATTTAGGGATTTAAGTTTATTATTATTTTAAATCTTTAGTGATTTAAATTGGCGTGCCTCTTCTCTTTTGAATTACAATATATCAAATAAAGTAACAGTAACTCAATGTTTCTGAAAAAGATAATTTGTTTTGTTTTTATTCAAACAACACAACTCAATGAAAGATAAAGAATTGCTAGAGTGTCTATGGAATTCTTTAATTCAATGTTGCTGTGAAGAACAGAATATTGAATTAAAAACATAATAATTCTTTATCCGTGAGACAGTATTTCCATGAGACGGTATTTCTTTTGCTAATTCTATGACTTGTTCACTTATAGTCATAATAATTTTATTAAATGCAAAAGAACTCCTTTTTATTATGTCTCTTTCTTTATTTAATGTTTAGTGTTGTTGGCCTATTATTATTAGTAATATTAATGTTTGTTGTTATTGTTATTAGTGTTAAATCTGTCACACTCCTTTTCCGTCCAAAGAGGATCGAAGTCGAAGGTTTTTCCAATTAAAAGTGACGGTTTTGAATAGGAATTATTTTTATAATTTTTAGAGTCGCCACTTGAAATTGAGTTATGGTGTTCCAAGTCACCTTATTAAATCCCTAATCAAAAGGAAATGACTCTTGTTATGGTCTGCGAAAACAGAAGACCGGGTAAGAAATTCTGTTGACCGAGGGGAAGGTGTAAGGCACTCCTCGAGTCCCGTGGTTCTAGCATGGTCGCTTTATTGACTTATCTTGACCTAAATTATTTTAATAAATTATGTTAAGTCCTAAAATCGCTCATTTTTAATGTATAAAAAACTGGTTTATTATCTTAATAAATAAATCAATGAAAAGTTAATTCTTAGAAAAATATTTACCAAGGTACATTATTGCATCCTTAAAGTTTTTAAAATGTCTCAAAGATGCGTACGCCGCGTTCTTAATTGAGACGAATATTTTAAATATATTTAAAATTTACCTAGCATTTAAAAGTTTTGATATTTATCTATTCAAAGTGTTATTGCTATTTAATCTTATATATCAAAACTTAACAATATTTATTAAAACGATTTTAAAATAAAATTAATTATTTTATACTTTTTAGTATTTAAAAGTCTTGCCTATTTGAATCAATACCTAAATAGTATATTTAAGTAAAATTCATTTAAGAATATTATTTAATTTAACAAAAACTAACTGTCCAAATTTATTAATAACAAAAATAAATAATAAATAAAGAATAAAAATAATACAATAAATAATACAAATTACATATTACATATTTCCAAGTGAACCAAAATTTACAGAAATTAACTTAATGATTATGATTTTCAAATAACACACGAGAGTCAATTTTAGTCATAAACAAACTACTAAGAAACCATCATTAAAAAAAACTTTTTTTTTTTTAAAAAAATATGGTATACATGCATGTGTTCCAACTTGTTTTGGAGTCCATTCCATGTTCATTCTCTGAAACTCAACCACTTTTTTTTTTTAAACGATTTTATTCTCGGCTTTTCTTCTATATTTTAAATTTTTTTTTTTTTTTTGATGTTTCTGGTGTTTGTACAGTGAAGATAAAAAAAATGAATAGTGTGTGCAGTGATATATGAATACAGTACTTCAACAAAATATTCAAATTCTAACGTATTCACTGAACAGATATATAAGCATATGATAAATTAACAATATAATATGTTTTGATAAAGATTCACATAATCAATATTCATGCTAAATAATATATTGAAATCATTAATATAGATTCGAACATGATTTTATTTATTATGAAAATTCATACAGTAAATAATTCGGAGTCGAATAAAACCTGAATTTTAATTGACTACAAAAATCAGAATATTATCATCGTAAACTTCAAATTTAAACTCCGAAATTCAACTCACAATCTTTTTTTTTTTTCTTTCTCTCTTTTATTTGATGTTTTTCTTCTGATCCCTTTGAAAATCTCACTCCTTTTCTCTTTGACTAGTTTTTGATATTTTTGTATTCTCTGTTTGATGGAGAAAAAGTGTGTAGAATCCTCTGTTTTATCTGGTAGGAGTCCTTTAAATACAAGGATTTTTGAGAGTGAAAATAG
The DNA here is from genome assembly GCF_002878395.1 of Capsicum annuum. Classification (NCBI taxonomy): domain Eukaryota; kingdom Viridiplantae; phylum Streptophyta; class Magnoliopsida; order Solanales; family Solanaceae; genus Capsicum; species Capsicum annuum. The sequence continues at coordinate 228,992,261 of NC_061113.1, forward strand.
GGGACGGAACAGTTATTATCAGATAGGGAAGGTAATTTAAATTTTAAAAATTAAAATTTCCCAGTTCTTTTTTTTTTTAATTTAAAAATAAATAAATAAATAAATAAATCTATTAATAATAAATAAATATAAATAAATAAATAAAATAATAGAATAATAATAGCAATAATAAATATAAATACTAATTAATTTTTATATTTTAAGAAAATATAATAAAAATTATGAATAACCTTAAATAAATATAATTAAGAAAATATTGAAACTACTTAGCTATTTAAAATTTAAAAGAAAAATATTATTATATATATATATATATATTTTCAAATTTTATATTTTTTTAAATAGAATAAAATAAAATATCTCAAAATTAACTTTATTTAATTATTGATTTTAAACTAAAATGTAATTAAAACTAAAATAAAAATAAAATAAGAAATTAAATAATATTATATCAAATATAAATATTTAATATCAAAAAATAAAAATAAAAATAAAAATTTGAGGAGGGTAAAAAATCACGTGTCTACATTTTTGCCCCTCTTTGTGTGGAATCTCGAAGAGTTTTCATACAAAGAAGTAGACAAGATATGATTTTTGACTCTCCAATTATTTGAAAGGTAAGGATAAAAATAAAAATAAAAGGAAGAATATGACCAAGTCCTGTTTTTGGACCGCCTACATATCCCGGGTTATGAGGGAATCAGGTCACATGTAGTTCAAGGAAAACATGGTGAGAATGAGCTAAACATCGAGTGAGATTCCGTCGAGTTTTCAGTTAACGACTTATGCTTTTACATCCAATGACTAATAATAATCAAAAATGAAAAATACAAATGAAAATTACAATCTCTAGAGTCTTGATTCTAATCTTCGTGACTTGAACTTGAAAATTCACCCTATTCTTCAGGCAGACTCCTGGCTTGCTTTTCCTTCGCCCTGTTCTTCAGGCGGACTCTTGGACTTGATTTTCTTCACCTTGTTCTTTACGCGGGGTCCTAGACTTCTATTTTTTCTTCACCCTATTCTTTAGGCGGGCTCCTGAACTTCCTGTTTTTCTTCACCCTGCTCTTCAGGCGGGCTCCTGGACTTACAATTTCTTCACCCTGTTCTTCAGGCGGGCTCCTGGATTTACAATTTCTTCACCCTATTCTTCAGGCGGGCTCCTGGTCTTACAATTTCTTCACCCTGTTCTTTAGGCGGGTTCCTGGACTTATAATTTCTTCACCCTGTTCTTCAGGCGGGCTCTTGAACTTCCATTTTTCTTCACCCTGTTCTTCAGGTGGGCTCCTGAGTTTCATTTTTTCTTCACCCTGTTCTTCAGGCAGGCTCCTGGCTTGTCACTTCTTCACCCTGTTCTTCAGGCGCGCTCCTGGACTTCCTTTTTTTCTTCACCCTGTTCTTCAGGCGGGCTCCTGGTCTTACAATTTCTTCATTGTTCTTCAGGCGGGATCCTGGACTTACAATTTCTTCACCCTGTTCTCCAGATGGGCTCCTGGACTTTCTTTTCTCTTTACCCTGTTCTTCAGGTGGGCTCCTGACTTTCATTTTTTCTTCACCCTGTTCTTCAGGCGGGCTCCTAGACTTACAATTTCTTCACTCTGTTCTTCAAGCGGGCTCCTGACTTGTTACTTCTTCACCCTGTTCTTCAGGCGGGCTCCTAGACTTCCTTTTTTCTTCTCCTTGTTCTTCAGGTGAGCTCCTAGACTTCTTTTTTTCTTCACCCTGTTCTTCAGGCGGGCTCCTGGACTTCCTTTTTTCTTCACCCTATTCTTTAGGTGGGCTCCTGAACTTCTTTTTTTTCTTCACCCTGTTCTTCAGGTAGGCTCCTGGACTTACAATTTCTTCACCCTGTTCTTCAGGCGGGCTCCTGGACTTCCTTTTTTCTTTACCCTGTTCTTCAGGCGGTCTCCTGGACTTATAATTTCTTCACCCTGTTCTTCAGGAGGGCTCCTGGACTTATAATTTCTTTACCCTGATCTTCAGGTGGGCTCCTGACTTCTATTTTTTTCTTCATCCTATTCTTTTGGTGGGCTCCTAGACTTATAATTTCTTTACCCTGTTCTTCAGGCGGGCTCCCGACTTGTTACTTCTTACTCTGTTCTTCAGGCGGGCTCTTGGACTTCCTTATTTCTTTCCCCTATTCTTCTAGCGGTCTCCTGAACTTACAATTTCTGCTTTTCAAATATGTTCCTGAACTCAAAATAAAAGGTGAAACAGAAAAATAACATCCCATTCTTCATGAGGGTCCTGAGCAAAAAGTAAATTCCCATTCTTCAGGAGGGTCCTGTACAAAAATAAATTTCCATTCTTCAAAAGGGTCCTGAGCAAAAGTAAATTCCCATTCTTCAGGAGGGTTCTGTGCAAAAGAATAAATTCCATACAACACACATAAAATTTTACCTCAGTTTGTACTGGAAAAATTTGTGTCACCGGATCTTAATATATCTCATAAAGAATAAAATTTACCATGATCGAGATCCATCATCAGATACTGTAACCATGCTTCTTGCGTTGACAGAAATGTGGAATTGCATCCTTTATTTGAAAACTTTAGTGTAAAAAGAGAATATCCCATCTTTGTTTCAAACAAAGAAAAATTGTGAGTTTTAAAACATGTGGTGGTTGATTTGTGGCATTTGGCTTTTGAAGTGGCCGCTCTCCCACTTGCCATGCTCAACTCTTTTCTAATCCATAATAAAATTCATTGAATTGTCAGACTTCTAACTCAGAATTCTAACTACTGAGATCTTCAACTCAAATCATGTTTCTGTTGTATGATGCTTCTGAGTTTAGCATCCAATACATCCCTTAGATTTTCACTAGTTTAAAATGGTCAAATCACCATCATCTTGAGTACCTTACTTTTACTTTGAAACGTTGCCTCTATGCATTGACCCTTTGTCTTGCTTTGTACCCGTAAAGGAGTTGGTAGCGAGTTTGGAATCCTTTTTCACTCGATCTGACGTGAATTTGACTCAAAAGACAACAAAAATTTTTCGCTTGATGACAAGGACACAAAAAATAAAAAATTAAAATAAAACAAAAAGAAAGAGACAATAGGCATCTCTTTCTCAAAACAAAGAGAAAACTTATCTGAATGTGAAAATCGATTCTGGTGATTATGACATGCATTTTGAATCAAACAACCAGATCTACCCACACCAATCATTTGTCAACTTTTGCCCACTTATTGAGTTTGAAATTGAACCATTATTGAATTTATTCACTCTAAAATACTATCCTCCTTTGGTTTGTGGCACCTCAATGGGTTTTTGCCAAAGCTTATCTCATTTTCATTTCTTTCTCAGCTCACTGTCGCCTTATGGTGCCCAAAAGGGTTTTCACCAATAAGACTCTCTTATTTTTTTTCATTTATTTTTTTAAAAATAATGCCCAACATACAAAACATCATGCACCCATAACATGTTTAGCTTTGACATTCTCAAACATCGATTTGAAGGTCTTTCTTTGGTTGTAACTTGGCTTTTGGAAAAGGTTAGAAAGAAAGGAATGCATGTGGCTCAAAAATTTATACAATATTGGGTGAAGCATACAATTTTTGGAATTGACTTTTTAAGGAAATAAACTTTGCTCCAGTTTTATTTCATTCTGGGTAATTTGAATTTTCTTTTGGTTGGACCGAACTCCAAAGCAGGGCTGTCTACATATCTTGTCATAGCAAGAATCAAGTCAAACGTAGTTCAGGCCTCTTTTTTTTTTGTTTGATTTTCTTTCTTTTTTTTTCTTTTTCTTGACTTTTCTCTCTTTTTCTTCTCTTTTTTTTTAGAGAGAGATATTTTTCTCGACTTCATTTTTCTTAACACTTGACTCTATTATTTTTTCTTGACACTTGTTTTTTATTTTCAACTTTTTCAAATTCTATTTTGATTCTAAAAGAGGGGTACGAAAGAAAATAACACTAAAGCTCAAAAGGGGTAACAAAGGATGACACAACATTTGGGTAGCAGAATGAAATGCCTTCGTCATATCAATTCTTAAAAACAGAAGAACATAACATGCAATCTGAGGGTGAAACATGAGATCATACATATCTTTTCAACATTGACCTTCACTAAGAATGTGCACATGTGTCACTTCTGTCATGCTTATGAAACATACAAGTTCACTCGTGTTGTACTTTCTCCACACGAATGACTCATGTCTCTTTGGAAGCTAACTTTCTTTCATTTTTCTTGACGATGGAGATTATATATCCTCTGATTGATCCCATTCAAAATGCTTGAATTAGATCTTCTAATTGATGATCAAGTCATTTTTAATTTGCAAAGCGATTGCTCCAATTTCATTTATATTGCGATTTGACTTATTCTCAAACTGTTTGAAATCTTTTGCTTATATTCTCAAATACTTCCTCTTCATCATATTCAACCTCTTTATTCATTATTTCATAATTAGATTGGGTTTTAAAATCTGATTGAAAATTCTTCTTGCATGTTATATCATTAGAATCGGCATAGAAAGAACTGTATAATAGAAAATATATAAGTAAATATTAGACAGAAAATAAAATAAAGGGAAGTTATGTTTCATTAAAAAACAAAGATAAACAAAGATTTAACGTAAAATACCAAAGTAAACATCTGAATTACAACCCTAGAACGATTCGAATTGTAGAAAGATAAACAAACAAACTACCAAGACTCCTTCATAGTAGGGAGAGGAGTGACCTCCCAATTGTTAAGCTTGACATCTTAGCCACTGATTTTCTTATCAGCATGACTAGAACTTCCACCACTGTCTAACACATTTTCTTCAACAAATAAATTCTGGATCCCCATGCTTAACTCATTGTTTCTCACGTATTGTGCATTACCGTGTGTTGATAAAGGATTTCGTGTGACGCTCGTAGTGTCAATATTTTGCACTGCAATCAATTTTTCTTAAATCATCCTTTCTATTTTTCTTTTCAAAGCACGACAATCCTCAATACTGTGACCCTGAATATCAGAATGATATGCACATCGTACATGAGGATCAAAATTTTTTGAATGTGGATTAGGAGTACACTCAAGGAGAGGAATGATTATGTCCAACTTTCTCAATCTCTGAAATAAACTGGCATACGACTCCTCAATTGGTGTAAAATTATTCTTTGACTTTCTCCTCTTTGCAAACTCCGGCCTCGATTAAAACTTGGACTTAGAAGTTCTTTGATAAATATTTAGGGGTCCAGGATGATGTTAAGGAACCGGTGCATGCCATTGCAGATAAGAAAATGGATGAGCATACAATTGTGCATTGCTTAAAGGATATTGAGGAAGTGGAACGAAATATCTTGAATTTTGCAAAGAGGAACCTTGTTGCATGTGAGCATATGAATTTGATGTGCAAGATCGGGATTGAGACTGATAATATTACTGAGTTGGACCTCTTGAGCTCTGTTTTGCCCCTGTAACGACAATAGGTACATTTTTTTTTCTTCCCTTTTGTCCCTCTCAATTGATGGCAATATCGTCCCAAGTGTTTTACAGAAACCTCGTACCCATCATGTTTCTCAAATTTTGATTTCTCAAGGCTTGGAGGAAGGTTAACACTTGAAGATATGTCCCCGTATTTATATGCAACATCTTCATAATTCGCAATTCCTTGAGAATTTTTCATAGCCTTTTCTGTGCTTTTCATTTTCCTAGCCATTTTCTCTTGCTCTTTTATCATGTCAAACTTCTTAGTAAGAAATTTTGGTGGTCCAACTAACATAGATGTCGGCTCAGGAGTATAATAGTGATCATCAAGAGTGTTGAACATCAACGTACTAGCAGATTGGGGAGGCACAATCGCCGGATCAAAACCTAAGGTGGAAACCTTAGTAGAGGATGGAGCAACAGAAGTAGAGACTATAGGTGGTGCTATCGATGTGCTAGATTTATACTGAAGATCTAGAGAATGAGTGATTGAAACATTGAGATTCTTTTAGCTTGGAATAGATTTTGGGGCATGTTGTGGCGCATAACCAACAGCAGAAAATTGACCTTGCAATTTTGGTGAAAAACTCAAGGTATTTATAGGGTCAATAGTGGAAAATGGCGGAGAAGGCATCCCACTGGCCCAAGCTCGATACATTTCCAACATTTGTTTCCTCAAACTCACAATCTCTTGTTTTAACCTCTCATTTTCCTGACTCTTTGTCTGATCCATGATTTCACTTTCTATATTCTTGTTGGACATGACTCTTTTTCCTGAATTTGGTGTAATATGAGGGACCAGTCAAAATACCACAAATCAACCACCTTAAATTTACTGTTTAAGAAATAACAAAGACGTTAGAATGCAATATTTTTTCAAAAACTCTTTTCTTTTATCTTCTTTTTGAAAAGATCACCGAACCCCAGAAGGGATGCGTACGTATCTCACTAAGATGAGAATCAGGTGTGCATAGTTCTCAAAAATTGGAGATACGAAGAAATATACCTTTTTTTTTCTTTTTTGAATAATGAGAAATTTATTTACTTATTAAATAATATTTTTTAATTTTTGAAAACAATTTTTTTTTTTAATTTAAAAGGAAAGACAACCATTTTTTTAAAAGATCACCAAATCCATTAAGGACTCCCTACGTATCTCAATAAAATGAGAATCAGGTGTGTGTAATTCTTGAAAATTATGTCGTACAAAACTCAGCCTCAAGACCCCTAAAAGTTCAAGGCTGTTAATATATATATATATATATATATATATATATATATATATATATATATATTTTATTTTGTAAAAATTTAGCCTCATGATCCCTAAAGATTCAGGGCTATTAAAATATTTTTTTTTTTATTTTTTGGTAGAACCTGAGCCTCATGATCCCTAAAGATTCAGGGCTATTAAGATATATATATATATATATATATATAAATAAATTGGACCTGAGAATTAGAAAAATAATTATAAAAGTAATTATATTTTTAAAATATTCCCCAATAAATCAATGAATAATTTTTCAAAAGATAGGGTCGTATCCTGGGAAGGACTTCCGACGTATCCCACTAAAGAGTGAGAATCAGACCCTTGTAGTTCATAAAGATTGTAAAACCATGTTACTAAAATCTTCCCTTCTTTAAAAAATTTTTTTTGGGGAAAAATGATTCACTAAATGTGAGGATAATTTAGTCTCTTGTATTTTAAAATTACCTAAAGCTGATCAACAAATAAATAGCCTTCCAAACAAATGTCAAAAGAGCACATAGGATGCACATATTGGTCTTTATAAAGTAGGTTACCTGTCCTAGACAGACCCGACTCTTGTGCCAAGTCCCGCTAAGTCAAATGCATATGATGCAAATAAAGTAGCACCTAATAGGGATAACCAGATTCTGAGTTTTCAGTTCTTCTAAGTTTAAGCCTAATAGGGATAGGTGCTAGACTGGCTTACCCGAGTGGACACTCGAATCGGGGAGGGATAACTTGGTCGGGAGCAGGGCAACACCACCTTCGTTGCCGATCCGAACCCCGCCTAACATGTGTGACTATCATCCTTCACCAGGTGCCTTGATACTCCGGCTATCTCAAAAAGAAAGTTAGGATGCATACGCTGCCTTCCTTCTATCCTATTTTAGAGACTCAGAGGGGTGCGTAAGAGAAGACAGTTTATAAAATAGTTCAACAATATCAAAGCGAAAAATAAGCGACAAATAGCACATAAGGCCAACAAACACAAAATATAACAATAATTAAAGCAAGTAAAGTCAATATCAAAAGCTCGAATTCTAATTATTCCCCAACAGAGTCGCCAGAGATGTCACACTCCTTTTTAGTCCAAAGAGGATCGAAGTCAAAGGGAATTCCAATTAAAGTGACGGTTTTGAATAGAAATTATTTTTATCATTTTTAGAGTCGCCACTTGAAATTGAGTTATGGTGTTTCAGGTCACCTTATTAAATCCCTAATCAAAAGAAAATGACTCTTATTATGGTCTGCGAAAATAGAAGACCGGGTAAGAAATTTTGTTGACCGAGGGGAAGGTGTAAGGCACCCCTCGAGTCCCGTGGTTCTAGCACTGTCGCTTTATTGACTTATCTTTGACTTAAGTTATTTTAATAAATTATGTTAAGTCCTAAAATCGCTCATTTTTAATGTATTAAAAACTGGTTTATTAACTTAATAAATAAATCAATGAAAAGTTACTTCTTAGAAAAATATTTGCCAAGGTGCATTATTGCATCCTTAAATTTTTTAAAATGTCTCAAAGATGCGTACGCCGCATTCTTAATTGAGAAGAATATTTTAAATATATTTAAAATTTACCTAGCATTTAAAAGTTTTGATATTTATCTATTCAAAGTGCTATCGCTATTTAATCTTATATATAAAAACTTAACAATATTTATTAAAGCGATTTTAAAATAAAATTAATTATTTTATACTTTTTAGTATTTAAAAGCCTTGCCTATTCGAATCATTACCTAAATAATATATTTAAGTAAAATTCATTTAAGAATATTATTTAATTTAACAAAAACTAACTGTCCAAATTTGTTAATAACAAAATTAAATAATAAATAAAGAATGAAAATAATACATAATACAAATTACATATTACATATTTCCAAGTGAACCAAAATTTACAGAAATGAACTTAATGATTATGATTTTCATATAATACACGAGAGTCAATTTTAGTTTAAAAAAAACTACTAAGAGATCATAATTACAGAAAAACTTCTTTTTTTTAAAAAAAATATAGTATACATGCATGTGTTCCAACTTGTTTTGGAGTCCATCTGCTTCACTCCATGTTTATTCTCTGAAACTCAACCACTTTTTTTTTTAAAAACCATTTTATTCTTGGCTTTTCTTCTATATTTTTTTTATTTTTTTTTTATGTTTCTGGTGTATGTACAGTGAAGATAAAAAAAAATGAATAGTGTGTGCAGCGATATATGAATACAGTACTTCAACAAAATATTCAAATTCTAACGTATTCACTGAACAGATATATAAGCATATGATAAATTAACAATATAATATGTTTTGATAAAAGATTCACATAATTAATATTCATGCTAAATAATATATTGAAATCATTAATATAGATTCAAACATGATTTTATTTATTATAAAAATTCATACAGTAAATAATTTGGAGTAGAATAAAACCTGAATTTTAATTGACTACAAAACTCAGAATGTTATCACCGGAAACTTCGAATTTAAACTCCGAAATTCAACTCACAATCTTTTCTTTCTTTTCTTTTCTTTCTCTCTTTTATTTGATGTTTTTCTTCTAATCCCTTTGAAAATCTCACTCCTTTTCTCTTTGACTAGTTTTTGATATTTTTGTATTCTGTGTCTGGTGGAGAAAAAGTACGTAGAATCCTCTGTTTTATCTGGTACAAGTCTTTTAAATACAAGGATTTTTGAGGGGGAAAATAGAGGAGCGAACAGGGGTAGGCAATTTAAATTTTAAAAATTAAAATTTCTCACTTCTTTTTTATATTTAAAAATAAATAAATAAATAAATCTATTAATAATAAATAAATATAAATAAATTAATAAAATAATAGAATAATAATAGCAATAATAAATATAAATACTAATTAATTTTTATATTTAAGAAAATATAATAAAAATTATGAATAACCTTAAATAAATATAATTAAGAAAATATTAAAACTACTTAGTTATTTAAAATTTAAAATAAAAATATTATATATATATATATATATATATATATATATATATTTTCAAATTTTATATTTTTTTTAATTAGAATAAATAAAATATCTCAAAATTAACTTTATTTAATTACTGATTTTAAACTAAAACTTAATTAAAATTAAAATAAAATAATAAATTAAATAATATTATATCAAATATAAATATTTAATATCAAAAATAAAAAATAAATTCGAGGAGGATCAAAAATCACGTGTCTACAGAATCAATGAAATTTAATACTGATAATAATTACATTTGTCATCATGTCACGGAAACAATTCTTTATGTTAGAATAATATAGTATTCAATAATAAAATTTATTGTTTCTTAATGTAACTTGAAATTATATATGTAAGATTCGTTAATCACTAAAGTGGTCGAATATTTATGAAATTAATTTCAAAATAAAGATTAAAGTTTAAATTAATTATCCATTAATCTTGATGCTTATAACTGATCTAACAATTATGGATAAATTAAAAAAAAATGGTTATAAGACATTTGAGGATCACCCAAAGGTTGATTGTTTGTTCGTATGACCAACAAATATTAAGGAGATAATTTTGATGTATCGTTAGTTTTATTTATTTATCCAAAAATAATAAATATTATTAATTGATGTATTAAATATTATCGATTTGTGTTAAATATACTTTTAAGCATCATTATATTTAAAGTTGTATGTTGATGTTTCACCCAAATGAGAATATCAATATACATTTAAGTAAATTATTTCTGAATTTGATAATGTGTTTAAACTCGTAACTCAAAGTATTAACAAATGAGCATGTTCTACTTGCAACACTTGCTCTTTATTCGCACTCTGCCTCTGTTACAACTTTTAACGACTTAACTTTTTAGATTGGTGCGAACAGATCAAATTCCATCTTGAGGTTTTAGATCTTGATGTTGCACTTTACTCTGAGAAGTCAACTGTTATTACTGAAGCTAGCAGTGATAAAGAAAATTCCTATTATAAGCACTGGGATCGGTCTAACAGAGCAGGCCTAATGTTTATGCAAATGAATATTGCGGGCAACATTAAGACTACTCTTCCCAAAATAAAAGTGCAAAAGAACTTCTGAAACTTGTGGAAGAGTCTTCCTAAACTGCTAATAAGTCTCTTGCTGGGACACTGATAGGTACTTTGACCAACATGAAGTTTGATGGTTCACGTACTATGCATGATCATGTCATTGGAATGACAAACATAGCAGCAAGACTTAAGTCTTTGGGAATGAAAGTGGAACAGAATATCCTTGTGCAGTTCATCATCAACTCATTGTCGTCTGAGTATTGTCCTTTCTAAATGAACTACAACACCATGAAAGACAAATGGAACGTGCATGAATTGCATAGTCTGCTAGTTTAAGAGGAAACAAGGCTGAAGAATCAAGGAACCCACTTCATTAATTATGTAAATCATCAAGGAGCTGAAAAGAAAGGAAAAAAGCATGGTAAGGGATAACAGAAGCAACTTAATGTTAATGAGTCCTCATCTCAAGTACGTAAGAAAGGAAACAAGAATACAAAGTGTCATTTTTGTGGAAAATCTGGACACTTTCAGAAAGATTGCCTGAAACATAAGGCATGGTTTAAGAAGAAAGGGATTCCTTACAATTCAAACCATAAACAAGAATGAAAGATTGGTTTACATGGGGAATAGAGTGAAGGCTCCAGTTGAAGCTGTCGGGACTTATCGTCTGATTCTCGATACTGGGCGTCACTTAGATTTAGTTGAAACTTTTTATGTTCCTTCTCTTTCGAGAATTTGAGTTTCTTTGTCTAAGTTGGATAAGACTGGATATTCTTTTAATTTTAGTAATGGGTGTTTTAGTTTGTTTAAACATAATCATCTCATTGGTACTGGTACTCTTTGTGATAATTTATACAAACTGAATCTTGATAATCTGTTTGCCGAAATACTCTTAACTCTGCATCATAATGTTGGAACCAAACTAAGTTTGGTGAATGGACAATCCGCTTACTTGTGGCATAAACATTTGGGTCACATATCTAAAGAAAGGCTGGAAAGATTAGTTAAGAATGAAATTCTTTCAGATTTAGATTTTGCTGACCTTAACATTTGTGTAGATTGTATTAAAGGAAAACAAACAAAACACACAAAGAAAGGAGCCACAAGAAGCACATAGCTTCTTGAAATTATAATCACTGATATATGTGGTCCTTTTGATATCACATCTTTCAAAAGAAAAATATTTTATCACTTTTATTGATATCTTTTCACGTTATGAATATATCTGTTTGTTGCATGAAAAATCTTAAGCGATTAATGCCTTAGAAGTATTTATTACTGAGGTTGAAAGCCAATTAGATAGAAAGGTGAAAATAATCAGGTCTGATAGAGGTGGTGAATATTATGGAAGATATGATGAAAGTGGACAACACCCAGGTCCATTTGCTAAATTTCTCGAAAAGCATGGCATATGTGCTCAATACACAAAGCCTGGCACACCACAACAAAATGGTGTGGCAGAAAGACGTAATCGTACATTAATGGATATGGTTAGGAGTATATTAAGTAATTCATTTTTACCTCCTTCGTTATGGATGTATGCTTTAAGGACTGCGTTTACTTGCTAAATAGGGTTCCTAGTAAAGCAGTCCCAAAGACACCTCTTGAATTGTGGGCTGGTAGGAAACCTAGTTTAGGGTACCTGCATGTTTGGAGTTGCCCGGCAGAAGTTAGAGTATACAATCCCCAAGAAAAGAAACTGGATTCAAGAACAATTAGTGATTTCTTCATTGGTTATCTAGAAAAATCAAAGGGGTATAGATTTTATTGTCCTAATCATAGTACGAGAATAGTTGAAACTGAAAACGCTAGATTCATTGAGATTGGCGAAGTTAGTGGGAGTGAAGAACCACGTAATGTGAAAATTAAAGAAGTTAGGGTGCAAATTTCTCTACCTTTTACTTTTTTAAAATTTGTTGTTCCTGAAGCTGTTGTACAACAAAGTAATCAACAAGAACAACAAATTAATGTTCCTACTAATGAAGTCATAATTGATGAACCTATAGTAGATGAACCACAAGAAGTAGCATCAAGAAGATCTCAAAGACATAGAAGATCTGTTATTTCTGATGATTATTTAGTATATCTACATGAGTCAGAAACTGACTTGGGAATTGATGATGATCTAGTTTTATTTTCACAATCTATTGAAAGCAATAATTCTGATAAATGGATAAATGCTATGAAAGATGAGTTAAAATCTATGAAACAGAATGAAGTTTGAGACCTTGTTGAATTACCCGACGGTTGCAAAGAGTTGGGTGTAAATGGGTTTTTAAGACCAAACGCGACTCAACTGACAACATCGAATGTCACAAGGCCAGACTTGTTGCCAAAGGTTTCACTCAAAAGGATGGTATTGACTACAAAGAGACGTTTTCACCTGTCTCTAGAAAAGATTCACTCAGAATTACAATGGCCTTAGTAGCTCATTATGACTTAGAGCTACATCAAATGGATGTGAAAACAGCCTTTCTGAATGAAAATTTGGAGGAAAAAGTTTATATGAATCAACCTGAGGGGTTTTCTATTAAAGGAAAGGAATACATGGTGTGTAAACTTAAGAAGTCAATATATGGACTTAAGCAAGCTTCCCGACAATGGTATCTTAAGTTTAATGAAACGATTGTCACCTTTGGATTTAAAGAAAATATTTTTGATCGGTATATATATCTGAAGGTCAGTGGGAGTAAGTTTATTATGTTAGTCTTGTATGTTGATGACATCTTGCTAGCTACTAATGATCTTGACTTGTTGCATGATACCAAGAAATATCTCTCTAATAACTTTGAGATGAAAGATATGGGTGAGGCATCCTATGTGATTGGAATAGAAATATTTTGAGATAGATCACAAGGATTGGGATTGTCTCAGAAAACCTATATTAATAAAGTATTAGAGAGATTTAGAATAAAAGAATTTTCATCAAGTCCCATTCCAATTCAGAAAGGAGATTAGTTTAATCTCAATCAATGTCCAAAGAATTACTTGGAACGAAAGCAAATGAAAGATACTCCTTATGCATCAATAGTTGGGAGTCTTATGTATGCCTAAACCTGTACAAGACCTGACATCAGTTTTGCTGTTGGAATGCTAGGTCAATATCAAAGAAATCCTGGAATGGATCACTGGAAGTTTGCAAAGAAAGTGTTGCGATACTTACAAGGAACGAAAGATCATATGCTCACTTATAGAAGAGCTGATCATCTAGATGTGGCTGGAAGTTCAGATTCAAATTATGTTGGTTGTGTGGATACAAGAAAATTCATATTTGCATATTTGTTTCTGTTAGCTGGAGGAGCAATATCATTGAAGAGTGCAAAACAGTCTGTTATAGCTTGCATCCACTATGGAAGTCGAGTTTGTGGCATGCTTTGAGGCCACAGTCCAGGCTAATTGGCTGCGAAATTTTATTTCAGGACTTGGACTAGTCAACAATATAGCCAGGCCGCTGAAAATTTATTGTGATAATACCGCCGCAGCTTTGTTCTCTAAAAATGATAAGTATTCGAAAGGTGCTAAGCATATGAAATTGAAATACTTTTCGGTTACAGAAGAAGTCCAGAAACATAAAGTGTCAATTGAACATATTAGCACTAAGCTTATGATTGTTGATCCTTTGACGAAAGCATTACCGCCCAAAACATTTGTTGAACATGTTGAAAGGATGGGTCTTATTGATAGCAATGAATGATTTTATGTAAAGACTTTATTATATTTATGTAATTGACACTTTGAGCTCAAATTATGTATGTTTCTGTTGTTACCTGTTTTCTTTTGTATACATAATATTGTGAATAATAATGATAGGTTCTGACTTAGATAAGGTATTCTAAGTATTATCGTTGGACCCATTATGTATTTGAAAGGTTATGTTAGGTAATAGACTAATATTGTAGTCCATGGAAGAAACTATGTCAATAAAGTGATGTACAACCGCCATGACTCATTTTAGTTGATTTATTTAACGATGACAAATGATGTTGGATTTAACGTTAATTGTGCACATGATTGACGTACATATTAAACCACTAAATTAACATTGTGTGTGCCAAGTGGGAAAATGTAAATTTCTATGGCCCACATAATTAATTTATTTACTAATTTAATAATAATTGAATAAGTTAAATCCTAAATCTGTATGAGAAAGTTACTAGTAGGATTAAACTACTGACTAATCTGTTAGTAGGATAGTTACTGACTCCTAGTAGGATAATTACTGACCGTTAGTGGATAATTATTATATTCACTATTCACGTTGATGGAACGTGAAAACATAACTGACTATTCCCTATTATAAAAGGGTCCTCTTTCTGCCAAAAGAAGAATAGGCTCCATCAAATACTATTCTGAAACAATTTTGCACTGAATACTTACGAGCTGAATAAGATTAAGAGAAAGAAATAATACTTCTGCTTCCGCTAATCTCGGTCAAGAAAGCTATGGAGAATTCTGGTATGTTTCTTGACTGACTTTTAAAGTAAGGTAAAGAATGGTATGTGAAAATCATTAAGTTCTACATTCTTAAATAATTGATAGGATTATTTATATTAGATTGTTTAAGTTTATATAATCCGTTATATACTCACAGGTCTTGATTTCGAGCTCCATGAGAATAGAATCGCCTCTTGTAAGGGAACGCCTTATCCCTCAAAGTAAATTTCCGAACAAAAATTCAAAATAGTTGAATTGCGAAGTGAATATTGAATTCAGATTAATTGAACCATAAAATGAATATCAAACACCGGGTGAGACGAAAAAGAAAAGGACGTATGGAATGTCTACATATCACTTCACATTGAATTCACATGACAGGTGTCACTACATGGTTGCTACAGCTGGTCTGTACCACAACTTGAGTAGGCTAGATGATTTTTTTTAGAGGATGAACCTAACCAAGTTGGAATTGTTGGAGGGTATTTAACGATTTAGCTCTTGTAGGACACCTATGCCAATTGCCAAGTTGTGGACAAGTTGGTAACCTTCTTCCAACAACAAAAAGTACAAACAAATGTTCGTCACATTGTTTTCTTTCTTAATGATTGATTTGCCTTTAAATTTAACCACAGCAATGATATATAGCCCACGTTCATTTCAATAAATGCATGCTAATGCAACGACATAGAAACGATTAATTTACTGCGATGTGGGGAAGTTACCGGACTGCGTTTCTTCAACCTGCTAATGTATTTTACATGTTTAGTTACAAGATGCAATAAAGTAAACTGCAATATCAATGGACTATCTTCAGATAAATTATCAAGTCCATCTCAACAAAATGAAATCCAAACTCATCATACTATAATTCAAAATTTGATTTCCCAATGATTAGAGCGATCCGTTGAATTGTTGCATTATTGGTAACGCCTGCATTAGAAAGCGCTTTATCTCTAAGGCGAGACTTTTAGAAGCAAATCTGAGTTAATCGAGCTCCCGCAAAAAAATGGAAAAAAAAAAAAAAAAAGAAGGAACCATTATTGTGGTATCAGAATATCCTGCTAGAGTTGAGAATGTATATGAGCATGTTGGGACCAGGGAAATAGACCGAGGCTAATAAAATTGCCTACTGAACCAGCTCCAAAAGCGTCAATGTCCATCACCTTTATATGGAGAAAGACATGAAAATGATCCACATTATCACTTCATAATTCATACAGGACACGTTTCGATGCGTGATTGCCTGTACCCACAACTTGATGTCTACGTTGGACAGTTTGGTTAGAAGAGATGAACTTAGCCTCCAACTTGGAAGGTGTTTGAGAACTAAAGATCAAATGGGACACCTATGCCAAGTAGTGGAAAAGTTAACTACCTTCAACCTTGGAACAAAACCAGGGAAATTGTTTGATGATGTTATTTCCTAATTGATATCCAATGATGAGCTCAAAGAATTGTGATCTGATTGAATCCAATCGTACTTCTAATTGCTAGATAGATTTTCCAAGGATCCTATGGCCTTCAAAAATTAAAATTTAGAAAGAAAATTAGGTTGCTTATAATCAAACACGTTCAACGTAGGAGGCTTGTTACTTTGGATGCATCTACCAGGCAACGAAATTGAGTTACATTCCTGTATTTCCCTCTGGAGTTTCACATTACTTTTGAATGTCATGTGACATTTCTTTTCCCTTCCACATATACCAACCTGTACTTGATCAAGGCCGGAGAAAGACAACTAGCTGGTCCAACTTTCAACATTTTCTCTTGAGCTCTGCAAGTCAAATTAGCTCCTAAGGAAGAGGAATAGTTCCAAATTCCAATTGAAAGAAAAAAGTTTAATCAAGTGATAAGAAACATCCTCTTGTCGACCAATTCAAACTTTATATAAATCCGGCTGCACATTAAAACAATGAATAAACATCCTCTTGTCGACCAACTCAAACTTTATACAAATCCGGCTGCACATTAAAACAATGAATGCACTCAAGGTGAAGTATAAAATCAGAATATGGAATACCTAGAGCATCCTATCAAATGCAATACAATGACATCAGTTCATACAAAGTATAAAACAGACTTTGATGATGCATAAGAGGACACATGTATGATCCAGTAGTTACCCTCTTCTGGATCTTAAATCAAATTAGATTGATCGTGGTTAATTAGAAAGAACATGCACAGAAAAGATGCTTCTGGTTCTTGACTATTACACATTTATCAGAACATGACAGCAGTGACAGTAGTAAAGAGGTGTATGCATCACAATAATCAACATAAACAAAGCTTCTAGGAGATCGATTCACGCAACTAACAAAATTCACCACCCAAGACCAAAAAAAAAAAAAAAAAAAAAACGCAAGCCAAAGAAGGAAACTGAATACATGACCAGCAGCAAGACAGGCATAAGCAAGTTTGATTGAATATGGTAAAATCCAGTAGCTAAAGTTCTAGTAATCTGTTACAACCAATTATGGCTAGACAACCCCCAAAGTTTCTCAAAAAGAAACCTATCAGATATAAGCAGCTCAATGCACAAAATTTCCAAGGTTGCACTATCCCAATAACAGAGCAAAGTACAAGACATTGACAAAAAAAGATGATTTAGCTTCTCCCCACCAGGAAATATGATCCAATTAGCAACAACACTGTCAAGCAAAATACCAGCATATCAGGATATCTTCGCCTTCGAGAAGTCCATTTCAGGATGCTGCAGCAGATCAATAACAAGATCAGTCAAACCATACACGGAGAACAGGGTAAAGGAGATAAATAAAGTAATACATGATATCATGTTTGCACCTCTGCCATAAATTTCTTGAGAAGCTCTTGTTTCTGCGTCTCATCACTTGTTGGAAGACCCATGGATTTCTGTCGCTGATCAAACTGCAAAAGGAATTTCGCACCAAGCAAACAGAAGTAACTAACATCATCATACCAAGAAGGATCCACATTACAGCAAAGAGAATTTCTCATAGATAGAAGCAACTAAAGTTGTAGCATGCAAGACAATTTACATTTCTAAAACGACGTTCCTGACAAAGATGAAAACATCCAACTCACCCATACTATCAATAAGGTTGTCCAAGAAAATGAATCATACCAAGAAAAAATCAGCACTATCAAGTAACCTTCTTTTCTCACATCCTAATGCCAAGTGTGAGTCAGCTTGTTAATTACCAATATTAGCCATAGGATCACAGGAGACACCTTAATCCAATCAAGAGCATGCAAAATGCTGAAATCTCCAAGCAAAATAACTGAAATATATGACTCTAACCCTGGATAAAGTTTCCAATTCTAAAGAAACCTTTTTTTGGATTCAAATTATCCAAGTTATTCCATATGACATAGAATATTTTACAATTTTATGGAAGTTTTTGTGGTCTCTGTGGTACTAACCTCTGCAGAACTTTTCAGAGTTCTTAAACAAAAGCTTCACATTTGATCCTGTTTTTGTACCATTATTTTAGTGAAATACAAGTCTAAGCAACAACGTTTACAGAACTAAGCTTCAAGCAAAAGTTTTACACCTTGATATAATACAAGGCATTACATAAGACCGTAAATGTTGACATCCATGAACTATGATGTAACTATGACCGTAAATGACATCCATAAGGCATTACATCTAGAGTTCTGTAACTAGATGTGGGATAGTGAACTGCCAAAAAAGTGATATATATGATATGCCCTAAGTATGCCAAAACCTACCATGAAAATCAGGTAACAAGTCCCACACAAAGCAATTATGTCAAAAAAGAGCAAGAACGCAAATTGGAACAATCAATTACGAAGCAAGCACATAATCACATTGATCATAGGTAACAAGTCCCACACAAAGCAATTATGTCAATAAAGAGCAAGAACGCAAATTGGAACAATCAATTACGAAGAAAGCACATAATCACATTGATCATAGTGTATAACATATTGATGAGCAATAGAATCCTACCATCATCTTTTCCACAGTTGATCGTGTCTCGGGGTCCAAATCTGATAGCTTGCTATTTTCAGGTTCTGCTTTCTGCGTGTCAATTTCAGGCTCACCTTTCACACAGCACTTCCACCATTCCATCTGGTCCTTCTTGGTTAGGAGAACAGATATGGATTTCTGATCCTCTGCAAGTATGTAAATTCAGTATGATTGTCCTAAACAAAGCTGCACCACTTGCTTTGAACAAGATACTACGATAGTCTACTTTGGAACTCACTATGTTTTGGAAAAACAAAACGAGCATAGCAAGCCGTACAGTACCAAAGAGCCAGAATATTGAAATACATAGCAACAACCACCAAGCAAGTCAAATATATGAGCAACTTACCTAAGCTCCAGAAACAATCATCAACTTTCACAGGTCGATATAGTTCTCCCTGCAAGCACATGGGAGTGAAAGTCAATATACAGCATGGGCAAATTTTGACTATACCATTTCAGAAGAAAACACAGGCACACAGAAAAGAACATCTTTAACTACCAGACTGAAGAATACACTCACATCAATTATTGGAGGCTGACCCTTTAGTCCAACTTTCAGACGGTTCCTTGATATATCACAAACAATAAACCTTGATTTTGTTCCTTGAGGCACGGGAATATAAATACTGACTTCCTGTAGTGATTGACCCCATGTGTAGTTCTCAAGATCAAGGCCATTGCTCTTGTTGGGAACTGCACAATGACATTACCAGAGAAGGCAATGAGAAGCTATGATAATGATGATGCAAAACAAGAAAGATTGAACTAATAACAACTAAACATTGAGACAATATAAAATACAGCAAATGATGCCAACACATTTCGTGCATTTCAAGATTTACTGTAATACAAAATATGCTATATCATACAAGTAGAGTTAAGGACCATCATGATATCTATCTGTAGCCTATCCAAAGGAGTACAAATCAGTTATTGTCCTCTGGTATCATATAAGGACCAAACAGGATAACATGTAAAAGGAGACAACATTATGACCCCAATATGAAACTTAGTTCAGCAAAACTAGCACAATATCAAGCAAAATACAAGTCACGTCCCCGATCATTTTGCAAGAATCAGCAAACACACAGAAGAACTCTTGAATAAACTTAATGAGTTAAAACTACCACTTAAAATGAATAACAAATTTTGAATGGACATACTTTATGCAATGCAAACTGAAAACAGTACATGACTACATAACATGATAATCACAACAAACTTGTAATCACCCACAGTTGTTTAGTTGTTCATACAACTATTTAATGTTAAAACTTCTAATAAAATTATAAATCCTTACTTGTTGACTAAAAGACTTTCGTATTCACTGCTCAAGCATACATAAGTCATTCATCTAGTAAGAAGATTGTTTGAGTAGTATAGAGATAGAAAGAGACCTACACATGGTGTTCGTTGACCTAGAAAGGAGGTGTATGATAAAGTCCTTAGGGAGATGTATGGAGTTGAGAGGTACTCCTAAAGAGATGCTCTGGGAAAGGGAAGGCCTTCCAAGCTGTATGCCCATGGGTGCAGGATTCTCCGAAAAAGCACGGACCAACTCTAAGTTGATGGATATTTCTTAACTGTTGAAATGGCGTCTATATGATGTTGCCAAGACCCAGGTTAAAATAGCGGGAGGGGACTTGGACCACTTCCCAGTAGTGATAGATTTGAACAAGGGATCAACCCTTAGTCTATTCCTTTTGCCTTAGTGATGAATGAATGGACGTGACATATTCAAGGGTAAGTGTCGTGGTGTATGCTATTCACGGATGACATAGTATATATCCATGCGCAAGTCATATGGAAGAGAAGAAGTTTCAAGTATCTGGGTCCATAATTCAAGGAGACGAGGAGATAGACGATAATGTCGCACATCGTATTTGAGCGGGTGGTGTGAAATGAAGGCTCACGTCTGGGATACACTTTGACAAGAATGTGTCATCAAAGCTTAAGAGCAAGTTCTACAAAGTAGTGGTTACACCAACTTTGCGGTATGGGGCAGAGCGTTGGTCAGCCAAGCAAGATCACGCAAAGACGAGGATCCTCAAATGGATGTGTGAGCATACTAGGAGAGAAATGATTAGGAATGAAGTGACATGAGATAAGGTAGGTGTGGCTGCCGTGATAAACAAGAGGAGTGAAATGAGGCTGAAATGGTTCATGCATGCAAAAAGGTGGTGTGTGGATGCACCAATAAGGAGGTGTGAGGGGTTGGTATTTCGAAAACAGCTTCTGTTCACTACAAAGGCAAGGGTTAAGGGGCGTGTACATCCTATCCTTCTCATACCTCACTTGTTGGATTACACTGGATATGAGGCCGTTAATGCCATATCTAGAAACTAGAAAGTACCATTACATAAACACGACAGCGTACATTTTTGATTTCACATTTATAAGAACTCAAGTTAGTATTTAGTAACATTATACTTGATCCCCACTTTGTGGGAATACACTGGGTATGTTGTTGTTGTAACATTATACTTGATATGAGACAAGCTTTTTTTCTTTTACTAATACGACATCGAACCTGTAAAAAATATACCAATCCTGCATCAATTTCAGTCAACTATGGTAGAATACTCTCTAATTGCTATCTAAAAATGCTCTGTATCAGGAACAATAGATGTCAGTACTGCAACAATCACATTAAAGAGCACAACCATCCAACAGACGTAACCAATGTAGCATCATATAATTGTCATGTGGTTTCAATCCAATACCCATTGCTTTGCATTTTCAAATAAATAAAACTCATCATATCACAAATTAACTAATTTTACATTTATGGAAAACCCATAACGTTACCTCTAGAACCCTTCTTGTCATCCTCTTCCTTAGTCTCCTTAACTATTTTCCCTTTAGACTCTTTAACCTCGTCCTTAGAAGCAGTAACGGGAGCCTCCTCCTTCTTGACCTTCTTCTTCTCCGCCGCCGCCTTCGCTTTCTCTGCTTCTACCTCCACTTTCTTCTTCCGCTCCTCCGTTTCCAACTTATCTTTCACCATACGTACAACAGCACTGACATCATTAATCAACGAATCACTCTTGAACAGATCGGATTCCCGGCCAACAAACTCGAAGGCCGCTTCGAGAAACCCTAGAGGGTTAGCAGGATCAAGCACCGCCTTAAACGGCTTTGCCGGTGCCGACTTTGATGACGACGCCGATGATGATGGCGGCTTGGTATCTTGCTCCTCGTAATCGGAAATTATCGCCATTGAGAGAAATTGGGGATTAGGGTTAGGGTTTTGCCGCTGGATTGAAAGAGTTTTGAGTATATGAAGAAGACTAAAGAATGAAAACAAGTGTAGAAACTTCTTGCTCAAATCTAAAAAACAGCGCGGAGAATTCTAGAAGACCCTTAAAAAAATTTTATTTTTATTATTATTTTAATTTTAATTTTTCTTTATTTGATTTTTAGTGTTCATATTAAAGCCTAAGTAATTTAAATTTACTAGTTTAGTATAAGTGTTTTACATGTGTATGAATACTCTTAATTTTAGTTAAAATTATTTAATATACACTTCAATTTATATTATAACCAAATTCACATGAGAACATTAGTTGTCTTCAAAGCAGAGTTAGATATTATATATGACTCTACTTTGATTAAAATAAATAATTAATAAAAATATTTAAAACGTTTCACTTTCAATGATAGTAAAAAATATGAACTTGTTATAAATGTATTTACATTATAGTGAATATCTATCAAAATCTATTTTGATATCTATTAGGATTTGAAGTAATTGTCTTTTACTCAGACTAGGAGTAAATTTTTCCTTTGTATAGAGGGATTTTGTTCATTGTATTCTCAATCAGATGATTTCTCATCTCTCAAGAGAAATAAACAAGTCTACCTCTTCTCTGTCTATTTATTTTCTTCTCTTTTCTTTATATTTCATAATACGTTATCAGCACAAGACTCTGTCAAATAAGGTGAGATTATGCCATCAAATAAGGTGAGATTATGCCAAACAATATGAGATTATAAATCTTAAGGATTTCAAGGTTAGTAATTTCTTATGTTATTTATCTTTTGCTACTAATAATATAATTATTATTGAATTTGAGGAAAAATAATTGGTTTGGAACCATTTATGTTTTAAATTTATTCCTCAATAACAATATTATCTAAAGGGATGATAATATGTTGAGTTCAAGTCCCATCAATTTATGCCTAAGACGTCTTTATATGGATAAAACGTTGAGATTGGATCTCAATGCATGTATTGATAATATTATGATGACTAAGGCAAAATAATGGGTATTTGATGAAAAGTCATGAAATATATCCCATTGATATGGTCTATTCCCTGAATTGAATGTGGTAGCAATAAATCATATGTATGCCTCAATTTGTTTTTGTAGTAGCTATCATAATTTGATATGCTTAAGGCATGATTATATTTCATTGCTGAGGAATGAGAAGCTTATTAATGCAAACGTGTACTTGATTGTGATGGTATCACAACTCACCCCCGAATGAGGCAGAATAACTGAGAAGAGTTATTTTGAAATCTACTTCTAAAGTAGTAAATCTTAAATTTATTCATGTAATAGTAAATCTGAAATTTACTAAAGAAAAAAGTATATGTCATGGTAAACTTGGAGTTTACTAGAATAAAAGTTCATAAATTGATATGAACGATTGTAACATCTCGAAAAAGTGCATATTGAATATTAGACATGTATTGAAGAACTAGAAGATTCTTCGAGAATTGTTTATGTCGCTTGTTCTCATGATAAGTTGGTTGGACCAACTAATGTTGGGATTGAATACCTTGAATCTGGAAAATATAAAAGGTGAATATGGGCCCGTTCACCTATCATGTGATATGTTGAAAAGATGCATTAAAAAAATGATCACATGTACATTCATTGTCAACCTGCAGTTTGACATTCATAAAGTTGCTTGCTCAATAAAATTGAGTTAAGAACATAATTTTCAGATTGTGCAATCAAGAAAGTTATCTTGATGATGATGTTTGGCATTGAATGCCTTCGACAAATAGCTAAACCATCGCTAATGAGAACAAAGCTTCATGTGTTGGTCTGAAATATGATATGTTGCATACAATAACACTTGTATGCATTAGACCAACAAATTATGATTATTTCTTCCTTCTCAATTGGTTCAAGGTCATGAACTAACTATTCTATCTAATAGTTTTGATGTGTGATATACGATTAATGAATATACCATGATGCACAAAGATGGATTCATCAAAGAAGATAGAGGATGTATGTTAATTTTCCTAACATAAAGGGGAGATTATAAGTAACTATAAAATTTGTTAAAATTATCACCAGATCCTCATTCAAAAGATAATTCAAGCCAAATACCGAAATCATTTCATATTTAAGTTGCAAGTGTTCCTATTTTGTGTCCATGAAGGATAAAGTTTATGCATGCGTGAAGCGTGGTAGACCAATCGGTTCCAAATGAAATAATCCTTGAAAAGGTTAAGGAACAAATAATCATAATAGGAAGGCAATGTCTACGACATAACACTTCATGAAACCTTATGAGAGGTTCAGGTACCTGAAAATAATGAAGTAATGAGATCTCAAAATGTTATGTCACATTGCGAACCGATACAAAATAATATATCATCAATATCTTTGATACAATATTGGTGCAATATTGTGAAAAATTACGTGGATCTTAATTCTACGTTAATTTAAGCATGCTGATGTAGAAACATTTATCAAGTGACATGAAAGGATGCATCTTGGTAAGTATAAACCTTATTTGATTTGCAGTTCAGGTATTTGAAGATGTTACTCATGAAATGTTGAATATTGTCACTTGACCAAACTTATGTGAAAAAACTTTTAAGAATTCAAAATACTTGAAGCATATAAAAGTTTCTGGGAAACTTATTTATAATCTTTCTATTGTATAAGCTTATAGCTTGAAAATCATTGGAACACTTGGAGAGTTTTCAAAGCAATAGATTATTTGCTGAAATTCAAAATATATTGAATTGGATTGGTTATGAAGTGTCATATCTTAGTGCAATTTATGCACTCATGTACCTTGCAAATACTACAAGGCTTATAGCCTTTTCGGTTAATAGGTTAGCAAGGTATATTTCTACTCCTACTAGGAGAAATTGAAATGGGATAAGATACATGAGCTTATTTTATTCTAAAGATTGCAGTCCCGATCTTACTTGTCATGTTGGTGTTGGGTACTCATCTAACCCACATAAATCTCGGTCTCAAATATGCAATGGGTTCACACATGGGGATATTGCCATATCTTGGAGATATACAAAACAGTCTATTATAGCCATCTCATCGAACCGTACGAGATTATAGCTATTCATGAAGCAAATCGAAAGTGTGTGTGGTTGAGGTCTACGAATACACGTGATCTCCAAAAGAATGGTTATATTAACATGCAACATATTCGTTCAAGTGATAAGGTAGCTAATTTATTCACCAAGTCTTCTTCAACTGCAACTTTCAAGAAGATCGGGATGCAATGATTCAAGGATGTTCTCATCAGGGGGAGTTAATACGCGTTGTACTCTTTTTTCTTTTCGAGGTTTTGTCTCAAAGGGTTTTTCTTGTAAGGTTTTTAATGAGGCAACTTATATGCGTATTGTTAGAGATGCATACTCTTTTTTCTTCACTAGATTTTTTTTCCACTGAATATTTTTCTAGTAAGATTTTAATGAGGCACATTATCTATCTAGACATTCAAGGGGGAGTGTTAAAAATGTATTTACATTATAGTGAATGTTTATCAAGATCTATCAAGATCTACTTTGATATCTATTAGGATTTGAAGCATATGTCTTTTACTCAGACTAGGAGTAAATTTTTCCTTTATATAGAAGGTTTTTGTTCATGATATTCCCAATCAGATGATTTCTCATCTCTCAAGAGAAATAAAGAAGTCTCTCTTTTCTCTCTCTATTCATTTTTTTTCCTTTATATTTCATAATAGAACTCTTTTTTTTTTTAGATTTTTGTGATTTTCTTTCCTTTTTAAGATTTAGATTGTGTTAACTCGAAAAAATATTTGAAAATATACTTTTTATCATATTAACATGAGGAAAAGTATGACTAATAAAACTTTTCATATAGTTTTTAAATATTATAATTATAATTTTAAAATATTAAGTTAATCTAATTCAATTTATCTTCAAAAAATATTCAAAATTGTTGCCTAGAAACTATTAAGTTTCTATTAGAAATGGGATTAAGTAATTATAAATATATTTATATTGTAGATGTAGATGTGTACATTCAATAATTTTTTATTTTTGTATACATTTACTACTCATTGAAGTCTTCGTACAAATTATGTTATTACTTAAATCAATAATGACTAACTTGAATATTTTATTAAATAATTTTAAAAATTAAAATAAGTATAATTTTAGCTAAGTATCACAAATAATTTAAATGTCAATCGTAAAGCATGTTATCATATTGAACATAAACCAAAATTAGACCAACAACTTCTTACAATATATAGATGACAATAAAAATTATAGAAAACAAAGATAAGAAATTCGTAGAAACAAAAATTATCAATTTGTAACTGTGATTCTTTGGACATGACAATGATAGTCTTTTCTTTGTTTTTCTTTTTCAATTTTTTTCTTCTTCTTTTGCTCGTAATTCATTAAGAGAAAAGAAGAAGGAGAAGAAAAACTTTAGGTCCAAAGCAAATAAGAACATACATATCATCAATTGAGTGTCGTATACAATTCCTACGAATTATAATTAGAAGCACTACCTTTGATTTTAGTCAATATAGCAATTGATTATCATTATCTGAACCACTTCATTCCTTGACAATGTCGCATGGTTCTTCTCTTTTTTTCTTAATTAAAATTTTCAACTGAAAGAACACAAAAAATATTAGAACTAATTGTATGCAAAAGGAAGAAAAATAAGTTGAATCAAAACCAAATAAAAAAGCAAGCGAACAAGAAAAAAAATGTATACTATATTATTAAGAGCTAAATCCTTGTTCACAGAAAGTTACTTAAATTGAATTATATAAGGTAATATTTTAGTATTTTAATTGATTTAGCAGGTTTACTAAATATTAAGAATTTTACCCTTTTTAAATAATTAAATAATTATATAAGGTAGTATTTTAATTGATTTAAAAATATAAAATAGTAACACTTTTACATATTTTAAAAAAGGGATGATCACTTATAGTTAAAAAAAATATGGAAACGGTTTACTTTTTTAAAAAATATTTTCTTCTTCTTTTTGCACTATGTCCATACGTATTAATTTTGGTAAAATTCCTTGAAAAACTTGATCGATGTTGGTAAAATATTTTTTCAAAAGAATCCTAAATTTTAAGTACATAATTCAAATAAGGAAAGGTTTAATAACTAAGTTTCAATGGATTTTTAATTTTAAAATTATTAGAAAATAGCTAAAAGACGATTTTGTCTATTACAACGTGTTTTAATGAAGGGCAAAAAATTCAAATCACTTTTCTAAGGGCCTTTCCACTTTTAATATATTATAGATATAAATATAGATTATAGAATATAAATTCAGGAATGGTCTTTTCGGAGGTAACACTCTTTATCAAGAAATTTTTTTCATAATTCAAAGAACAAACAATATAAATTTCAATACTTTGAGGCTTAATTATAAAAAATTTTTACATTTGCATAATAGCTGAAAAATTCCAATTGAAGGTTTGTCGAGATATATAATTAGCTCCAGACATATTTTTTTCAATTTTGTATCTGTCAATACATAAAACATCAAATGAAGATAATTTTTTTCTTTGTAAAGATACATAGTTAGCTTTCAATACATTTTTTTTATTCTGAGTTTGTCGAGATACATAATTAGCTCCCGACACATCTAACGAAGAAATATAATTAATTGAAATTTTTGTAATTACTTTATAAGAGTGGAAATTTATATAAATATGATAATTTAAGATGTATGCTTATGTTATTTTTCCTAATTAAAAAACTCAAAATGTAGCTAATATAAAAATAATTTCATTCACTACACCACGTATTTTAGTTTGAAATTTTGCTTCTTAGGTAACATTATAGGAGGCGAAAAATATTTTCAATAAAACGGTTACATGAATATGTAGTATAATATATATTGAAATTATAAAAATAGTTATTTAATGTATTTATATTGTATAAATAATAGTACATAATTGTGTATATAATGTATAATTATTTATAAAAAGTGTATGTACATCCATATTCTTCCACAAAAATTAGCTGAATAAATAGCTCATGTTGTAAATAAATCAAAAGAATTTACGTTTGGTGTACCATCGGTGTTTTTTTATTTTACACCATCATGTGACTTTTACATGTTGTAGCAGGTCATTCATTTTTATATTTTTACTTGATAGTGTAAAAAAAAATCGACGATATACCAAACTTAAATTCAAATAAAAAACCACCTTAAATTTGTTCCAAAATTCTTTAAATTTGTGATATGAGCTTCTAACAACACTCACAACTTTTGAATAACCACTCAAAACAAAGTTCTGCCACGACAATTCGAAAATTGAATTTTTCCTTCTTTCGAACTTATATTTCAGTTTAACCAATCAATAATGGAAATGGGTGTCACGCCCCTTTTTCGCCCATAGGGGCGAACTGTTTTTCCAATTAAAGTGACGATTTTGAATAGAGATTATTTTATTTACAGAGTCGCTACTTGAAATTGACTTGTGGTGTTCCAAGTCATCTTAATGAATTCCTAATTAAAAGAAAATGACTTTTTTATTTTGGTATGTGAAAATAAAAGACCGGGTAAGAAATTCTATTGACCGAGGGAAAGCTGTGAGACACCCCTCGAGTCCTGTGGTTCTACCACAATTGCTTGTATCAACTTATCTTGACTCAAACTATTTTGATACATTATGTTTAGGCCTAATTCGCTCATTTTTATTATACCAAAAATATCTGTTTGCGCCTCTTATATTAAATTGATGAAAGTTAATTTTAGAAAATATTTACCAAGGTGCATTATTGCACCTTGAATTATTTTTAAATATCTCAGAAAGATGCGTACGCTGCATTCTTGATTGTGACGAATATTTAAAAGCGCCTAAAACTTGCGGAGTGTTAGAGGCGTTGGTTTGACTCTTGTAAACTCGTAACAATCTTATCCATTCGAAATGCTACTTAACCTTAACAATAACCTTTAAGTAAAATTCATTCAAGGCGGTCAATTAATTTAACAAATAATTATTAAGCTTTATTAATGATAATAAATAAAAATAATAAAATAAACAATAAAAATACACAAGCATACCCATATTATGCTAAATTTTAATAATATCCCTCAAATCTATTCTCTTTAAATTACTACAAACCCAAATCATGTATAAGATAAATCATACACAAAAATTCTCGAAATCTAACTTGAACACAAAGTCACGAAGAAAACAAGCAACCCGAATCATATGATATATTAGTCTAAGTAAAATACAAATACTCAACGGTTTGAATTAGATTTTGGGAATAATAGAGGCATCACTTTCTGGTGGGTTTCGTCGGAGTAACGCCGGATAAAATTTCGGCCAGATCTGCCCCCTGTGGTGCGGCAGTGGTTGGAGGGACTGTTGGTTGACTGACTTCGCCAGAATTCGCCGGCAGAAGTAAAGGTAGGCGGCGGAAAATGGGAGAAAGGGCGGCGCGGAGGCGACATCATTTTGTTGGCGATTTGTCGTCGGAACCGACCACAGGGGTCGAATTTGATGGGTTTTCTGACAAATGGGTGAATCTAGTGGCTTTCCAGAGCTTTTGCGTGCTCGATCGATCATTTTCCAGTGATGATTCGACGAAAATGGGACGAAAGCTGGCCAGATCTAGTTTTGGATAATTTTTCTGGTGGTGGGATGATTTGGCTACTGATTAACGTTTCTAATCAATTTTTGATTTATTTTCGGCGAAATGGATGCGCTGGAAAACTTTGTTGTTAGTGACTGGTGGATTCCGGCAAAAGCTTCGCTGGAAAGACCATTTTTCTTTGATTCTGTTCACCATTGTTTTCTACTATTTTTCTCCCTCACTGATATATATTTTTTCCTTTTCCTTACTGCAATCTTCTCTCTTTTACCAATCTAATTCCTCACTATTTTTTCGTTGTTTCTTTGTGTATGCACATTACTATGTAAAAATGGAAATGGAGGAGTATCTCTCTTTGTTGATGTAACTTGCTGGATAATATATTTCTTTTCCAGTATGTATTCTATGCATACCTATTTTCTTTTTTTCTTTTCCTTTTTTCAACTTCTTTTCTATGAAAAGAACAAATCATCATATATATTCTGGAGGAATGTCTCAATATTCAAGATCAATTTCAACGAATAATTAAGAAAATACAAAACTGATTCGAATAATTATACAAATAAAACATGATATTACAACAGTCACATGTACTAAATAATTCATAGAATCACTTGAACATTTCTATTCATGTTTTTCCATAGTAAACTTATAACATAAGCAATACAATATTGAATAAGAACCTGTGATGAATTAAAACGAGTAATGAAGCAAGAAATCCTCACTGAAAACTTCAAACAGAACCGAATTCAATTCTCCCTTTCTTTTCTACTTCTTTCTCCCTTTCTTTTCTATTGCGTTTTTCTTTTCTTCCGTACTTTTTTTGTGTTCTCTGTCTCTCTCTCTCTTTCTCTATGTACGTAACTTCTCCTTTGGGAGTTGAGGAGTTCCACTTAAAAAGAAAATGTAGGGGTACTTAAGGGATAATGGGCTATGTCAGATAGGTGGGGAAGTTGATGGTAGTTTTATTAGGATAATTATTCTTTTTTTTTTAAATTAAAATAAATAATAATAATAATAAAAGAATATTTACTAATTAATTTTTATATTTAGGAAGAATATAATGAAAGTTTATAAATAGCCTAAAATAATATAATTAACAGAATAATAAACTACTAATATATTTATTAATGACAAAATAGCTCGGTGGACCCTTGTACTTGGTCTGATTAGTAAAGTGGATTCTCCTACTTATACATTTGTCATTTGAACCTCTCAACTCAATAAAACTCAATATTTTAAACCCTTGACAATTGACCGGACCTATGTGGTATTAAAATGGCTAAGCAGGATATGTCGCGTGACTACACGCGTGTATGAGCAAGTGAAACAATATATTTATATTAAAATAATATTAAAATTTAAAAAGAAATTAAAAAAAGAGCAGTCAGCCTTTTTTTCCTACAAACCCCCTCCCCTAACCCACCAGCCATTTTCCCCCCCTTTCTTCCCCGTACACTACCCTTCGTCTTCTTCACCCCACCCACCCCAACTTGTCTTCACCAACCCACCCCACCCAACTTTTTATTCTGAGATGTGTTCTGATCTTCTCTATCAATTAGCACTTTACCATCCTTTGAAATTTTACCAATTTGTGAATTTTCAATCATCACAGTAAAGTGGCCGAAATTTCGAGCTTCTCTAGCGACGTCGATCGAATTTTACTGACCCAAAATTGGACTTGTAGAATGCGTGTACGTTCAATTTCACCCCAAACCATTATTCCATCATGAATCTGTCCAGAACTTGGTCGATTTTCATTACCCTCCAACGACGAATTAATCGCACCAATTCCCATTTCAATACAATTGAGTTTCTATTATTGCATAGTAGAAACATTTGTAATTTTAGCTGGAGCATTCTCAATTAATTTAGATCACATTTTCCTTTTCCCATGGCTGATTTCTGAGCTATCGGTGATCGGAGAAACTGGGAATTGTTCGGATAAGCCTCCCAAAATAATAACATTTTAATTTATTATTCTTTTATTTAATATTATTGATTAATAATTTTAAAAGTAATTAATAAAGATATTTATGGTGTGACATTAATTTATGTGACGTGACATTAATTTATTTAATGTGGATATAATATTTAATTAATTTTAAAGAGAGTGGACTACACACACGGTAAGAAGGGTTTAAAATATTGAGTTTTATTGAGTTAAGGGGTTTATATGACAAATATATAATTAGGAGTATCCACTTTACAAATCAGACCAAGTACAAGGGTCCACCGAGCTATTTTGACTTTATTAAAATTAAAAGAGAAATATGCATTTTAAAGTTTTTTGAATTATTTTAAAAATAAACATAACAATAAAATAAAAATAAAATATCCCAAAATGTAACTTTATTTATTTATTTTCAAATACAAACTATAAAAAATGAAATAAGAGCTAAAATAAATATTGGACAACATATAAATATTTAATGTTGAAAAATAGGTTAAAACTCTGGGAGGGTAAAAAATCACGTGTCTATATTCTGCCCCTCTTTGTTGAAATTTCGGAGAGTTATCATATAAAAAAGTAGACAATGAGATAAATTTTGACCCTCCGATTATTCAAAATGGTAGGATAAAGAAAATGTGATCGAGTCCTAGTTTTGGAAAGCCTACATATACAGATTATAAGGAAATTAGGTCACGTGTAGCTCAAAGAGGTAAAATGGTGAGACAGTGAGTTAGAAGTCGAGTCAGTTTCTGTTGAGTCTCAGATTCATGACATTCTGCTTTTACATTCAAATGAGTAACAAAAAATAAAATGAAGATACAAGTGAAAGATCCTATCTACGCTGCTTTTCTAGAATCTTTAATTGAATCTTCATGACTTTTCAACTGATGAAAAGTCGTTATTTTCAGTTGAATCTTGAAAAATGAAATGTTCCTCCCTTTTAATTCTTGGTATTGGAGAGAAACTTGAAAATTGACTTGTTCTTCACACTTTCTTCTGACTTGAATTTGAAAATCTTCACCCTATTCTTCAGGCGGGTTCCTGATCTTGCAACTTATAATCTTCACTCTATTCTCCAGGTGAGCTCCTGACTTGCTATTTCTTCACCCCATTCTCCAGTCAACTCCTGACTTGCTATTTCTTCATGCCGTTCTTCAGGCGCGCTCCTGATTTTCTATTTCTTCGCCCTATTTTTCAAATGTGTTCCTAAACTCAAAGTAAATAGTGAAATAGAAAAATAAAATTCCATTTTTCAGGAGGGTCCTGACCAGAAATTAAATTTCCATTAACCAGGAGGGTCTTGAACAGAAAGTAAATTCCTATTATCCAGGAGGGGCCTGAGCATAAAGTAAATTCCCAATATCCGGGAGGTTCCTGAGTAGAAAGTAAATTCTCATTATCCAGGGGGTCTTGAACAGAAAGTAAATTTCCATTATCTAGGAGGGTCCTGAGCTAAAATAAATTCTTATTATCTAGGAGGGGCCTGAGCAAAAAGTAAATTCCCATTATCAAGGAGGATCCTAAGCTGAAATAAATTCTCATTATCCAAGAGAGTCATGGGCTAAAATAAATTTCCGTTATTCAGGAGGGTCCTGAGCTGAAATAAATTTCCATTATCCAAGAGGGTCCTGAGCAGAAAGTAAATTCCCACTATCCAGGAGGGGCCAGAGCTGAAATAAATTTCTATTATCCCGGAGGGTCCTGAGCTTAAATAAATTCCCATTATCCAGGAGGGTCCTAAGCTGCAAGTAAATTCCCATTATCCATGAGGGTCCTGAGCAGTAGGTAAATTCCCATTATCCTAGAGGGTCTTGAGCAGAAAGTAAATTTTCATTATCCATGAGGGTCCTGAGCTGAAATAAATTCCCATTATCTAGGAGGGTCCTGAGTAGAATGTAAATTTCTATTATCCAGGAGGGTCCTGAGCAGAAAGTAAAATTCTCATTATCCAGGAGGGTCCTGCACAGAAAGTAAAATTTCTATTATCCGGGAGGGTCCTGAGCAGAAAGTAAAATTTCCATTATCCAGGAGAGACCTGAGTAGAAAGTAAAATTCTCATTATTCAGGAGGGTCCTGAGCAGAAAATAAAATTCCCATTATCCTGGAGGGTTATGAGAAGAAAGTAAAATTTTCATTATCCAAGAGGGTCCTGAGCAGAAAGTAAATTTCCATTATCTAGGAGGGTCCTGAGCATAAAGAAATTTCCATTATCCAGGAGGGTTCTGAGCAGAAAGTAAAATTTCATACAACACACATAAATTTTTTTGCCCCAGTTTGTACTAGGAAAAGTTGTTAGTGTCATCGGATCACTACTTTTGAAAAGAACGGTAAAGAGGTTGAATCAAGGCCCTGATAAAGAAATACTTCTCTTCAAAGTAAACTGATTACAAAAATTAGAAAGTGCATCTCCTAAAGTTAATGTGGAGTACTCTAGCTAGAAAGTGTGTCTTCTAGAAGTAAAGGTTTACGTTAAGAAGTATGTCACCTAACGACTGAAACCTGAAATACTCAGACAAGAAAGTGTGTCTCCTAGGGGTCAAATGAAAGGACTCGACTAGAAAGTGCGTCTTCTAGGAGTGATGGTTCAAGTTAGGAAGTGCATCACCTAACACATTAAACTTAAATTACCCAGACAAGGAAGTGTGTCTCCTAGGGATTAAATGAAATGACTCGACTAAAAAGTATGTCTTCTAGGAGTGAAGGTTCTAGTTAGAAAGTGTGTCACCTAACAAATGAAACTTGAATTATCCATACTAGGAAGTGCGTCTCCTAGGGGTTAAATGAAAAAACTCGACTAGAAAGTGTGTTTCCTAGGAGTAAAGGTTCAAGTTAGGAAATGCGCACCTATCAAACAATGCTTGAAATACCCAGACAAGGAAGTGAATATAATAGGGGTTTAGAATGATGAGTTTTTATCAAGATTGTAATTACTAAACCTACTTAGCAATACCACCTCTTGAATTTGCAGAAGTCAAAAATTGCACCTTTTGATATTTAGGCTTTAAAGCTCTTGATTTGAAGGTAACATGTGTTTTTGTTTTCATATAACGAAAACTTGTGAGTTTAAAAAAAATACGATGCTTGATTTGTGGCTTTAAATTTTGAGGCAATTCCCTTTTACACTTGTCATACTCTGTTCCATTTCATATCATTGATAAGTATCATTGACTTGTCATATTTTTGAACCCAAATTCTGGCTACTGAAAGTATTTGACTCAAATCGCATTTTCCTTGAATGGTGCCTCTGGGTTTAACTTTTAATACACCTTTTATACTCCTCTGAGTCCAAAACTGTCAAATCACAAGCATTCCTGAGTACTTTACTTTATCTTGAAACATACTATCTTCGTGCACCAACCCTTTGTATTGCTTTATATCATTGAAGGAGTTGGTAGCAAATTTTGAGGTCCTTTCTCACTTGTTCTGACATGAATTTGACTCAAAATACGTAAAAAATAACGATAGTGATTTTTCATTTGTCAACAAAAATACAAAAATTAAAAATAAAATAATAAAAGAAAAAGATAATATGCATCTTTTTTTCAGAAACGTAAAAAAAGAAAAACTTATCTGGGTGTGGCAGTTGATTCCAGTGATTACGACATATATTTTGAATTAAATAACCTAATCTACCATACTAATTATTATCAACTTTTGCCCACTTATTGAATTTGAAATTAAACCACTCTTGAAATTGTCGCCTCTAGATTACAATCCTCCTTAAGCTAGTGGCACCTCAATGGGTTTTCGCCAACGAGCCTATTTTATTTTCATTTCTTTCTCAACTCGACGTCACCTTATGGTGTCCATGAGGGTTTTCACTCATTAGACTCTCTCATTTTTATTGATCTCACAACTCATTGTCACCTTATGGTTCCCAAGAGGATTTTCACCAATAAGACTCTTTTTTTTGCTGAAGGAAAACGACACCCAAAATATGAAACATCATGCACCCATAACATGTTTACCTTGACATTCTCAAAGATTGATCCGAAGGTCTTGCTTTGGTTGTAACTTGGATTTTGGATAAGTTTAAAAAGAAAAGGTGGCATGAGGCTAAAAAATTTACATGACACTGGCTGAGATTTACAACTTTTGAAATCGACTCATAAAGAAAATAATTTTCCCCAGTTTTTGTTTAAACTAGTGTAATACCTCGAGAATCCCAACCAATATTAGAACCATGATTCAATCTGATGAGAAATGAATTATAGTGCTTTGGTAGTTTTATGAGTGAGTTTGATGTGTATTAATGCCTTAAATAACTCCTAGCTATTAGACGAATCAAAACATCCCTTACCTATTGAGTTCTAGAGAAAGATGTTGCTATAGTCAACTTCAGACGAGCATTTCTTTTGTTATACTTAGAATTTTTGAGCTCATAACCCAACAACAAATAGATAATTGAATTAACTTTCCAACAATACCAATTTTACCTTAATCCGATATCGGGGTAAAAAGTTATGTCTGTTTTACCAGAGAGCTGTCCGACTGCCGAGACGTGATGGGAACGCTGACGGACCATCAAGCCAGTGATGGACCGTCAACCAAGACATCACAACTCATGTATTAAGCTCATTTTCTGGCCATAAAATAACAGTTTGAGTGACGGTCAGTCACCTCCATCAGCCAGACCATTAACCAAGCCTGAAACAGCACAGTAACAATGTTTTAATAAGATTTTTGGGTCTTTTCCCACCCTTTTTAAGCCCTTATTCCATCAATTTAAACAACATAACTCCTCATGCATCCTTAACATCAAAATTAGGGTTTCTTTCAAGATCATTCCCCAAGAACAAGATTCAAACCCTTTTTCAAGAAACTAAAAAATTCAAGTTTTTCAAGTTCAAGAACCATCAAGAAAACATCAAGATTTATGTTTCCCAATCCAAGAACGTTCAATAAACGTTAATTCTCTTTCAATACTAAAGCTTTAAGGTATGTTGGATATTTATCCATGGGTCCTTTTCACCCATAGAGTCCAAGAACCCAATTTCAAGTATAAAAATTATGATCTTTACATGTTATTATGAATTTTATCCATGAACTCCCATGAATTTCGAATTTTATATCATGTTTACACGTAATTGTTGTTGTTATTAAATCCTACACGTTTGAATGGTGATGTTCACCGATTTAAGCCTTAATTGGTGATTTTAGTATTGAAATCATGCTATTACTACTTGTTTAAAGCTATTCCTATGCCTAAGCCATGCTTTACAACTGTTTGATAAAGTGCCTCAAAGAATGAGTTTTTGAATAATGACTACATGTTATGACCTCAAAGTTTTAGTATGATCTCATGGTTATTGCTATCGAGTTTTGGGGGTTATAAATATTCGAAAACTTAGCCATTTACAGAATTTCAATATTCTCTAAATAGTTTCAGATAAACCATGAGTATTACCACTCAGTGAGTCATCATGATCAGTTACCCATTCAGTTAAGCTTAGTTAGTTGAGTAATCAGTGTCAGTTCGGTTGGGAGTAGAATTCAGCACCGCGAAAACCCAGGGATGGACATTCCTGCCAGTTAGGGTTTGGCCCTTAGTATCAATCCCTGAGGTACAAAACTATGTAGCCAGCATAGGTTGAGATATCTTCCTGCCAGATAAGGGTTGACACATCTCGCATAAGTTTTTCTGCCAGTGAGGGTTGACAAAATATCTTCTTTCCAGTTAGGGTTGACTCACAACCATTGTTAGTACCCATGGCACGGTACTAGCACCCTTCTAAATGAGGTCACAGGTTGGGCCCCAATCAACTCAGCTTTGGGGCATGTTGGTTAGATGATACCTCTCACGGTTTTAGTTTTAGTACTCAATTCAGAATTCAGTTCAGTCTTGCTTGACCATAGCATACAGTTATCAGTTATTTAGTTATTAGTGTTTCAATATTCTAGTTTACAGACTATATTCAGAATATATTTTATGCTTGGTCATCAGTCTCAGTCTTTACAGATTTCATGCATTTTACTCAGTACTTCATGATATTCATTTAGTCAGTTATTACTCATGCACATGAAACCATATATATTATCCTAACCTCATTTAGCATACCAGTACATTAAAAGTACTGATCGCATACTCGTTTCTTACACTATAATGTATCATATCATAGGTTCGGACGCTCAGATTCCCAACCGTACTTAGACATTCCAACTCATCAGCATCAACAACCATGGTGAGTCCTCATTCTTCGAGGATGAGTTATTTTATATTTAGTTATGTTAGTAGTTTAGTAATTTAGTCAGTCAGAGTTAGTTGGGGGCTTGTCCCATCAACTCTACAGTTAGACAGTTTAGAGGCTTTCAGACTAGTACAGACAGTTAGTCAGTTTTTAGTTGTTCTTATTAGTCATTTTATCAGTATTGTCCGTATGTTTCTAGATGTTTTAAACCATGATGCAGTATTGATTTCAGTTGTTAAGACCTTATGGTATTTTAGTTGAAATTTCATACATGTTGTTTATTAATTTTACTTAGTGTTCACAATAGGTACCAGCTCATGGGTTAGCTTGTGGTCCTTCGGGGCTATAAGCACCGTGTGGCATCTAGGGTGTACTCTCGAAGCATTACAATTGGGTAACTTGAATTTGTACTTGGTTGGACCGAACCCTAGGTAGGGTTGCCTACGTATATTGTCATAGCAAGAATCAGGTCAAATGTAGTTCAGACAAGTCATTCTTTTGGTTGATTTTGATGATTTTTTTCTTCAACTTTGACTCCTTTTTAATCTTTTCTTTTCTTTGATTTTTTCTTTTTTGAGATTTTTTTCTGACTATATTTCTCTTTCTTGACACCTTTCTTTTTCTATTTTTTATTTGAATTTTTCAGACTCTTTTTTGATTCCAAAAGAGGTGTATGAAAGAAAATGATATTAAAGCTCAAAAGGGATAACAAAGGATGGCACAACATCTGGATAGAAGAATGAAATATCTTTGTCATATCAATCCTTAAGAATGCAAGTACATAACATGGAATGAGAGAGTGGAACATAAAGATCATGCACATCTTTTCAACATTGACCTTGACCGAGCAGGTGCACATGTATCACTCCTTTCATGCTTCTGAAACATACAGGTCCATTTGTGTTGTGCTTTCCTCACAATAGATGACTCATGCTTTTTTTTTTTTGGAGCTAACTTTCTTTTACTTTTCTTGACAATAGAAAATATATATCCTCTGGTTGATCTCACTCAAAATGCTTGAGATGGACTTTTTCATTAAAGATCAAGTGATTTTTTATTCGCAAAGTTATTGCCTCAATACATTCTAGTGAGGCTATAACTAGGTCCCCAAATATCTCAATACTTTACTTATTTTTCTTACAACTTTTTTTTATTTCAACTCTTGGTTCATATCGAATATTTCAGGATTAGATTAGGTTTTAAGATCTGGCTGAAAATTCAACATGTATATCATATCACTAGAATTGCCATAAAATAAAAAATGTGTAAAGAAAAAAAAGCAAACAAACAACATATATTTAAATAAGAAAAATAAAAGGGACACATATTTTATTGTTAGAAAAGATAGAAGGGTTTGAACACAATAATAAGAAAATAAGGCAACATGGATCCCGAACTACAACCCTTAAATTATTTGGGTAACAGAAGAAAAAAAAAATAGACTACCAAAACTCCCTCCCCGTGGAGAGCAAAATAACTTCTGATTTATCGATCTTGACATCTGTCCATTGATTTGCACTTCAGTATTAATGTGGTCTTCACAATCATTACTACATCATCTATTTTTCTTCTTGACCCCAAAAGTATCCTGAACTATTCTGAATTTCCACCGTCAAACTCTTTCCAAATTAAGCCATTAGCAGTTCTTCTTTTCCTCTATTCCTCTTATTTGATTACAAAACCTTTTCAAATGAGCCAAAGGATCACCATGTCCCTCGTACATGTCCAACTTTGATATTTTAGACTCTAGACGCAAGTGAACATTGTGAAACATGTACAAATCCTTGTAAGAAACAATCTTTTCCTCTCCACTACTTACATGTTTCTCATATTTTGCTAACTTCTCACTTTCCTGATCATTTCTTCTTATTCCTCATTTTTAATAGTCTATACCATCTCATCTGAGACCCTATGTCATTTTTTGTGGGTTATCTTGCCTTTTCTTTGGACCTGATGTTGTATGGATGAGATGCCAATTTAGCCACAAACCAACCACCTTAATAATATTTTGATTTTGGAGATACCAAATCTGCAAGGCTTAATTTTTTTAAAAACCACTATTTTTAAGATCACCGACTACATGCAGCACTGCCTACGTATCTCATTAAGATGAGAATCAGGTGTGCGTAGTTCTTGAAACTAACAAAATATTTTTTAAGGGATGACACTTATTTAGACCAACTCTATCGAGAGTTTTACAAAGAGAGACCTCTATACAAGCTCAACTATGAGCTTGCAAGAAAATACAATTAAGTACGCTAGAGTAAGAAATAAAATAACTTAGAAAGAAAGAAAGAGAGAAAAATGATTATTTTACGCATGTTGTTGTGCAAAATTTAGTCTCACGACCCCTAAAGATTCAGGGCTATTAAGATTTATATGCTTACGTATTTTATTATTTATTAAAAACTCAACTCACGATTACTAAAAGTTCAGGGCTATTAGGATTTGTATTAAAAGTTAAATTTGAGAATAAGAAAAAAGAAGGAAGAGAACATAAAATAAAATAACGTCACTAATGAAAAATAATCTATTTTCAAAGACATCCCTCGATAAATTAGTGAATGAATTTTATACTTTAAAAGGCAGGGCCGTATTAAGAGAAGGATTTTCTGCGTATCCCACTAAAGAGCGAGAATCAGACCCTCGTAGTTCATGGAATTTAAAAAAAACTATATTTTTATTTACAAAAATTTTATAATTATTATTATTTTAGAAAAAGATAATTAAATTTGAAGGACAAGACACTCTCTTATATTTCACCAAGTTGCCTAAAGTCGGTCAATAATCAAATGACCTTCTAACTAAATGTCAAAGAGCACATAGGATGCACATGTTGGTCATTATAAAGAGTAACACCTATCCTAGACAGACCTAACCCCTTGTGCCGAGTCCCGCCAAGTCAAATACATATGATGCAAATAAAGCAGAACCTAATAGGGATAACTAGACTCTGAGTTTCAGTTCTACTAAGTTTAGCTTGATAGGGATAGGTGTCTAGACTGGTTGACCCGAGCAGACACTCGAGTCGGGAAGGGATAACT
This sequence comes from Capsicum annuum, assembly GCF_002878395.1. NCBI lineage: Eukaryota > Viridiplantae > Streptophyta > Magnoliopsida > Solanales > Solanaceae > Capsicum > Capsicum annuum. The sequence goes on from NC_061113.1 coordinate 229,033,393, forward strand.
TGTTCGGTAGCAGTGCTACTCTGACTTCGTTGTTGATCCAAATTCCCGTCTAACATGTGCGACTAATAAAGCTTCACCAGGTGCCTTGATGCTCCCGCTATCTAAAAAAGAAGGTAGGATACATACTCTGTATTCCTTCTATCCTATTTTCAGAGACTCAGAGGGTGTTCACAAGAGGAGACAAATTGTAATACAGTTCAACAATATCAAAACAATAAAAGAGCGACAAAAACATATTAGGCCAACAAACACAATATAAAATAATTCAAGCAAGTAAAAGCCAATATTCAAAGCTCAAATTCTAGTTATTCCCCAAAAGAATGGCCAGAGATATCAGACCTTTTTTCGTGTAATTACCCGACAAATTTATTTTACAAATTGTCCTGTTTTAACCCACTTTGTAATTTTTTTTTTGACAATATTTTATAATAATAGGTCAAATGGATATTTTTCTTAATTTTTGAGACCTCTATGTAAGAATAAATTTAAGTGAGAATGAATTACCATATTTATATAATAATAATAATAACATCAGAAGTTGAAGGAAAGAGGATTACAACAGTGGCGGTTTTCACCATTGCAGAGAGTTTTCTAAGATTCAGGTTAGGTGGTATTTAATATATATGTATACAGTAGTATGGTTATTTATGTAATGGGATAGGAATCTTTGATGTCAGTGGTAATTTGTTTGAAAAAGCATGCATGGAATTTGGTTAAAAGAAGAAAAGAAAATTTAGCGTAACATTTAAGAGTAACGTTATGGCCTAATGATCTTGGTCAATATCGATGGCTTGACTTATTCCTTTGATCTTGTTGGAAGTTATAGAAAAAAGTGGCAAAGTAAAGTTTCTGTAAAGAAATTTAGTACTGTTGTTACTACCAGCGTCCAGGACGTACTTGCTGCCAACGTTTTTGGTTTTTGTTTAGGTTGTAGAAGAGTTAGGATATTAATTATGTTTGGTGTAATGAGGAGACAATCATTGGCAGTGACTATAACAGGTTTTAGTTGGCAACACTGTTTTAATAATTCACTTTTAATTTTAAAGTGAATTCTAAATTAATCAAAAAGAAAATCTTTTGACAGTAGATTTTTTTTTTTTATTAAATTTGTATTCTTATGGGGATTATGTTTGTGAATAGATATTGATCATTTGGAAGCTTTGCATAAGGGTAAATTTATTGATTGACGTTTGACTTCAGTTTGAGGCAAGTTAAGATTTTTCCTATACTCTTTTCAAAGTGCTTATTTGAATATTTGTTAGTTATGTGTAATGGGAATTGAAGGTCCCGTATAGGTGATTGTGATGAGCATCTATGTGGGTACTAGTGTTGTTTGACGGGATAAAATAAGTTAATTGTATGTTTAAACTATTTTCCCTATTTGCTAGCCTGATGGACTGGTTTGTTATGGTAAATAAATTATTGAAAAAAAGCTAGCTAATTATGATACTCTCACTTGATAAGGTGAGTTGACTTTGAATTGATGTCTGATCTAGTTAAAGACATAAAATGCTTTGCTTGACTTTATTTATGATTTGGGGTCGGAGTTGCACGCCTGCACATCATGCATTACATTTCATATGGAATTGAAATGCACGCCTGCACAATATTATATATATTTATTGGGATCGGAGTGCACACCTGCACAATATATTTATTGAGATCGAAGTGCACGTCTGCACAATATATATATTGGGATTGGAGTGCATGCCTGCACAGTATATTTATTAGGATCGAAGTACACGCCTGTACAATACATTGATTGGGATCAGAGTGCACACCTTCACAGTACATGGACCTTGTGAGTCCCCCATTGATCCTGACCTTGAAGCCATTGCTCGGTAGATGTGTACACAGCATACGCTTTGCATCATATTGCACTGATTCATTTGGTTCAAATTGGTTAAAGTGGATTTGTTGACCTTGTACTTATTGTAAATGTGTTATTCATTTCATCGGATTGAGAAATTCTTGAATTGTGTTATGATATCCTTATGACTGTTAAACTTGACTATTTAGTTAGATTAAGGTGGTCTTCCTGAGTGCAGGTTGTATGTTTATTTTTAGATGATTTACGTGGTGTCACTCGTCACTACTTTGAATTAGGTCGGTCGACGATGACTGCTGAGTACACGTGATTTCATACTCACTTTTATTTTTCTGCACCCTATGTGTAGGTACAAATTCGATGACCTTCATATATTGCTCCCTGTGGTTCCTTTTTTGCTAGTATCATTGGAGATTCGAGGTAGCTGCTATTGGCTTTAGAGATTACTGAAATCTCCTTCAACCTTATCCTTATGCATTTTTTGCCTTTTGAAAGACTCAAACTTTCTTTTGGTTCTGTATTTTATTGGCTTGTATTAGTAACTTCCAGACCTGGGATTATCTATGAATTGATTTTACTAGTCTATTAATCTACTTATGAGATTCTTTGGGATTGGTCATGTTCTTATTTTCTTTTGCTTTTATAAGTTTGAGATGTTGTTCTCGAAATTGGGTATTTGGCTTACCTATCCGGAGAGTGGGAGAGGTGTCATCACGGTCTCAAATTTGGGTCGTGGCAGAGGGTATCAGAGCCCCAGGTTCATTGGTCTTACAAATATAAGCTGAGTCTAGTAGAGTCTCGCGGATTTGTGCAGAGACGTTCGTTACTTATCTTTGAGAGGCTATAGGACTCGATTGGATTTGTAGTTGACCCTGCGAGCTCATTCATTCATTCATCCCTAGTTCCACCTAAATCAACTTAGGTACTATTACTATCATAACATTGAGTTGATGAGAACTTATTTTAACTCAGAGTGATCGATTGATGACTCGGGTTGGGATGAACACAATACTAACGTCATGCAATTGCAAAGACTTAATTGGATTTGTAGTTGACCCTACGATCTCATTCACTCATCCCTAGTTCCACCTAAATCAATTGCAATGAAATTTGTTGCAATAAACGACTAAGCTGTTGAAAATTTTCACATAGTTATTCATATCTGTTGCAACAGATGACATATCTAATTTAATTATCAAATAGAAATTTAAATCTGTTGTGACAGATGACTGAGCTGTTGAAAATTTTCAAACAGATATTTATATTTGTTGTAACAAATGACATATATCAAATGAATATTTTCATCTGTTGTCATAAATGATTGGGCTGTTGGGATTTTTAAACAGATATTTATATCTGTTGTAATAGATGATTGAGCTGTTCGGATTTCTAAATAGATATTTATATATGTTGCAACAGATGACATATCTGTTTGAAAATCTTTTTTTCTCTTTTAATTTTAAAGCAAGCTTCTGGTCTGAGTAGATAATATCAAGTAGTAGTACTTACTACTAAAGGCGGTAAAAAATAATTCTTGGATAGCTCAAAAGTGAGTTCATTGACAAGTCTTGTCTTGTCTTTTCAATGTCAGTAGTCTTTGTCTTCCTCGTGCCCCTTAAATTGTTAATGAAATTAATGACTATTAAAAACCACCACGTCTACGTACACAATACATCTATAGAAATTATCTCATCTCATCTCTTCCTTCAACTGCAGTTTATTTTATTCAACTCTCATTTTTTTCTTTCTCTCCTCTTTAGGGTCACAACCTTTTTTCTCTCTTTTCTCTTCTCTTCTCATAAAGATCTTTTCGAATCTAAACCGATCCATATCTTTCCTCGACTTAAATTTCTATTTTGATCCCCTTTTTGATATTAAGGTATGGTTCATTATTGCTCTTTCATTCTCGTCTTCTTCTTTGCAAGTTATAGTTATTTACATCTGTTTTTTTATTTAATTACTATTTACCCATATCATATTTATTAAAAAAATTTGAAGGAATTTTAAGTGTTGAATAAACAAATCGAGAATTCTTATTATAATATGAGAAAAAAGTCATCTGTTGGGAGAAGTTCAAAAGCCTTGTTGGCAGTATCGTTTTTTTTGTATGTATTTTATTTGTTTCTTTATTGTTGATGCAGTTATTGATATTGTTGGTGGGGTTGGCTTTGTTGAAACTTGTGGTGTGGTGTTGTTGATGGTTCTGGAATAAAGGATGTTGCTTCTTTGTTGTTGATGATGTTGTTGGAACAAATGTTGTTTCTGTTTCTTTTTTGTTGATGTTTATACTGTTGTTGATGTTGCAACAGATGGAGAAACTGTTGGAACAAATAAAACCACCATGAAGGCTGGTTTGATGTATTCCATCAGACTCCACATCTGTTGCAACAAACTCCACATCTGTTGCAACAGACTCTATATCTATTGCAATAGACTCTACATCTGTTGCAACAGACTCTACATCTGTTACAATAGACTCCACATCTGTTGCAACAGACTCCACATCTGATGCAACAGATGGCTAATTTTTTTTTGTGACATTAATTTTTTTCCTTTTCATTGTAGATATAAGGAACCGACAGTTTATCAACTTTTGATGGACTATCGTAAGAGGCTACAATAAAGATGGGTTTGGAGGAATAAGTTGCTTGCAGATGGAACCACTTCATCTGTAGGAGGTACGTATTACTGATAATGTTATCATGGAAACACACATAGAGTGCACTGATTTTGTGAATGCTATTTTTACTGATTAGTCATAGATCGTTCAAACAAGATGTCTGCAATTTTATAGTTAAGTTTGGTAGGTCTGAACTGATAAGGCTAAAGGACCATGAATATGGTTCTGATACCCTTTTAAGATCTAATGTCGGTTGTTGCTTATGTTTATTTGTCAAGCATTGTGAAGAGATCTAGTTTTGGTGTCATTGTAAAGAGATGCAATAGCGATTGGACTAACTTTTAGGGTGCATTGGACCCTTATAGGGCCTTCGAAGCTTAGCAATGCATCTAACAAGAATGGAAAACTAATATAGTTATTTCCCTGGCCAAAGTTTATATGGTTGGGTTGCTCGCTCGGAGTGATGATTATATGCCAGAAGGTGCGGTAGGAGAATGCCTTCGAGGAAAAATGGGTGGTTGATGGAAGACTATATCATATGAGAGCTAATTGAAGAAGAGACATAGGGTAGAAAGTAACTTCTAGAAAATTTGGCCGATGGAATTATCTTAACAGATGTGAGATCTGAATCAAGTGCAAATATGAAAGTGTATCCGATAATGTAATTTTATCTGTTGTGTCTCTGAAAGAAAAATAATGTAGATGGACACTTTTCTGGGGAGCTGCGTGGTCGGGATCATCACCTAGATAGAAAATAGGAGAAGACCAACAGAGAAGCCTCATGGGTATCGAGGGTTGAAATGATGTACAACAAGTCTAGAAAACTTACGCCAACAACAACTGTAGTTAAAATAAGGAATCTAAGTGAAGGCGACAATTTTTGAATTCTAAATTTCATCCCATGCTTTCTTGTTTGTGTTTTTGATCAGGTCCACTGTCGTTGACCTGATCAAAACCATAAACGAGATTGAAAGGTAAATAGAGTATCATTGCTTCCTTAGCAATAAGGTTATAATTGATTGTGTTTTCTTGCCTTAACATGCTTTCAACATTCCTTGGAGAAGATTAGATGCTTGCTGTAGTATGTGAATACCGATAATTTTCAAGCTTGCCTTTAGCTTGCTGATTCTGTATTCAAGCTGGTCGTTGCCGTCTTTGAAGTTGGTAAAGAGTTCCTCGTCTCTTGTGAGCTTGATCAGGAACACTACCTTCAAAGTTATAGCATTCTAGAAGCCCTTCAAAACACTTTCTTCAGAAGCCTTAAAGGACACATGGAGGGTCTCTGTATTTGTTTTAGGTCAAAATATGTTGATGCACGTTGAAGATATGGTCCCAACAGTTCAACAACACACTTTTATCGAGCGTTGCTCCATGTATATTGCTCAACCAATTTGATAAATTAGTAAGCATGGAGTTACGTAGCATGTGATCTAAACCGTCTCTATAAAGCCTATCATACGTTACGTAATTCCAAGCTCATTACCCTATCAAAAAAATATGATCGAGTTAGTGCAAAAATCAAACAAGCCCAATCTCTCAGCCTTTCTGCTGGTCGCTCTTCTCCAATATAGATGACAAGATATCTGCTATGCAAAAGTCTACACCATCGCCAGACATGCTTGCCTCGGAGCAATTCTTCAGAAGACAGTGATTAGCAGAAAAGCTGACAGATTGGGCTTGTTTGATTTGTGCACTAACTCAGGCATATATATATATTTTTTGATAGGGTAATGAGTTCGGAGTTACATAACGTTTGATAGGCTTGGTAGAGCCGGTTTTGGATCACACGCTACGTAACTCCATGCTTACTAATTTACAAATTGGTTGAGCAATATACATGGAGAAACGCTCGATAAAAGTGTATTGTTCAACTGTTGGGACCACATCTTCAACGTGCATCAACACATTTTGACCTAAAATAAATATAGCGACCCTCCATGTATCCTTTAAGGCTTCTGAAGAAAGTATTCTGAAGGGATTTTAGAATGCCACAACTTTAAAGGTAGTGTTCTTGATCGAGCTCACAAGAGACGAGGAACTCCTTACCAACTTCAAAGACGGCAACGGCCAGCTTGAATATAGAATCAACAAGCTGGAGGCAAGCTTGAAAATTATCGGGATTCACATACTACAGCAAGCATCTGATCTTCTCCAAGGAATGTTGTAAGCATGCTAAGGCAAGAAAACACAATCAATTAATCCATATTGCTAAGGAAGTAATTATACTCTATTTGCCTTTCAATCTCGTTTGTGGTTTCGATCAGCTCAACGGTAGTGGACCTGATCGGAAACATAAACAAGAAGGCATGGGATGAAATTTAAAATTCAGAAATTGCCGCCTTCGCTTAGTTTCCTTATTTTAACTGCAGTTTTTGTTGGCGTAAGTTTTCTAGACTTGATGAACATCATTTCAACCGTCGATGCCTGTGAGACTGCTTTGTTGGTCTTCTCCGATTTTCTACCTAGGTGATAATCCCGACCACGCAGCTCACTATCAAAGTGTTCATCTGCATTGTTTTTCTTTTAGAGACACAACAAATGAAATTACATTTCCAGATACACTTTCATATTTGTACTTGATTCAGATTTCGTATCTGTTAAGATAATTTCATCGGCCAGATTCATTAGAAGTTACTTTTTACCATATGTATCTTCTTCAATTAGCTTTCAGATGATATAGTCTTCCATCAACCACCTATTTTTCGTCGAAAGCATTCTCTTACTGCACCTTCTGGCATATAATCATCACTCTGAGCGAGCAACCCAGCAATATAAATTTTGGCCAGGGCAATAACTATATTGGTTTCCATTCTTGTTTGATGCAGTACAAGGCTTCGAGGGCCCTCTAAGGGTCCAATTCACACTTAAATTTAAGTCCAATCGCTATTGGTTCTTTGCAGTGACGACAAATATTGATCCTTTCTCAAAACTTGACACGCATAAACACGAGCAACAACCGTCAGTAATTCGTAACAGGGTATCTGCACCATCTTCATGAGGTCCTCAGCCTTATCAATTTCGAACCCATCAAACTTAACGGTACAATGCAGGATCTTGTTGAATGATCAACTCCTAATCGGTTAAAAACTGTATTCACAAAAATATTATACTTTGTGTGTGTTATCCCGGTGGCCTTATCAGTAATACATACTTAACTCCCACACATATGATAGTTGACCCATCTGTACGCACCTTATTTTTCTTAGCCCATCTATGGCTTAAATTAAATAAACAGATGACTAGCTAGTTGCAACAGATGACACATTATTTATATTGTTAAACAATTGGAGACATCTGTTACGATAGTTGATCAACCTGTTGCAGAAATCAAACAGATATATACATCTGTTGCAAAAGATTGCCAGTATGTTGTATTGTCAGTTGTCTAACAGAAAGAATATATTTTACAACAGATTACCCATCTGTTAGATTTATTTTAAAACAATTTCCTTTTTTTTTCGAGATACAATAATTTATAAATAGGTCCTTCCTTACAAGTATGGATGATCCAGATTCGTACAAGAATATTCATATCGAGTCCTTGCGTGAATTTCAAAGGCAGTTTGATGAATTTTAGAGAGATTTGGCTGACTTTGGAGAAAGGCTGTCGGATGAAAAAAGTCCGATTGACAATAATAATAATAGTAGTAATAATAATTAGGTAATGTTTTTTATTTTAGCGCATGTATGTTTTTTATTTCCCTCCTTTTGTATATCGGATCTATCCAAGGGATTCAAAAATCTATGAACATTCATTTCATTTTGTTGTCGACTTTGAATTTTTAATTCTTATTTAGTAGTTAATAATAATCATTCTATTTATTCCTTGTTCTCAACATGTCGTCGACGGTTGGTGGTAGGGATTGAGCAACCATTTGTGTCAACAGAGGTTAATTTGCTATGACAGATCGATCATATGTTGCACCTGCCGATTATTAATAAAAAAAGGGTTATTGTTGTTATTGAGAGGGTGAAAAGAAAAAAGATATGACTTTCTGATTATTCAATATGAAAAATGTTTCGTAAATAAATAATAAGGAAATAAATTATAAACTCAATTTATAACCACAATTTTAATAACTGATCGTGACTTTTCACCATTTGTGTTTTTGAATTTATTTTTAAAATTATTTATTATATAATAAAATGGTTATTATTTTATTAAGGAATTTGAAAAGGTATTTTTTTTTACTTATAAAATAAAAAAGTAAGCAAATTTGGATTAATGATATGATGATAGTTATTTTTTTTTTAAAAAAGTAGATTATATGTTGCAAAAAATAAATTATCTGATGCAACAGGTTCATTATTGTTGCAACAGATGATATATCTGTTGTCACAGATGATTTATCTGATGCAACCTTTATCAATTCCACAACTCAATAAAAGCAGTTCTTGGAAAGAACTAATTAATAATAATAAAATCTTAAAAGTCATGACTTATCACAACATTTCTTAATTTATTTAAGTCATTACTTTTCACATTTATCAAAAATATAATTAAATGGAGGTGAACAGTTAGATTATGTATTGCAACAGATAGGTTATCTGATGCAACATATTTTATATTTGTTGCAACAGATAATATATCTGTTGTCACAGATGTGTTATCTGATGCAACAAATATAGAATCTGTTACTACAACTCAATAAAAATAGTTCTCCGAAAGAACTAAGTAATACTAATAATCTAAAAAGTCATGGCTTATATCACAATATTTATTTTCTTAATTTAATCAAAAATGTAATTAATGTATGGAGGTGAATAGTCGCGCCTTTTTGCCTCTCATTCAAATTCAATCCTCTATAAATAGGTCCCTCCTTACTCAATCGTTCATTCAACTACACTCTATTTATTTATTGCATCTCGTCTTTCATATTGCACTCTAGAAGATAAGATTATGGCTAACCCAGTGTGGGACGTTGCTTTTTCTGCAAGACGCCGCGAATGAACTTCGAAATCAAGTTCGTGACCTGCAATGGAAACTAGGAGGAGTTAGAGCAAGAATGCTCCGCAAGATACGCAGGCTGAGAAGGGCCTTGTTACTTCCGGTTGAAGATTGACCGGCTGGCAATGATGATGGTGATGATGATAATAATAATAATAACAATAATAACAATAATAGTAATAATAATAATAATTACATTATTGTTTTTTTTAGTCTATTATATGTATTTTTATTTATTTTTGTTTAATAATAAATTATGTTTGATCTTTGATATTTTAATCCTTATTTAATTTTTATTCTGTCTATTATCTTCTCAACATACAAGTCGACGATTCAACGTAAAAAGAAATAATTTAGAATCCAGTAGCAATAGCAAGATTTATCTATTGGGTTTTTTTTGTGGCAGAGGTTGACGTGTTGTTCAAAACAGATTACTCATGTTGTAACAGATAAGAAGTTGATGTAACAGATAAATAGTCTGTTTCAACAGATGACTAGTTTGTTGCTTTGCTTGGCTCTGACGTTTTAATTCGTACTCCCTCTGTCTCAAATTACCCGTCCCAAATCGAGATGCCACATTGATTAAAAAATAATTAATAACATGTCTAGTTTACCATAACTCACTGATCAGTTGGTGGGACAGTAGACGTGTTTGAAATAACCATTGTTTGCTATTCAATTGAAATTTCATAAGAGAAGAAAGCTTTTAACGTCGATCGGCGTATAGTCCTCTTATTAAATGATGTTTCCATTTTAATTTGAAGAAAAAGTGATTAATGCAAAGGGTAAAACATGGATTTTTTTAAATCATTTCTTGATTAATGAAAAAAACAAGTGAAATGAAAAATTGAATTAGAAAATTTGGGATGGGTAGTTGGACGTAAGGAATAATTTTAAATCCAGTAGCTATAGCAAGAGTTCAAAACATATTGGTTATCTGTTGGGTTTTTGACAGGGGTTGATTTGTGTTGTTTCAAATAGATTAATCATTTGTTGCAACAGATAATTAGTCTGGTGCAACATATAAACATTTTGATGCAACATATAATTAGTCTGGTGTAACAGATAAACATCCTGATACAACAGATAATATGTCTGATGCAACAGATAAATCTTTTGATGCAACAGATAAACAATCTGATGCAACAGATAAATCTTCTGATGTAACAGATTAATCATCTGATGCACCAGATGATTGATCTGTTTAAATTGTGGGCACTTATACTGGATTCATGATCGGGGTTCTATCCATTGTTGGAAAAAAGAAGTGTACCCAGATGAAAAATACAAATAAAAATCATAATTTTACTTACCAAAGTCACCTATGAAGTAATGTCAAAGTGGAAAGTGATGTAGTAAACAAAATTTGACCTAAGAAATTGGGTAGATCGCAGCAGTAGCGCTGTACCAACAACAACAAATGGTCGACAAGAAGAAGATGAAGATGATAACGAAGTAGAAGATGATGATAAAGAAGCAGAAACAGAAACAATGAACAACAAAAATCGCTAAGAGAGAGAAAACAACAATGGATGAGAAGAGAGAGAGAATGATGCTTTTTTTTCCTCCGTTTCCCATTATTTTAGGTATACATTGGGATCAAAGTGTAAATTTAAAAACTTGTGGGTTATTTTCAAACTTCCTCAACTTTCTTAATCCATAATAAAGTAATTGTCACCTCTAACTAATAATTAAGACTTGTGTCACCTACACCTCATTTTAAAACTCTTTTGTCACCCCCAAGAAATAACGTGAACCCCATTGACAAATATCAATCTTGACTAATTGGTCCTTAAAGAAAAAAAAATCTTATCTCTTTCTTACAACAAAATAAATAAATAGTTCAATAATGTTATTTTAGTATAAACTTTTATAGCTTAAACAAGTTAAGTGGTATATATAATTTTTACTTCAATTTTTAATTCTTACTATTAAATTTTTTTAATTTGATATAAATATCACAGAAAACTAAATATTTTTCTGTCTTTTCACTATTTTCTTTAATTTATTATTTAATTATTTTAAGTATATTAACTAGACTCCTAAAATATATGGGAAACTTCTAAAATATATCAAAAGAGAATCAATTAATATTTTTCTTTGTACTAATCAATTAAAAAAATACTCCTAAAATAAGTTAGAAAAATACTCCTAAAATAGGACTCTATTAAGAAAATACTTCTATAAATATTGAGATACACGCTAAACTAGAGAAAAAACTGGTTTACTTATTGCAAAAATATGATTGATGCTCATCTAACTTGATTCGGTTGCATGTCTAGATTGATGGATCCTTAATTTTCTAACCCTCAACTTCTTCACTATTTTTGTCAGCATAATAGAATTATTCAACGTGTATATATATATCTCCTTTGTTTTTATTTAAGTTATTTTTTAGTGTCAAAATTTTCACTCAGACAAGAATTATTTTCATCAAAATTGAAGCTTTGTGATTACTATTATATTTTTTTTGTAGTTTACAGGTTGTAGATGAATTTGTAGGTGGTAGATGAATGTCGGTCGGTTTTGAGGATTTTTTTAGGTAAAGGTTAGGTTTAATTGTACTATTTTTATATCTTTGTTTTGAGAATTTTTTTTGTGTAAAAGTAAAGTTTGGTTGTATTATTTTGATATCTCTATTATTGTATTATTTTGTTATAGTTTACAAGTGGTATATGAGTGTTGGACAACCTTGAAAAAAATTGTGTAAAAGTTAGATTTAATAATATTATTTTGTTGCAGTTTACAGGTGGTAAATGAATGTCAATCGACTTTGAGAAATTTTTTTGGTAAAGGTTACGTTTAATTAAATAAATTCTCCAAAAGATGTTGAATTTAATTATTGTATTCATCTTTATTATTTAAACAAATATCTAATTTAGTGTTACATTTGAACTCAATAAAGTGAGGTACACGCGCGAGAATATACATATATATAATATAATATATTACAAGTGTGAAGGGCCTTAGAAATATCGTTTGAACTTTTTGCCCTTTATTAAAAGTCTTTGCTTTAGACCAAATCGTCTTTTTACTATTTTTCTAATATTTATGGTAAACCTTTCTTTATTATAAGTCATCAAAATTAATGACAACTAATATTTTTTTTATTAGTTTAAGAATTCTAAAGCAACTAAATTTGATTTTAAGAAGATTTAAAATGTCTACAAATTTACATCTACATCTGTAATATATTAAATCCATCAATCATTTGAAACTTCTTATGATAAGATATATATGTGCTTACAATAAAATATATGTTTTGAACTTTTGCACTTTATTATAAACCTTCGTAATAGATAAAATCATATAATTTTAAATAATCTAAAGTTACACGTACGGGGCACGTGCGCCTAAACTACTATATATATATATATATGTATATGTATAATCTATCTATAATCTATATCTATAATCTATAATATACTAAAAGTGTGAAGACCTTTAAAAAAATGATTTGAACTTTCTGTCCTTCATTAAAAGACTCCACAACAAATAAAACTATCATTTACCATTTTATTAAATAATTATTTAATTATTCTATAATATTTTAGGCGTCCCATTAAAATTTGGTTATTAATCTTTCCTTATTTAAACTTAATTAAAAATACTATTGATTTTCAATTATTAATTCACCTTTGGGAAACTAACCAAATATGAACTCTAATACTAACAAAATACTACTTTAGTAGTTATTTATAGATCGAGTTTGTGAGTCCCTTTTTAACAATAACTTAACAAAAATGGGTGGGTTATTTTGGCAAGAATTTTATTTAAAACAGAAAACAAATTAAGGAAATTCTATTTTTTAATGTTAGCATCTAAATAATAGTATGCATCTTTGTCTCTTTACTTTTCTATTTAATTTGTATTTGTATTTTCTTTGCACTTTGAATTTTTTTATCAGCTATTGGTTGTTCGTTGCTTTTAATGTTGATTTGGTTGTTTAATTACGTGATTTTTTTACGTGTGCTTTGTCATATTTTGAGATTCGATCCTTAATTTTTGAGATTCTATCATAATTTATGTTAGATAGGTTGTGATCTCGCTCGGAAGAAGGTAAGGATAAAAATTTCAATTCAAATTCTAAGCTTCAAAAGAACACAGATAATTATGGTATAACTTCTACCAAATTAATTAACATACGATTTATTATTTTTGAAAGTTAGATAATCTATCTATTTTTATTATTTAGGAAGAAATAATTCTCGGAATAATCTTTTTGATTGATCATATGTGAGTCAATTGATTAGTCACAAAGAAATTGAGGTTAAAGATTTTAATATGCATCATGATGTTGCCGTAGTTGTATCATTAAATATTTACATCTAAATGCGTATGTTCTTTTATTAAGGATATATATAGACAATATTGATTTTGAGTAATTGAAAAAAGTAAAAAGTTTGTCCATGTACGATAATTAGCTGTAGCAAGGCAAAGGAGTGATGTTGGACAAAATCGAAAGATAATAATATATTCTTACAAAATATTTTTTTATTTGTGTTTTCTTAATTTTATGACTTTTGCTTTATCCCTTTTTGTTATATTTTATATTATGAATATTATTCTCAACCCTAAATTGGATTGTAGAGTACTAATAATATTTATATTTTAATTTAATATGACTTATACGTACAACAAATGCTCCTTTGTGGCTTAATTTTCCTCTAAATCTTTTTCTTTGATGAGAATTTTTTTTTTAATTCATTAAAATTTTCATTTTATATATAATTTTATTGATTAAGATGAAACACTTTTAAGTGTCAAATTATATCTTTTAAATAGAAACAATATTTATTGCAACTCAATTGCTATTTTTTAATAATTTTATTTCGTTATATATAATTATATTTATCAACACGAGACACACGTGCAAAGCACATATACTTGACTCATATGTGTGTGTATGTATATATATATTTATTTATTTATAAACGACATTACATTTTGATGAATCATAATAATAATCATAATGCAAAATATTTAAGAAAATTGCTTTAATGCTCAAAGTATTCTCCCTGTTTCAAATTATCTGTCATGTTTCTCCTTTTTACCTTGTTTCAAATTATTTGTCATGTTTCTCTTTAACTTACCTCTTAAAAAACATTAATTGGACATGCTTTTATTTACCCTCAATTATGTCTTAAGAGATGTAATCTCTATTCATTTCTTCCTCCATTCATCTTTACATGTCAAATACGCTAAATGTAGATGTTCAACAATACTTGTCTAATTTGAAAGCTAATCGGTAACTTATCACGTTGCTTCCATTTTACCCTTGCTTTTAAATACAATCCATTACCCAATGCATTTTCAAAACATTAAATTTCTTATATTGAAATAGTGGCTTAGTAAAATCATTTATATTATTTATTGCATCTTAAGGTGTATCTAAATTAAGGTTGCATTCATTTTTATTAAGATTCAGACGTTTGAATCTGAATGCACATCTGAATAATTAAGATGTTGTCTGTAAATTTGGAAACTTAATGATTAAGGATGTTTATTTTTAATATCTGAATGTACAAAATTTATTTGTTTGCATATACAATAAAAATACAATTCACATAACTAATTAATTATATATTAAAAAAATTTAATTTAATAGAATAAAATTATTATTTGATTGAAAAATAATTATTTTTGTTAGTGATATTGGAGATGGTTTAATTAAACTGGGGGTGATGGTGGTAATGATTGATGTTAGTGACTAGTAATGTTGGTAGTGATTTGTGATGGTAGAGATGGTTGGAATTGTAGTTTATGACAGTGGTGATTGATAGCGGTGATGGTAGTTGTGATGTGAAGTTGGTTGATGTTTGTTATTGAAGGTGTTGATTGGATGATTGTTACACCCCTATTTTTTACCACCCCTACCCCGCTAGGAGAGTCGAATTTAGAGAAAAATGGTTTTTTTAGTTAAAGTGACATTTTGAAAAAGGATTATTTATTTATAGAGTCGCCACTTGGAATTGAGTTTGGGTGTTCCAAGTCACCTTGTTGAATCCTCATTCAACAAGAAATGACTCTTAATTTTTGGTCTGCGAACTAGAAATCCGGATAAGGAATTCTGTTGACCAAGAGAAAGGTGTTAAGCACCCCTCGAGTCCCGTGGTTCTAATATGGTCGCTTTAATGACTTTAATTTGGCTTAAAATATTTTTTTGGATTTATAATATTTGTTAGCCTAAAAGTGATGTATCTCTCACTTTCTATTTATTTTGAATTTATTCAAAACTATCTTACTATATAACGTTTGGCTTACCGGTAGTAGTACTTTCCAGTTTTACCACGAGTTTTGGTATATTTCTCGCACCTTTGAGACATTTATGGATCGTTCCCATTTTCCCAAAGTCTAAATAAGCTTCTAACATGTTTAGAATCTACCAAACCCAATTCGATCGGCTTCAAATGGTATGTTAATTTCATTATAGCGAATGGTCGGTAGCAGGGCTTTCCAACTTCATCGTTAACTTTCACTTGTATGTTAAACTTTTAATTTTCTAGAGGTTAAGAACCTAATTCATTCTTTTATGAATTGAAAATATTTTTAATAATGGGTTTGGAAGTAATGCTCGCGTCTCGGCTCGCTCTCTTATAAATTTTCTCTCTCTCTCTCTTATCTATTGATGATAATGGGTCTCACATAAATTTGCAAACTATCTCGCTTCCTCACAATTAAATTATTCTGGCACTAAATATTAGTCTAAGTCAATTTTTCTTCGCAACATATTTCCACAGTCGATGCTACTTCTTGATAATTCTTTTTAGAAAAATGTAAAAAGTAATTATATTATCTAAACCAATGTAATACCCCGTACTATTCTTAGCTCAATTTATCTTCTAGTTGCATGCATAAGAGGCTTAAGGCCTGAAAATATCGCTAAGTGTTGGGGACTTAGTCATTTTTAAGGATTCTAAACTTGGAGAATTTTTAACTTGGTCTTCCCGACTCTGAGATGTTGGTTTTTGAGTTAATTCATGTTCAGGGATGTAAGGAGCATGTGTTGGAGAAATTTGGATTTTTCGGATGGGGTTTGGGTCATGTTTGGATCACGAAACCAATGGGTTACATCGATAAGCCCGCGATGCGGCATTAGTCCCGTTCTCATGCAGACCACATCGTAGTGAGGAAAATGAATGACCGCGCTAGGACCATGTAGCGGTAAGCCTGTTATGTCCAGTTTTGAATTTAAATAACAGAGGGGCAATTGGGTCTTTTCTCCCTCAACCCAATCGTTCATAACATGACTTAGGCATCATTTAGGGCATAATTTTGCCCTCCTTATCCAATTATCCTCCCAAGAAGAACCATTCCCTTCCCCAAGAACACAAATTCAATCCATTTATGCCCAAGAAATCAAGAATTCGAGATCCCCAAGTCCGAGAACCTTTAAGAAAGCATCAAGAATTGGTATTTCTCTTTCAAGTTAAAGGTTTAAGGTATGTGTGATGTTCATCCATGGGTTTATTTCACCCATGGAGTCCAAGAACCTTTTTTTGGTTTTAAATTACGAGTTTTCTTGTTTAAGTTGAAATATCTCCATGAATCTCTTGTTAATTTAATTACAAGTTATGTTTCTAAGTGCCTTCAATGGAATGAGCCATTACATGTTTTAAATATTGTAATCTTCACGTTAAATCCCTAAGTTATGATTTCAGTCTTGTAATCATGTTATTCTCTCATGCTTTACCCATTGTCATGCTTAAGTTCATGACTCTCATGTGTTTGATGAAATGCCTAAGTATTGGGTTTTGAACAATGATCCCCTACTATGGTTTTAAAGCTTTTATATGGCATTATTGTTAATTCCATTCAGTATTGGTGGGTTATGAACACCTGATACCTATGTGATTTACATAAATTCAGTTTTTTAAGTATTCAGACAGTTAATCCATGAATCTTATCAGTATACTTAAATATTCATATTTATGATGAGCACTATCAGTTATATAATCACATTCAGTTGAGTTTAGTACAGTCCAGTATCAGTGTCAGTTCAGTTGAGAGGATTTAGCACCGAACGAACCTAGGGATTGGGGCTCACCCATTAGTTAGGACCCGATCCTTCGAACAAGTCCCTAAGTTGCAAAACTACATAGCCAGCATAGGATTATGAGATGTCACCTTCCAGTTTAGGACTAAAATTCTCTTAGGGGTCACTCACCAGTTTAAAACTGACTCCCTAGTCCTTTGAGATATCAGCCTTGTGGTACCACATCATCATCCCATGTTAGTACCCGTGGCACTGTACTGACACCCTTCTAACTGGGGTATAGGTTGGACCCCGGTTAGCTCAGATTGGGCCATGTCGATTACATGATACCTCCCACAGTCTCAGTACAGTGTTTAGTGTATTCTCAGTTCAGATTTGCTTGACCAAGTGTACAGATTTTTAATTATTCAGTTATACATTTTTTCATCTTTCAGATTACAAACTTATTTTAGATTACAAATTTATTATTGGTCTTGCATTCTCAAATGTTACAGTTTTCATGCATTCATACTCAGTTATCTCATGCTTTTCAGTTAGTCCTTATTTCATACGCTAGTATATTCAAAATACTGACCGCTTACTCTTCTTTGTGCTATAATGTCTTATATCATAGGTTCAGAGGCTCAATTTTCCAACCGCAGTTAGACAGCAGCGCTACTCAGCAGCCTAGTGGTGAGTCCACATCCATCGAGAATATATTATCTCTCATTCAGTACTTCAGTATTTTATTATGTTCATTTAGTCGGATTTAGTTGGAGGATAGTCCCATCAACTCCTCAGTCAGTCAATTAGAGGCTTTTTAGATAATCAGACAGTCAGTTAGACAGTTATCCAGTTTATCTGACCTTTCAGTAGTACCAGTTGTTTTAAATTGATAGTTAGCTTTTAGTGTTTCATCAGATGTTTTAGACTTGTGGTTGAACCATATTTTTAGTATTCAGATTGGTACTATTTTCTCAGTGTATCTTTCGTACATATGTTATGTTATTATTATACTCAGTGCTCACAACAGGTACCAGCTCATGGGTTAGCTTATGGTCACTTGTGGCCATAAGCACCGTTATAGCAACTAGGGGACAGCCTCAAGTCATGACAAAACTTGGTATTAGAGCCTAAGATTTTAGAGAGTCGTAGGGAGTCTGAAAGTCGCATTGAGTAGAGTCTTGTGCATAGTTCTGAAGCACGCCACACTTATGGACAAGAGGCTGCAAGATATTTTAGGAAAAGTTTCTTTTCTTTTAGTATGCAATCGTGCGAGTAAGCATGGGATCTGTTTAAGCTCCCTATCTAACTCATCCTTCATTCTGTTTTTAGACAATGCCTTTCAAAAGAAAAAAGGAAGAAGGAATGGGAATTAGCCCTGATACGGGAATTCCTAGCTCGAGACCTTTCACACGAAGCCAAGCACGTGATTTGCAACGACTCCAAGCCTTGTTCACATTCTTGGCCATGTGTGAGGCCCTTGTGAGACCATCTAAGGGCCTATATTTAATAAAATGTAAAGAGGCCCACCAAGACACCCCAAACGCACCCACTTAAATGCCAAGGGTAATTTTATCTTTCTCCCTCCTTTCTAAGTGACTATATAAGCCATGTAATAGGGCTAGTTTTTCTTTAGTTCATTCCTATATTCAAGAAACAAAGACTTGTAAATTTTTCACTTCTCTTTCTCATCATTTGGAGAGGCTAAAACCAAATTCTCACTAGTAGAGTGATACTAGTGTTGTATCTTGGCTAGAAACTAGGTTCTTAAGGTTCTTTGAGTTCCTCTTGGTCCAAGTAAGAACTTGGTATTGATATTTATTAGTCTTAGGGTCCTTTCTTCTGTTAGGGTTCTTGGATTAATGAATATTGTGTGTTAAGTTTCTATCTCTTTCTTTGTAAATCTTATTAACATTGTGTTGTTGAATATAAAAGTCTAGTGAAGCCGTGTGGGGCTCTTTCGATTCACTAACAATATTGTCTTTGTTGTTCTTGTTGTTAAACTCACTTTTCTAGTTCAAAAAAGTGTTGCAAGCCTAGTGAATCCGTGTGTGGCCATTTTCAATTCACTAGCACTTTGTTGTTCATTTTGTTGTTCATGTGTTGGTTGGAATCTCTTGATACACACTTAGCATTGTATCAAGCCCGCACCACCACCTATTCAGGAGGACCCCCTGCACGAGCATGTCTCTAATAAGTCGTCAATTTGATGACTTGATAGCACATTTTAAGCCTAAATTATCATGCTTTCCCATTGATTTTGTGGTACTCTCTTACTTAATGCCTATTTATGTAGGTAAAAGTAAAAAGAGAAGATTGGGCAAGTCATTCAAGTCATCAAGAGACCAAATGTGAAGGAAATAAGTCATCCGCTTTGCATCCGCTTCACATTTGCTTTGGAGCTGCTAGCCATCTTCTCTCTGTCTGCTCTTCATCCGCTTTAGATCTACTCAAGCAGATCAAGAATAAGGTGGTAGTCTTGTAATTTCCATCAAATGTAGAGTGGAGTTTAAAAGAATTTAGCTCTTTTTTCAAGACCTAGTTCTCATCTTTTGGAAGATGGCTTTAGCTTTTTAGCTTCTTTCTTCTCTTTTAGCATCTATATTTTCATCTTTTGAGAATTTTGTACTAAGATTGAATGAAAAATATATGTTAGTGATTTTCCATTAAAGAATTATTGAAACCTAAAGTGTGGAACTACATTGTCTCTATTTCTCATGGATGAAGTTAATGATAACTTTGGTACATTCTTATCCCTTTTATCTATGAGTAGCTAATTTCCAATCTTGGGGTTATACTTGCTTAAGTAGTGGTAGTGCATGGGTTTTAGCTAATTATTTTTTTAATTAGTTAGTTATGATGGGTGTTGCATTTATTTCATGAATTAAATAAGAGTTGGGGTTTAGAAACTCCAACCACCCTAGAACCCATGTCATTCTTGAAAGAGAGGACATGGGTGAGGAATAAAGGTAACCAATAACTTGATTCATTTTATTTAATGTTATCTCTTAGACATCAGGATGTCAATTAAGGCAATAGATATGATAAATTATCACACTTGTGAGGTGTTCGAAAGAACCCATTTGTGAAATTTGGTGTTGTAATTGAAAGATTGACACCAATACATTGACATATAGCCTACCCATGACTTTTAGCTAAAAGTTGAATAAATGGCCAAATACCTATGCATGATCCCATAGCTATAATTGCATAACCCTAAGGCTTAGTCTCAATTGAATTCACTCTTAGCATTTTTCAATGTCAAGCTAGTGCAGTAAAATTGAAGTAGTTGTCATTTATAAATACTTTCAAACTAAATCCCCCATTTTACATTTATACTTGCTTTATTCACACTACGGGTTATCTTTTAGTAGACTATTAATACTCTTGAGTTTGGAATTCCATGCTTTCACTCCTTGTGGATTCGACCCAAACCTAAGTTAGGTTATTATATTGACAACGATCACTTACACCCATTCAAGAGTGTAATTTGAGCGTTATAAAAGATGGCGCCGTTGCTAGGGAATAAAACATAGTTTTCACTCTTGTAGTATTTTTAGTTACTTTAGGCTAGCCATAGTGTTTTATTTTACATTGTTTGGTATTTTTGTTCTTTCTCAGGTGTGCATAATAGTATACACGATACTATGAGTCAACACAGTAGTCATACCGGGTCGATTGATGGGTATCATGAGGATGAGGATCTCCTCGGTGATGCGGGTCGAGCTAGTGCTATTCGTTTTCCACCGATGGAAGAAAATGGAATATTTCACATGACTAGCGTGATGATTCAGTTGCTTCAAATAAAAGGGTTATTTGGAGGCCAAGCTCATGAGGATGCTAATCTACACTTTACAAATTTTATTGAGGTGTGTTCTCTATTTGACATGCCCCACATATCTCAAGAGTCAATCCAATTGTATTTTTTTCCGTTCTCTTTAATAGGAGAAACGGTCTTATGGTTGCGATTATTGCCCGCGTGTTTATTACTTCATGGGTTGTACTCATGGAGGCATTCTTAGAAAGATACTTTCCCCCTAATCGGATGTTGCAACTAAGGGATGAAATTATCAACTTTCGCCAACTTAATGGTGAACCATTATATGAGGCTTGGTAATGATTCAACAAGAAGTTAATGTAATGCCCAAATCATGAGGTTCCAGATAAAATGTTCCTTTAAATTTCTATAGGGCATTGGATTAATTAAACAAGACGGTAGCTGATAATGTGGCTGGGGGTTCTCTTGTTAGATTATCGTATGGTATTGCATCAACTTTATTAGATCAAGTGGCCAAGCAAAGTAGGGGGTGGAATACAAGAGATACTGAGGTGGCCGTGGGGGATTCCTCCGCATCTTTTGTGAGCCACGAGCAAAAGAAAAAAGATTAAGAAAGAGATCCAAATATGGCTAAAGTGATAACGCAACTTGATCTTCTCACCAAGCATGTGATGGGAGATCCTCCTAAGGCGGTTAACTCCATTGCTTCTAAGGGTGATAAAGATTATAATGATGAGTAAATGGAGTCCCTTGATGAAGAAATTTGGTTCTTGTTGAACCAATCGGGGGGTTACCGCCCTACCTATCAAAGGCAAGGTAGGAATCAAGGTTAGAAGGAAAGAGATCATGATAGAGATTGGCGTAATAGAGATCATGATAGAGATCAGGATCGGAGAGATAAGGAGAGAGATCATGATTGGTACATACCTCCACATGATCGGGCAAAGGGTAAAGAGTCAAGTTCCATTGACCCGAATAAGCTCAAGAATGAAGATACCCTTGCTCGGATTTTAATGAGTGTTGAGGGGACCGATAAGATGGTGAGAGAAATAAAAGGTAACTTCTCCCAACTAAGTTAAATGGTGACATCTCACTTGGCCTCTATCAAGCAACTTGAAACTCAATTGGGCCAAATCTCAGCATAACTTAATGCAAGACCAAAGGGTAGATTACCTAGTGACACAGTTGTCAATCCTAAAAATGATGCTCACATCATGGCTATTGTCACTAGGAGTGGTCGGACTTTTGGTAAAGATGTTGTTGATCTTGGTGAAAACCCCAATGAAAAGGAAAATAAAGAATAAGTCAATCAAAGAGAAAGCGGCTATAAGAATCAATTGAAAATGATCCAAAGCCTAATGAGAAAAGTGTTGAACGACCAACGGTAGTTGAAGAAAATTATGAAAGTGAGAAAACTCCGAAAGTGATTGATGATGATATTCCAAACGTGGATGAAACTCCAATTGTTCCATTTCCACAAATCAAAATTCCTCCCCCATTCCCCTAAAGACTCAAGAAGAAGGATGATGATACCAAGTTCAAGAAGTTTCTTGCGAAGTTTAGCAATTTATCGGTGAATATTCCTTTGCTAGAAGCCTTACAAGAAATGTCTGGGTATGCTAAATTATGAAGGTCTTGGTTACAAAGAAGCGAGTCATGGATTTTGAAACAATTGAGGTAACCCATAATTTTAGTACTATAATGTCTAGCACAATGGTGGTGAAGAAAGAAGACCCGATTGCATTTACTATTCCTTGAACTATCGGGGTCTACAAATTTGAAAAAACATTGTGTGATCTTGGAGAAAGTATTAATTTGATGCCATTTGCCATGTTTCAAAAGTTAGGCTTGGGTGCTCCTAAGCCTACCACTATGAGGCTTCTAATAGCCGATCGTTCAATCAAAAAGCCCATTAGGGTGTTGTATGATGTTTTGGTAAAAGTTGACCGGTTTATATTTTTGGCCGACATCGTGATTCTCAATTGTAAGGTTGATCATGAGGTCCCAATCATTATTGGTAGACTATTCTTAGCTACCGGAAGGGCCTTAGTTGATGTGGAATGTGAGGAGATGAAATTTTGGATAAACAATGAGGAAGTATCCTTCAACGTGTGTAAGTCCATGAAGTAACCTATGGACTTGTAAATTATTTTGGTGATTGATGTGGTTGATGATGAGGTAGCTAACACCGTTGAAATGGATCTTGTGAATGACCCCTTGGTGGGTGTATTGTGGAATATTGGAAGTGAGGTGGTTGAAGAATATGATGAGGTGGTAGCCTTATTGACGGGTCTTGGATCTTACACTAAGAACCCGGTCAAATTGTATCTTGATTTGAAAAATCGTGAGAGTTCACCCACCAAGCCATCTATTATTGAACCACCTCAACTCGAACTTAAGCTGTTACTATCACATCTTATATATGTTTTCTTGGGTGAAGATAGTACATTGCCAATCATTGTAGCGGGTGATCTTGAACCTTATCAAGTGGATACTATTGGCCTAATCTTCATAGAGATGCTTATGAGTTGGTCAAAATGTGTCCTCAATATCAAATAAAAGGTGGTGTTTCGAGAAAGTATGAGATGCCTCTTAAGCCTAATCTCGAGGTTGAACTATTTGATGTGTGGGGGATCGACTTCATGGGTCCCTTTATGAGCTCATATAGTAATAAATATATCTTGGTAGCCATTGATTATGTCTGAAAGTGGGTGGAAGCCATTGCTTTACCAAACAACGAAGGCAAGAGTGTCATTTTTTTCTTGAAGAAGTACATCTTTAAGAGGTTTGGGACTCGAAGGGCAATTATTAGTGATGATGACTCTCATTTTTGTAATCGAGTCTTCGGTGCTTTGCTTGATAAGTATAGGGTGAAGCATAAGGTTGCTACTCCTTATCATCCCTAAACTAGTGGCCAAGTTGAAGTTTTGACAGTACTAATTCTATAACATAAAACTGTGGGAAGTATTAATCTAACCGACATGCCCCTAATATGCCATTATGGCTGAGTTGGGGTCCAATTTGTAACTCCAATTGGAAAGGGTATCAATACCGCGCCTCTAGTAAGGAAAAGTTGTGGGTGACCCTCATCTGATAGTGTCCCCAAAAGAGAACGGTGGGGACCTTATCTGACAGTGCTTATCCACCTCATCAACCCTCATCGGACAGTGTTGATGTCTTAACCTATGCTGGCTACATAGTTCTGGAATGCAAGGATGACTTCTAATAATCATACCCTTATCTGATAGTGTGTGTTCCCATCATTGGTTTCACTCGGTGCTAATTCCTACTCCCATCTAAATAAACTCTGAACATGATTTACTGAACTAAACATGGGCTGAGTTACTGAATTTCGTTGACTGACGAAATACTACTAATATCTGACAACTGACTGAGTTCATAAGATTATGGAGATTTCCTGAGTTACGAGACTGTCTGAAGTCTAAGAATTCATAGCTTGACTGAGAGAATCGTGAAAACATGACATGGCTCTAGGCACCCAGCTAATGTTCGGGCACGAGTAACCCCAGGACTCAATGGAAGAAAACTGACTAATCATAACTTACTTGAACATATAATTAATATCATAATCCATAATACATTTATAGAAGCATTTCATCAAAACATGTGATAGGCATAACTTGTACATACATGGGGATTTCGTGGTATTATGCTAGTTAGGCACTTTTCCTTCATCTAGGCACTTAATCAAACATATTGTATTATGCTAGTTAGGCACTTTTCCTTCATCTAGGCATTTAATCAAACATATTGTAGGCATGATACATGTAAACATCATTGTACAATAATTAAACATCATGGTTCAATTCTAATTTCATCATTCAAGGGTTTAGTCCTAGGTTTGTATGAATCTATATCTATAATAATCAACCCACATAAAATTTATCACCCAACATGGGGTAAAATTCAATTTCTCATCATCCACATGAACAAGAGCAACCCAATAATAAAATTCATAATAAAATCCATAAACTTGAATTTAGAAAAGGGATTTTTGGGCTTCATGGACGAAAGGATTCCATGAATGAACACTATGCATACCTTAGTTAGTGATTTCGTGAGGATTAATGGTGAAATCTTCTTGAATTCGAATCCCCAATAGAAACCCTAGCTTGTTCTTAAGAGAAACTTGAGATAAACTAGTATATTTTGGGCGAAGAATCACTAAATCACGTGTTATTGGGTTTAAATAGGGATAGGAAATCGACCCTTTTAACCCTTGAATATGTCTTTCAAAATTGTAAAAAATTTCCCGAACTGGACCTTTAGTTCGACGCGGCACTATCGCGCCGTGTCACTGGATTTTAAAAATTGGAAAATTGAGGGATGGCGCGAAACGGGGTCATCGCGTTGCCACTTCCTTTGTCACCTAGAACTTTGGCGCTATGCGGGGGAAATCGCACTGAGACACTGGGAAATGGATAATTCTGAATTTGGGCCCTGGCGCGACGCGCCATAATCGCAGACCCTTACTGGAATTTTCCAAATTCCATTTCCTCTTATGGCGCGGCGCGCCACTGACTAATATGAACCTATTTTACAATGGAAACTTGAAATAGTTGTAACTTCTGACCCGGTTATCGGATTTGGGCGAATCTTATATTGATGGAAAGCTTATTGAGACATGTGAAGAATGTGAGACAATGTCATGCCTAAATGATTAAGTGTTGTTATAAATGAAACCCATGGACTCTAGTGATTAGTTACCTTGCATCCTATTTTCTTTTCTTGTCTTTATTTTCTTTCATAACTTACAAAATTCCAAAAATATGTTTTACCTTTTGTCTTTTGTTTTGGTTTTGTTTTGTTTATTTATCATAGCTATGTCTCCAAGGAAAAACTTTCCATGGGAAATTATTCAGGGATGATGAGTCACCCTTCATAGCAGACTCGATGAGAGGAGCCTAATCTGACGAGGCTCCTATTGAGATAGTACGATCATTCACCGACATGGACCCGAGCACCTAGTGCACCACAGGGACTCTTTACCCTCCTTTACTCTCTTTTATTTCTGTATTGGGGACAATGCAGTGTTTTTAGTGGGGGGTGGGGGTATCATTATGATTTATTTGATGGTCGGTGCCTACTGTCTCATTTTATGGAATGTGGTTTGATAAATTGTGGAGACATATTCTATTTTATCACTTTGATGTTTGTGTACTTTAGCCCTTGTGGGGCGTGTTTTTTTATTGGCATTGCTTTGGATGGGCCCTTGTTGGGCATCTTGATAATGATGTCAAATATTGTTGTTTTGTTTTTGAATTTGTGTCATGTGCTTAATTTAAATGTGGTATCCTATTGTGCGCATTACTCTTGTCGCCTTTTGTATATACGTGTCTAATAAACTCCAAGGGTTCTTCGAAACTCGGTTCTTTCCTAAGGAGCAAATTGTTATTTTCTCTTTCTTTTGATCTTTATTTTAGTTTAGTTTCTTTGTTGAACCGAGTAATAATTCACCTATGAGGGATGACGAGACGACATCCTTAGATGAAGTATCTAGTCATTTTGGTTAACTAGGAAGAAGAAAAAATTCGAAAATACTTCCAAAATTTCATTGGCAAGGAATAAAATGTCTTTGAGAAAAAAACCAAAAATATAGTTGTAAGATCAAGGATGTCTTGAGTTTTCTTTTGAGTGAGACCATTAAACTCAATTTTTGGCTCTCTCTTTACAAGGATGACTCATTGACTCGGAGTAACTAATGAAGCTCAAATTGGTTGGGAGACTAACTTTTTGCTCTATGAGTACGATGCCTTGAGTGGTGACATTTTTGAAAAATTTTTGTGCATTTGTGTAGTCTAGAACTTGCCCCGAGTGTATTCAAAGTGAAATTCTAGACAAGCTTGGTTTGGAGGATGACCCGAGGCCCTTTTTGACCCATCACATAGCCTAAACACCTAAACCCTTTTGAAAACCTCTCTTTTGGCACTTACCCTCTTTTGATGCGTTGTATGATTCTAAATAGTGGATCTTAAGTTTGGGGGGTTGTGTATTTGAGAGAATATGATCAAAGAAAAGATAAGAAAGGTGGGTGTAAGGTTGTCAATACATGTTCTTAAAAGACAAGAGATGTGCTTGATGATAAAATTGAATAGCCTAGCCCATAGAACTTGAAAAAAAATTGAATGAGTGAGGGGCTAAGAAAGGCTTATAGGTAGAAAATCTCTTGAAAGTCAAAGAAGTGAAAGAAAGAAAATGGCGGCTTTGAATAGTTTGGTAAATGTTGAACAAAAAGTTAGAACTATATGGGAAATAATTTGAAAAAGAATAAGGTGGGTGGTTTGAAAATTTTGTGGGTGGAAAGGATTGAGAGATTGCATTGAAGGAGGTCTCTTAGTCACTTGATCCATATATATTCCTTATTGCACCTTAAACATTTATCTTGACCCACAAGACCTTGGTGATTCCAAACTAGGTAAGCCTACATTAGTGGCAAAAAACACAAAGGGCAAGCCTATGGTTCTATTCGATGTACTTGAATTTCTTTGTGAGAGTGAGCGTGAATTCTTTCTTTATTTGAGCTCCCTTAAGAATTAAATTATCTTTGATGTGTGCAGTTAACTCTTGCAAGTGAGCGGCATTAGTAGTTTTGGGTAGAGGGTGATGTTTTACTATCGGTTTGGGTAAATGAGTGAATTAAGTTGCATTGTGAAGCTTGAGACAATCTTTGTTGATTTTGTGTCTTATCTTAAGATGTTTTGTGATTTGGAAAATTCATTTGATGCAAACTTGCATCCCTGCTTCCTAAATATGTGCTCACTGAAAAGTTTTGGTTTACTTGTTGCCATGACATGAGTGGAAAGTGTTAGTAGAGTTTTGTTAGCCTATTCCTTTAATATAGCTTTCTTCTAGGTGGATTTGAGTTAAATACCCTATCTTATTGAATTATTCTTGGTTGCTTGAGGACAAGTAATAATTTAAGTTTAGGGGGTTGATAAGTCATCAATTTGACGACTTGCTAGCACCTTTTAAGCCTAAATTATCATGCTTTCCCATTGATTTGATGAAACTTTCTTACTTAATGCCCATTTATGTAGGTAAAAGTAAAAAGAGAAGATTAGGCGAGTCACTCAAGTCATCAAGAGGCTAAATATGAAGGAAATGAGTCATCTTCTTTGCATCCGCTTCACATCTGCTTTGGAGCTGCTAGCCATCTGCTCTTCATCCTATTTGGATCCGCTCAAGCAGATCAAGAATAAGGTGGCAGTCTTGTAATTTTCAGCAAATGTAGAGTGAAGTTTAAAGAAAGGTTTTAGCTCTTTTTTCAAGACCTAGTTCTCATCTTTTGGAAGATAACCTCTCTTTTAGCTTTTTAGCTTCTTTCTTCTCTTTTAGCATCTATCTTTTCATCTTTTGAGAATTTTGTACTAAGCTTGAATGAAAAATATATGGTAGTGATTTTCATTGAAGAATTATTGAAACTCCAAGTGTGGAACTACATTGTCTCTATTTCTCATGGATGAAGTTAATGATAACTTTGGTACATTCTTATCTCTTTTATCTGTGAGTAGCTAATTTTCAATCTTGGGGTTATGCTTGCTTAGGTAGTGGTAATGCATGGGTTTTAGCTAATTATTTTTCTAATTAGTTAGTTGTGATGGGTGTTGCATTTATTTCATGAATTAACTAAGAGTTGGGGGTTGCAAACTCCAACCACCCTAGAACTTAAGTTATTCTTGAAAGAGAGGACATAGGTGAGGAATAAATGCAACCAATAACTTGATTCATTTTATTTAATGATATCTCTTAGATATAAGGATGCCAATTGAGGCAATAGATGTGGCGAATTGTCACACTTGTGATGTATTCGAAAGAACCCGTTTGTGAAATTTGGTGTTGTAGTTGAAAGATTGACACCTATACATTGACATCTAGCCTACCCATGACTTTTAGCTAAAATTTGAATAAATGGACAAATACCGATGCATGATCCCACACCTATAATTGCATAACCCCAAGGCTTATTCTCAATTGAATTTACTCTTAGCATTTTTCAACGTCAAGCTAGTGCACTAAAATTGAAGTAGTTTTCATTTATAAATACATTCAAACTAAATACCCCATTTTACATTTATTCTTCCTTTATTCACACTACGGGTCATCTTTTAGTAGACTATTAATGCTCTTGAGTTTTGAATTCCATGCTTTCACTCCTTGTGGATTCGACCCCAACCTAAGTTGGGTTATTATATTGGCAACGATCGCTTACACCCATTTAAGAGTGTAATTTGAGCGTTATCAGTCTCTCACACCGAATTCAGAGCTGCTTTCACTACCTTAGCTCATTTAGTAGATGATCAAAACAATTAACAGGCTATTTTCCCAGCTAATCCAATGGAAAATACAATTGCAGCTAGGATTCGGGATTTCACTCGAATGAATCCCTCTTTATTTTCGGGATCCAAGTCCGAGGAGGATATGTAGGAGTTTCTTGATATGGTTCAGAAGGTGACAGATATTATGTGCATCACTTCGAGTGAGAGTAAAGAATTGGTTACATATCAGTTGCAGGATGTAGCTCACACCTGGTATAAACAGTGGAAACAGGATAGGGGTGTTGAGGCAGGGTCTGTAGAGTGGGAGAAGTTTGCTACAACTTTTTTAGCCAGGTTCTTCCCGTTAGAGTTAAGGGAAGTTAAAGTATAGGAGTTCATCAATTTGAAGCAAGGCAATAAGAGTGTGAAGCAATACTCACTTAAGTTCACTCAGTTGGCGAGGTATGCTTCTTCGATGGTGGCGGATAATAGGTTTAGAATGAGTAAGTTTGTTTCTGGTGTAGCTGATAGTGTGGTTAAGGAGTGTAGGACTACTATGTTAATTAAGGAGATGGACCTATCTAGGCTTATGGTTTATGCTCAGAAGATTGGGGAGGAGAAACTTACGGAGTAAGAGAAAGAGAATAAGAGGGCCGACAAAAGTAGCTTTAATTTTTCTCAGCAAGGTCGGAAGGTGGTAACCGTTCGCTGTTTCAAATGAATTTCTCTGCCCCAGCTCCATCTTCAGCTAGTGCGCCAGTGCCAAAGTTTAGGAATGATAGTTGGGATAGAGCACCAAACTCTAAGTCTCAGGGTAGTGTGAAAAATGGGCATACTAATTCGCTTTGTGGGAGGTGTGGAAGAAATCATTAGGGTGTGTGTAAGGCAGGTAGTGATGTATGATTTGGATGTGGAAAACCAGGCCACAGGATTTGGGAGTGTCCAGTGGTTGCTAAAAAAGGAAAGGATTCGCATCAACAGGGCCAGTTTAATCTCTCATCAGCCCCAGCAGGTCGCCCGATTCAGCAGGGTGCCACCTCCAGTACCACCAGCGGGCAGCGTCAGAACAAGATTTATGCACTCCAGGCTCGACATAATTAGGAAAGTTCTCCTGATGTGGTTACTGTTTTATCCCTTTCAGATTTAATTTAAAAGAAAATGATTTTGACATTTTCAAACTATTTCAAAATTTAGAAGTAATTTGAAAAAATTTTTACAGAGTCGCCACTTGATTTTTTATAGAAAATATCAAGAAAAACTTAATGATATTTCAAAGACTCAAAAATAGAAATAAATCTTTTAACTAAGAGAAACTGAGTAAGGGTCCAATTAACGCCCTAAAAAGGTTTTTAAGGCATTTAGGAGCGTCCGTTTAGAACGGTTCACCAAAAGATCATTTTTGACTAACTTAGAAAAAGGGTGACTAACTTTGAAGGAAGGTTGCTTTTATAATTTTTTTTATTTACATGTTTAAAAATTGACGTTTATTTATTCAAACGAGAAACAAACTACTTGAATTAGGGAAAAAACTGTGTTATATCCTACTTAATTCACTATTACTTTTGAGAAAAATTACGCGATATTCCGTCTAATTTGAGAAACATTACGAAATATCTTACTTGAGGAAAAATATATTATTTAATCACGAGAAAGTTAAAATTTGAAAAAACAATCAAGGAACATGTTAATTGAGAAATTTCTACTTAATTCGTAATTTGTTTTTTTTTTTTAGAGAAATTATGAAGTATTTAATTGATTTTTTTTCCTTAAAAAGAAATCTATCTAAACTATGTTACACATTTGAATTTAAAGAGGAAATAAATTGATTTTTATGGAAAATGGTAATTATACAATTACTTATTATTATTATTATTATTGTCATAGAAATGATCATTTTGGTGTAAATAACATTTTTTGAAAGATATTAAGAGAATGTCATGTTAAAAATATTTTATCAATTTTTAGAATTTACGAGAAAAATATTTTTTTTTGATTTGGAAGAAGTTATTTTAATCCGAATAGGCTACTAGTCATATGAACAAAATGAATGCCATTCTAAATAAAATATTTAACAATTTCTTTTAGGCTTAGTTTTAAGGAGGGAAATCGGAAGTAACCATTTTAACTTATTTATACGAGTTACATTAGGTGAGAAAATCACGAATCGATTAAAATACGTGATAAAATAAAATGGTAACGGCTTAGAAAATTTATCTAAATTAATTAGTTAGGGTGTTCAAATAAGTACAAATAAATAAGAATGAGAAATAAAGGAAGAGTTATAATTGAGCCCTTTAAGCCTATTTATGGGCTGCCCGGATTTTGGGCCTAAATCCCATGAATTTCAGTCCATTATTTCAATGTATATCAGCTGTATACAGAAGCTATTTTTCTCCACGTTTTTATGTATATACACTGTAAATCAGTGTATATCAGAGTGAAAAATTGCTTATTTCCCCTCCATTTTTTATTGTGCTCGGTGTAGTAGTATGCAGCACCTTCTTCCTATGTATACCATCCATATATAATTGTATACCAGTGGGAAATAAGTCCCCTTGGGACTTGGATCCGAGGTTTGACTCGATGCAAGTTGGGTCTAACCCAATGAAATGCGAGAGAGGGGAGTCCTAGAGACTCATACAGGAGATCAGAGTTCATGCATAAAAAAAAGATGAGATAAAGATTAGACAAGTATGATATAAGATTTGATACCAAATAAATTCTTCCAACATAGCATGGTTATTCCCGTATGCTAGTGTGTGAACAGAGGAGAATATATGATTCATTTTTTTTTTTTTACAAATTCATCTTTCACTCGTATGCATTATGTGAAGTAGCAATCTCATAGAAGAGTCTGGGATTGTTCACAAGTGATGACAGAAAACAAGTGCAACACAGATCGCATCGCAAGGTATTAAATTTTTTTTCTTATTGTTCTAATACTTCTATTACCATAAGGTTTATATATTTGCATTGTTTTGAGGTGTTTGCTTTAGAAGTACAGTTGACTATGTCTCAAGAACGAACCAATGAGTTATATTAACTAACCGTGGATTGACCAATATAATACCTTTCCTACTCCCCATTGCAGTGTTATATTCGGTTGAGTGACAGAGACAGACCATCTTGATTATCCTTCATGGAAATTGAGATCAAATTGGTTATGACCAAATTAGCAACTTTTATAGTTGGAAAAATTACTACCCACTTATGTGAAAGTGATAATAAACAAGGATGTTATTTATTCTATTCACAAAGTTCCAACAGTGGTTATTTGTCTTGTTTAGCATTTTCAGAGCACACGAGATTAATAAAAGAATCTGTATTTTTTCTAACAAAAGGACCATATTTTATCGTTGCTTTGAACACTAGACAT
This sequence comes from Capsicum annuum, assembly GCF_002878395.1. Classification (NCBI taxonomy): domain Eukaryota; kingdom Viridiplantae; phylum Streptophyta; class Magnoliopsida; order Solanales; family Solanaceae; genus Capsicum; species Capsicum annuum. The sequence goes on from NC_061113.1 coordinate 229,066,197, forward strand.
ATCTTATGAGAATTTGGATTATCCCATTCTCAAAAGAAAATAAGTTCAAAAGAAACTTAGATGTTCTGAAAAAATTGCAAGTTAATAAAATCTACAGATAATGCATCAAAACCCTCCTAAACTTGTCACTCTAACTTACTTTAGCACTTAAACTTAACACTCATTTATTTACCCCCTTAATATCTCTAAAATGAATAAATTTAAACCCTAAATCTGAAGTGGCATTTTTTAAAAAGAAAAAAAACGCGTGATTTAATTTTAAAAAACAAATGGTTCCACTTTTATATAATATATATATATCCAAATCACACCCTTTCTTCTTCTATATATCCAAATTACACCCTTTCTTATCCTATATATCCAAATCACACCCTTTCTTCTCCAAAGCCACCCACCCCCTCACCCTCTGTAACGCCCCGAGCCTGGTGCTCGGAACGCTACACGGTGCTCATGACTCTGAAGGACCACAAGCTAACCCATGACTGATATCTGTACCTGGACATTGTATAATATGACATAATAATGCGAAAACATGCACTGAAAGGCGATAAGGTTCAATACTGAACATGATCTGAATGATATAACATCTGTCTGAGGTAATAGAATTCCCAAAACAAAACTGAACATACTGAAGTCTAAAACATGATAGTCTAGAAAGCCTCTAACTGACTGAACTGTCTGAGTAAGGAGTTGATGGGACATGTCCCTAACTAACTCCCACTAATAAACTGATTAATGAGATAATAGGGAAACAATCATGCCCTCGAAAGATGAGGACTCACTTCTAACTCTGTCTGCGGATATCTGGAATCTATTGTTGCTCTGGAGCTCGTGTCTCTGAACCTATGGTATAAGACACCATAGCACAAATACGTCAGTACTTTGAATATACTGGTATGCATGTGAGGTAGGCTAAATGCATGGGGTTCATATGCATGAACAATAATAATAACTGACTAACTATCATGAGCGTGAGAATACATGCATGAGACATAACAATTGACACTAATACTGTGATAATATGATTACTGAATCTAAATATAACTGATAACATGAGTGACTGTATCTGACAGTCCTGAATCTAATGGAACTATCTGAGTTTCGTACTGTATCTGAGTTGACAATATCTGACAGTCCTGAAATCTGAAGAACTATCTGAGTTCTATTACTGAGACTGATTGACTATATCTGAAAGTCCTAATTCTATAACATGAAACTGTGGGAAGTAGTTATCTAACCGACATGCCCCTAATATGCCATTATGGCTAAGTTGGGGTCCAATCTGTAACCCCAATTGGAAAGGGTATCAATACCGCACCACTGGTAAAGACAAGCTGTGGGTGACCCTCATCTGACAGTGTCTCCAAAAGAGAACGGTGAGGCCCTTATATGACAGTGCTTATCCATCTCATCAACCCTCATCGGACAATGTTAATGTTTCAACCTATGCTGGCTATATAGTTCTAGAATGCAAGGATGACTTCTAAGAATCACACCCATCTGATAGTATGTGTTCCCATCCTTGGGTTCACTCCGTGCTAATCCCTACTCCAATCTGAATAGACTCTGAACATGATTTACTGAACTGAACATGGGCTGAGTTACTGAATTTCGTTAACTGATGGAATACTATTGATATCTGACAACTGACTGAGTTCATGAGATCATGGAGATTTCCTGAGTCATGAGACTGTCTAAAGTCTAAGAATTCATAGCTTGACTGAGAGTATCGTGAAAACATGACATGGCTCTAGGCACATAGCTAATGTTTCAGGTACGAGTACCCCCAGGACTCGATGAAAGGAAACTGACCAAGCATAATTTACTTGAATATATAATTAACATCATAATCCATAATACATTTATAGAAGCATTTCATCAAAACATGTGATAGGCATAACTTGTACATATATAGGGATTTCATGGTATAGTGCTAGTTAGGCACTTTTCCTTCATCTAGGCATTTAATCAAACATATTGTAGGCATAGTACATGTAAACATCATTGTACAATAATTAAACATCATGGTTCAATTCTAATTTCATCATTCAAGGGTTTAGCCATAGGTTTGCATGAATCTATATCTATAATAATTCAACCCACATGGAATTTATCACCCAACATGGAGTACAATTCAATTTCTCATTATCCACATGAACAAGAGTAGGCCAATTATGAAATTCATAAGAAAATCCATAAACTTGAATTTAGAAAAGGGATTCTTGGGCTTCATGGACGAAAGGAGTCCATGAATGAACACTATACATACCTTAGTTCTTGATTTTGTGAGGATTGATGGTGAAACCTTCTTGAATTAGAATCCCCAATAGAAACCCTAGCTTGTTCTTGAGAGAAACTTGAGAGAAACTAGTATATTTTGGGTGAAGAATTGCCAAATCATGTGTTATTGGGTTTAAATATGGGTAGGAAATTGACCTTTTTAACCCTTGGATGCGTCTTAAAAATTGTAAAAAATTTCTCGAACTACACCTTTAGCGCGACGCGACACTATCGTGCCGTGTCACTAGATTTTGACAATTGGGAAATTGAGGGATGGCGCAACGCGGGGCCATCATTTTTCCACTTCCTTTGTCACCTGGAGCTTTGGCGCGATGAGGGGGAAATCACACCGAGACACTGGGAAACGGACAATTCTGAATTTGGGCCCTAGCGCGATGCGCCATAATCGTGGACTCCTACTTGAATTTGCCAAATGCCATTTTCTCTTGTGGCGCGGCGCGCCACTGACTAATATGGCCCTGTTTACGATAGGAAATTGAAATAGTCGTAACTTCTGACTCGGTTATCGGATTTGGACGAACCTTATATCAATGGAAAGCTTATTGAATTTTCCACATGAAAAAAGTAAAAATCTTAAAAATTCCTCATGGAATAATCATCATTCAATTTAGAAGATAATACTAGACATTCTTGATATGAAATTAGCTAGAAAAAAAGTATGGGGTATTACAATATCTCCCCCTTGAAAACATTCATCCTCGAATGAGACTAATTGAGAGGGGAGAAAAGACAACTGACGTACATACCAAACATGAATAACTAGAACATGATCTCTTGACTAACATGACTGACAAGTTGAACATAATACTAAACATGCATATCTGATGCATGTGTAACTGATTCATGAATGCATGACTGAGTTTTCTGAAGAACTAAGTTTCTCATAATGAGAATGCATGTCTGATGCATAATTACATAACTGAAATAATACATGAGTGCATGACTGAATATACAATGGTACTTGATACCAAGTTTATAATGGGAACATGAGCATGAAACTGCATACCAAGTTTATAACGAACACTGAACATGAAACTGAGTAAGATTAAGGAGAACTGTTACCTTGAGCTTGATCTGAGTTATCGAAGAAGAGGTGAGGATACTTGGTACGCGTGTCTGCCTCTGATTCCCAAGTAGCTCTCTCAACGGACTGGTTTCGCTAAAGAACCTTAACTAGAGGGACTTTTTTGTTTCTCAATCTATGAGTCTGATAGTCTAAGATTTCGACTGGAATCTCTTCATAAGAGAGAGTGTTCTGAACATCAATTCTCTGAATATGGACTACAATTGATGGGTCACCTATACTTTTCTTGAGCAAAGAGACATGAAAGACTGGATGGAATGAGGTCAGATCTAAAGGCAATTCAAGCTCATAGGCTACTTTGCCAAAGAGACTGAGAATCTTGAAGGGACCAACATATCGGGGACTGAGCTTTCCCTTCTTGCCGAATCTCTTCACTCCCTTTATGGGAGAGATCTTTATATATGATCATCAATCTCAAACTCAAGATCTTTTCTACGAACATCTGCATAAGACTTCTGTCGGCTCTGAGTAGCCTGGAGTCTTTCTCTAATCAACTGGACTTTTTCTAAGGCGTCAAATACCAAGTCAGGACCTATGACTGAGGCCTCACTAACTTTGAACCAACTAATTGGAGATCTACATCTCCTACCATAGAGAGCTTCGAATGGAGCCATCTGAATACTGGAATGATAGCTGTTATTGCATGCAAACTCAATCAAAGGTAAGTGGTCATCCCAACTTCCCTTAAAATCGATTGCACACGCCCTTAGCATATCTTCTAACATCTGAATGGTCCTTTCTTCTTGACCATCTGTTTGAGGATAAAAGGCTCTACTAAGATGAACTTGGATACCAAGATCCTTTTGGAATGATTTCCATAAATGATAGGTGAACTGGGTACCTCTGTCTGAGATAATGGACAGCGAAACACTATGCAATCTGACCAACTCCTTGATGTAGAGTTTGGCATAATCCTCAGCTGAATAACAGGTATGAACTGGAAGAAAATGAGCTGATTTGGTCATTCTGTCTATAATGACCCAGAATAAATCATGCTGATGATGAGTTTGAGGCAAACCCATCACGAAGTCCATGTTCATAACTTCCCACTTCCAAGTAGGAATACTAAAATCCTACATGGATCCATTAGGCTTCTGATACTCTATCTTAACCTGCTGACATGTAGAGCACTTAGCCACAAACTCTGCAACGTTTCTCTTTATCCCACTCACCAATAGATTTCCCATAAGTCGCAGTACATCTTTGTGGACCCTGGATGAATAGAGTAGCGCGCACCATGCGCTTCTGCAAGAATTTGTTGCCTTAAGTCATCTACAACTGGAACACAGAGACGACCCTGACAACGAAGGATACCAGCTCCCCATTGGGAGAAAACCTTTACTTTCTAATCCTGGACTGACTCTTTCAACTTGACAAGGCTGGGATCTCTATCTTTCTTTTCTTTCACCTTAAAAACTAGAGATAATTCTGAACTACTCTGAACCCATATATCACCCTCTTCTTTATCAACTAAGCGAACGCCTAGTCTGGGAAGTTGATAGATTTCCTGAGCTAACTTCTTCTTACTATCCTCAACATGAGAAACACTACCCATGGATAGTCTACTGAGAGCGTCGGCTATTACATTGCCCTTGCCCAAATGATAAATGATACTCATGTCATAATCTTTCAAGAGCTCTAACCACCTTCTCTGACGAAGATTGAGATATTTCTGAGAAAAGACATACTGAAGACTTTTATGATTGGTGAACACATCTACGTGAACACCGTATAGATAATGCCTCCAAATCTTCAAGAAAAATACTACAACTGCTAACTCAAGATCATAAGTAGGGTAATTCCTCTCATGGGGCTTAAGCTGCCTGGAGGCGTAGGCTATGACCTTACCATGCTGCATGAGGACACAGCCCAAACCTACTCTGGATGCATCACAATACACTATGAAACCATCTGGACCATCTAGAAGAGCTAATACTGGAGCTGAGGTGAGTCAAGTCTTTAACTCCTGAAAACTCTTCTTGCAAGGATCTGACCCCTGAAACTTGACTTTCTTCTGAGTCAATCAGGATATAGGGGATGCAATATATGAAAATCCCTAAAAAAACCACCTGTAATAGCTAGCCAAACCCAAGAAAATCTTGATATTTAATGGAGAGACAAGTCTGGGCCAGTTTTGTACCGCTTCAGTCTTTTGAGGATCCACTCTAATTCTATCACCAAAAATGGTATGACCAAGGAATGCTACTTACCTTAGCCAAAATTCGCACTTACTAAATTTGGAGAATAGATAATGATCTCTGAGAGTCTGAAGTATTGTTCTGAGATGGTCTGCATAATCTCGCTCACTGCAGGAATAAACCAGAATATCATCTATGAAGACTATGATGAACATGTCTAAGTACTGCTTGAACACATGGTTCATCAAGTCCATAAAAGCTGCTAGGGCATTAGTAAGACCAAAGGACATAACTAAGAATTTGAAATGACCATACCGAGTATGAAAAGCTATTTTTGAAATGTCATATTCTCTAACTCTGAGCTAATGATAGCCGGATCTAAGGTCTATCTTAGAGAAATAACTGGCACCCTGAAGTTGATCAAACAATTCATCGATTCTGGGAAAAGGATACTTGTTCTTGATCGTGACCTTATTGAGTTGACGACAGTCTACACACATCCTAAGAGAACCGTCTTTCTTGTGTACGAATAATACTGGAGCACCCTACGGGGAAATTCTGGTCCTGATGATTCCCTTATCTAAGAGATCCTTCAATTGTTCTTTCAGTTCTTTGAGTTTTGCTGGTGCCATTCTATATGGCGGAATAGATATAGGCTGAGTATCTAGAAGAAGATCAATATAAAAGTCTATTTCCCTTTCGGGAGAAATTCCTAGAAGATCTTGGGGAAAGACATCTGAATATTCACCTACAACTGGAACTGCTTCAAGGCTAGGAGTTTTGGAACTAGCGTTCTTAAATTGAACAAGATGATAGACACATCCTTTAGATATTATTTTCCATGCCCGAAGGTAGGAAACAAGCTGAACTCTAAACGTTGAAGTACTACCAAACCACTCAAGGACGGGTTTATTCAGAAACTGAAACTAGACTATTCTATTTCTGCAGTCAACTATGGCATAGCAGGAATAAAGCCAATCCATGTCGAGAATGATATCAAAATCAGTCATCTCTAATTTGACTAAGTCTATAGAAGTGACTTTCTGAAATATCATAATCGAGCAGTTCCTATAAACCAACCGGGCTATGATGGCTTTGCCCACTGGGGGAGAGATTGAAAAGGGCTCTGCTATGATTTCGAGACTGATTCTGAAATTGCCTACTATATAGGGAGTAATAAAAGACAAATAAGCTCCTGGATCTAGAAAAATGTAAACATGTACATGAAAGATCTGTAACGTACCAGTAACTACATCACGAGAACTTTCCTGATCCTGTTGGTGTTGAAGAGTGTAGAAATAATTTGGGCGTTGCCCACTAGTAACACTGGTGGTGGCACCCTGCTGATTCGAGCAACTGGATAGAGCTGAGGAGTGGAGATGACTCTAATAAACTGATTGAGGGCAGTCTCTAACTCTATTTCCTAGCTTGCCACAATCGAAACAGACATTGCTACCAGCTCTGCAAGCACCCTTGTGGTTCTTACCATAAGTCTGACAAAGGGGATTAGTTCGGGCATTGTTAACACTGCCGTGAGACCTAGAGCCTGACTCTCTATCTCTATTACCCTCCCTGAACTTAGGAACTAGAGCACTGGCTGAGGAAGGGGCTGGAATTGATGACTTAGGATAAAATTGGGAACGATTTTGTTCCTTCTGATTTAGGCTGAGTGAAGTTGAAACTACCTGTCTTCGCTCTCTTATTTTGCTTCTCTCTCTGCTTAATCTTCTGCTCCTCTATCTACTGAGCATGAGTCATAAGCCTGGCTAAAGTCATGTCACTGTTCAGCATGAAAGATCTGCATTCATTTACCATGCTATCATTTACCCCTGAAGCGAACTTACTCATCTTGGCTCTGCTGTCTGTAACCACATGAGGGGCATATCTGGATAATTGAGTAAACTTAAGAGAATACTCTTTCACCATCATATTGCCCTACCTGAGGTTGATGAATTCTAATATCTTAGCCTCTCTAACCTCTTGGGGAAAGAATCTGTCTAAGAATGCAGTGACAAAATCCTCCCACTCTATAGGACCTACATCATCTGATCTCTTTGACTTCCACTGTTTGAACCAACTATGAGCCACATCCTGCAAATGATATGCAGATAGCTCAGTACTCTCAACAGTAGTCACCACCATGATGTCTGTCACCTTCTAAACATGATCAATGAATTCCTGAGGGTCCTCATCTACCTTAGACCTGAGAAAGGACGAAGGATTCATTCGGGTGAAGTCCCAAATCCTAGCTGCGACTGAATTGGCCAGTGGGTTGGACGGAATAACTGTTGGCCGTTCATTTTAAGTGGCAACTGACTGAGCAAGAGTATGAAATTTGGCCTTGAACTCCACATGAGAAACATGATCACCTAAAGGATCTTTGGGTTGAGGGGCTGACTGATTTTCATTTCTTCTTTTAGGAGGTATGTTCTGTAGAAGAAAGGGAGAAACAGATTAGACAGAGAGATTTACTTGAGATTATGCTCACTGGCATGACATGAATACCAAAAAAAGGGAAACTGTTGCTAAAACATCTTATAACCTCTTGCACATAAATGTGGCGCACAACATACCCATATACAAGACTCTACTAGATGCGACTTTCAAACTTCCTAGGACTCTATTGAATCTTAGGCTCTGATACCAAGTTTGTAATGCTCCGAGCTTGGTGCTTGGAATGCTACACGGTGCTCATGACCTCGAAAGATCACAAGCTAACCCATGATTGATATCTGTACATGTGCACTACATAATATGACATAATAATATAGAAACATGTACTGAAAGGCCATAAGGTTCAATACTGAACATTATCTGAATGATATAACATCTGTGTGGGGTAATAGAATTTTTAAAACAAAACTGAACATACTGAAGTATGAAACATGATAGTCTAGAAAGCCTCTAACCGACTGAACTGCCTGAGTAAGGAGTTGATGGGACATGTCCCCAACAAACTCCCACTAATAAACTGATTAATGAGTTAATAGGGAAATAATTATGTCCTCATAAGATAAGGACTCACTTTTAACTCTGTCTGCGAATACCTGGAATCTACTATTGCTCTGGAGCTCGTGTCTCTGAACCTATGGTATAAGACACCATAGCACAAATACGTCAGTACTTTGAATGTACTGGTATGCATGTGAGGTAGGCTGAATGCATGGGGTTCATATGCATAAACAATAATAACAACTGACTAACTATCATGAGCGTGAGAATACATTCATGAGACATAATAACTGACACTAATACTGTGATAACATGATTATTGAATCTAAATATAACTGATAACATGAGTGGCTATATCTGAGAGTTCTGAATCTAATGGAACTATCTGAGTTTCGTACAGTATCTGATAGTCCTGAAATATGAAGAACTATCTGAGTTCTATTACTGAGACTAATTGACTATAACTGACAGTCCTGATTATATAACATGAAACTGTGGGAAGTAGTTATCTAACCGACATACCCCTAATATGCTATTATGGCTGAGTTGGGGTCTAATCTGTAACCCCAATTGGAAAGGGTGTCAATACCGTGCCACTGGTAAGGACAAGCTATGGGTAGCCCTCATTTGATAGTGTCCCTAAAAGAGAACAGTGAGGACCTTATCTGACAGTGCTTATCCACCTCATCAACCCTTATCAAACAGTGTTGATGTCTCAACCTATGCTAGCTACATAGTTCTGGAATGCAAGGATGACTTCTAAAAATTACCCCCTCATCTGATAGTGTGTGTTCCCATCCTTGGGTTTACTCGGTGGTAATTCCTACTCTCATCTGAATAGACTCTGAACATGATTTACTGAACTGAACATGGGCTGAGTTACTGAATTCCATTAAATGATGGAATACTACTGATATCTGACAACTGACTGAGTTCATGAGATCATGGAGATTTCCTGAGTCATGAGACTGTCTGAAGTTTAAGGATTCATAGCTTGACTGAGAGTATCATGAAAACATGACATGGCTCTAGGAACACAGTTAATATTTTGGGTACGAGTACCCCCAGGACTCGATGGAAGGAAACTGACCAAACATAATTTACTTGAACATATAATTAACATCATAATCCATAATACATTTATAGAAGCATTTCATCAAAACATGTGATAGGCATAACTTGTACAGATATGGGGATTTTATGGTATCATGCTAGTTAGGCACTTTTTTTTCATCTAGGCATTTAATCAAACATATTGTAGGCATAGTACATGTAAACACCATTGTACAATAATTAAAAATCATGGTTCAATTCTAATTTCATCATTCAAGGGTTTAGTGACAGGTTTGCATGAATCTATATCTTTAATAATTCAACCCACATAGAATTTATTACACAACATGGAGTAAAATGTAATTTCTCACTATCCACATGAACAAGAGCAGCCCAATCATGAAATTCATAAGAAAATCCATAAACTTGAATTTAGAAAAGGGATTCTTGGGCTTCATGGACGAAAGGAGTCCATGAATGAACACTATGGATACCTTAGTTCATGATTTCGTGAGGATTGACGGTGAAACCTTCTTGAATTCAAATCCCCAATAGAAAACCTAGCTTGTTCTTGAGAGAAACTAGTATATTTTGAGTGAAGAATCACTAAATCACGTGTTATTGGGTCTAAATAGGAGTAGAAAATTTACCCTTTTAACCCTTGGATGCGTTTTTTAAAATTATAAAAAATTTCCCAAACTGGACCTTTAGCGCGATGCGGTGCTATCGCGCCGTGCCACTAGGTTTTGACAATTGGGAAATTGAGGGAATGGAACGACGCGGGGCCATCATGTTGCCACTTTTTTTGTGACCTGGAACTTTGGCGCGACGCGGGGAAAATCGCGCCGAGACACTGGGAAATGGACAATTCTTAATTTGGGCCCTGGCGTAATGTGCCATAATCGCGGACCCCTACTAGAATTCGCCAAATGCAATTTCCTCTTGTGGAGCAACGTGCCACTGACTAATATGACCCTATTTTATGATGGAAACTTGAAATAGTCGTAACTTCTGACCCGATTATTAGATTTGGGCGAATCTTATATCGATGAAAAGCTTATTGAATTTCCCACATGACAAAAAGTGAAAATTTTGAAAATTCTTCATGGAAGAATCATCATTCAATTTAGACACTAATACTAGAAATTCTTGAGATGAAATTAGCTAGGAAAAAGTATGGGGTATTATACCCTCACCCTATACCCCCGCACCCCCCGTACCTCTACACCCCTTTCTTTTATTTTTTTCTTAAACCTCCACCACTTCCCCCTCTCCACACTCCTTTCTTTTATTTTTTTCTTACACCTTCACCTCTAATCCACCCCACCCCCATGCCTGCCCCTGGTATCCCGCACCCCTACCCAATTTTCTTTCTCCTTCTTCAAATCTACCATCTCCATTTTTATTAGATTTCATCAATTTTACAAGAAAAAAATATGTATAAAAATTTGATTGTTGATGTAAGTTTTAATTTGAATAAACAAATAAATTTGGATGTTTGGATGTTTATAATTCATAATCCATAAAGATAAATTTGGATGTTTGATTTAATCTATAAATTTTAATTTCGTACCTAAATTTGGAAGTTTGGTTTGAATTTGATAAGCATTGTTTCGTAATTCATCATTATGGATTTTGGGGTGGGGCTGTGGGCTGCTAAGGGTGGGGGTGAGGGTGAGGGTGGAAGAAGAAAGGAGGGCGGTGGGGCTTGAAGAAGAAAGAATAGGGGCGGGGTGGGCGAAAGGGGAGAGTCTTTTTTTAATATTGTATTATAAATAAATTAGTGGGGTCACTTTTTTTAAAATAAATTTTGATGTGGCGCGTTGATGTAGCGCTGACGAGGCACAAGTTTAATACACTCTCCGCAGTGAGAGTGATGTTGTTTTTTAAGGTGGTATATAATTAATTCAAAAAAATTTAAGGGGTAAATAATTATCCGTAAAGTTTAAGTATTAAAGTAAGTTGTCGAGACAAGTTTAGGGGTTTTTAATGTATTTTCTCTAAAATCTATTCATTTTTTAGCAACTATTATGGATGGAACATTCATAAACCGACATCTAAGGAACAATTACCTTGTATTCTGTCCTCAATAAACATATATTTATGAAAACTTAATATTACCAACATATCTTCAATAATCATAGTCTAGCGATCCAACCTTGAATCGTCACCCTATTGCAACTAAAAGGACACGTAACCTGAATCTTGAGTAAAATTCCTCTTTAGTGTTTTGTAAATAGGAGAAAAAGGGAAGTGATTTCATGAGCTTAGAACAACAGCAAACAGTCCCCTGAAAAATAACAAAGTTTGAAGATTTTCAACGAATACATTCCGACAAGACCAAATTTTAAACTCTCAATAATAGAAAGAACACATAAAGCACAAATATTGGCTTTCAAATTCATCGATACCATGGAATTCTCATTGAAATATCAAATTGTAGCAAAGAAGAATGCAAAAAATTATGAGGTTTCGCACCTATTTTCGGACAGCGAACGAAAACAAATGAGCCTATCACATTGTGACTTTCACCACCAGAATGCCAATTACCCTTGCCAAAATTCAGTTTTTGAAGTGTGTTCGTCGAGAATTTTGATTAGTGAGGTTAAAAGCAAGCGCCTTCAGAACCTCCAATCTTTCCCCAGAATCCTCCTCCTTACCTTGTTCCTCTCAATCCCTATTTATAGGGGGAAAATATTGATTTTTCATCTCTAAAAATAGGGAAACATATCCTTAAATTTAGATTTGAATTGACATCGATTGGATTTTGGGTTTGGAAACACACAATCTAAAAAAACAAGTCAACAACAATCAGAGATAAGATGAAAAAATAGAGTTTTTCGTGATTTAAGGTTCCTTGTCAGGTTGAATTATTGGTGTTCGCGGGTCGGGTCAGGTTTCGCTAATTGCGGGTGTCGTTTGGAATTGGTTTGTTGGAGTTGTTGTTTGCTGTAATTGATCCCGTTGTTGGTTGTTGTTTATGTCGATGATGTTGTTGTTGGTTGAAATCACTGGTTTGTTAGACAATTGGTGTTGAAGTCATCGTTTGATGTTTGTACACTGGAGGTCAAGGGTTGTTGTTGTCGTTGTTCTGTTGAAGGAAAGGAGAAGCTGAATTGGGTTAGGTCTGGGTAACAAAGAGGATTAGGTCGGCTGGGGAGTTATTGGGATGTTTTGTTGTGGGCTTGGGCAAGTTGTTGATTAATGGGCTGAATCAGGTAAAAATGAGATAGGATTTGGGTAGATTTAGGATTTAGGAATTTAGGTTATTTTGGGCTATTTATTAAATAGCCAATGACTGAGAATTTAGATAATTATACTTAAATTTTAGCCTAATCAAAATTCAATTAACCAAGCGTATTGCAATTATGATCAATTTAATTTTCAATTAAGTTTTAATTTAATAAATTGACTAAATTGGAATACTATTTGAAACAAATTAACAACCAATTCAATCCCGAGTTTCTTGATTTAATAAAATCAAACAGTTTTTTTTTTCAAATAAATTATTTTAAGAATATTTTTTTTTAAATCAAGGTTTTATCCATTTGAATCCATATTCTAGATAACCCTTGAATAAAATTTAATTTTTCATAAAATTATATGATCTCGTATACTCAACTACAAAAACATATAATAGTTAATTAAAATGACTCAAATTACCTAGATAAATACTTTGAATTTTTTTTATTTTGATAAAATAAATGTTGTCATTTTATTAAAAATTGAAGAAACTCAAAATTGAACTCAGCCGTGGAGGGCAAAAATTAGGTGTCAACAGTTACGGGTATGTTGCAGGTTTTCCATCTTTATGTATATGCTTTGTTAGAACTTGGAGCTTCACTTTCCTTTGTGACTCTTTAAATAGCTGTAGATTTCGGTGTCAATCCCAAAATGTTAGTAGATCTCTTCTCAATGTCTACTCCAGTAGGTAGCTCTATTGTAGCCAGACGGGTATACAGGAACTGCCCGATTACAGTATCCCAAAAGTCACCTCAGTTGACCTCATGGAGTTAGAGATGATTGAGTTTGATGTCATTCTCGACATAGATTGGCTCTACTCATGTTATGCTTTATTTGATTACTAAAATAGAGTCGTTTAGTTTCAGTTTCCCAATGAACCAATCATTGAATAGAGGGGTAATACCTCAGTGTTTAGGGGTCAGTTTCTTTCATATCTTAGAGCAAGAAAAATGATATCTAAAGGGTATATTTACCATCTTGTTTGAGTCAAAGACTCCAGCTCTGAGACTCTAAGTCTCGAGTAAGTTTCAGTAGTAAGGAAATTTTCAGATGTGTTCCCTGAAGATCCTCCCAGAGTTCCTCCCGAAGGGGAAATTGACTTTGAAATAGATCTTCTTCCAGATACCCAGCCCATATCTATTCCGCCCTACAGAATGGATCTGACTGAGCTTAGAGAATTGAAATAACAGCTGAAAGATCTCTTAGATAAGAGATTCATTAGCCCAAAATTTCTCCATGGGGTGCTACAGTCTTGTTCATGCGTAAGAAAATATTTTTCTCAGAATGTGCATCGATTAACTTAAATTGAATAAAGTCATAATCAAGAATAAGTATCCACTCCCTAGATTGATGACTTGTTGGACTAACTTCAGGGTGCCAATTATTAGACCTCAGATCCAGCTATCATCAGCTCAAAGTCAAAGAATATGACATTTCGAAGACAACTTTTAGAACTCGGTATGGTTACTTCAAATTCTTAGTTATGATTTTTGGACTTACGAATGCCCTTACAACTTTTATAGACTTGATGAACATAGTGTTTAAGCAGTACTTGGACATGTTCATCATAGTCTTCATTGATGATATTCTTGTTTATTCCCGTAGTGAGAATGATCATGCAGGCCATCTGAGAATTGTGTTACAGACCCTTAGAGATCATCAGTTGTTCACCAAATTCAATAAGTGCGAGTTTTAGTTAGGATAAGTAGCTTTCCTTGGCCATATTATTTTCAGTGATAGCATTAGAGTTGACCCTTAAAAGACCAAAGCGGTGAGAACCTCTGACCCAAACTTATCTCTCCGCTAGATGTCAGGAGTTTCTTAGGTTTGGCTGGCTATTACATATAGTTTGTTGAAGGGTTCTCTTCTATTTCATCCCCCATGTATTGATTGACTTAGAGTAAAGTCAAGTTTCAGTGGTCAAATTCATGTGAGAAGAGTTTTCAGGAGTTGAAGACAAGACTCACTATTGCCCCAGTCTTGACTTTGCTAGATGGTTCAAATGGATTTGTGGTTTACTGTAATGCTTCCAGAGTTGGTTTTGGCTATGTATTGATGCAGAGGGGTAAGGTCATAGTCTATGCCCCTAGACAACTTAAACCTTATGAAAAGAATTATCCTACCTACGATCTTGAATTGACAGCTGTTATTTTTGCTTTGAAAATTTAGAGGCATAATCTGTAACGAATTCATGTTGATATGTTCACGGATCATAAAAATTTATAGTATGTGTTCTCACAGAAAGATTTGAATCTTCATCAGAGAAGGTGGCTTGAGTTGTTGAAATATTATAATATGAGTGTGTTGTATCATCTGGTCAAGGTCAATATAGTAGAAGATTCCCATAGCAAGTTGTCTATGGGTAGTGTTGCTCATGTTGGGGAGGATAAGAATAAGTTAGTCAGGAAAGTTCATCAGTTGGCTAGATTAGGTGTTCGATTGGTTGATTCAGCTGAGGGTAGTATATGGGTTCAGAATGGTTCGAAATCTTCTTTGGTTGCCAAAGTAAAGGAAAAACAAGATAAGGATCTCAGTCTAGTTAAGTTGAAGGAATCAGTTAGAGATCATAAAGTATAGGTTTTCTCCCAAGGGGGAGATGGCGTGTTTCATTGTCAGTACAGGTTATGTGTTTCATGTGTTGACGATTTGAGGCAGCCAATTTTGGCAGAAGCGCATGGCGCGCAGTATTCCATTCATCCATGAGCCACTAAGATGTACCGTGACTTGCGGGAAATCTATTAGTGGAACGATACAAAGAAGGACATTGAAAAATTTATAGCTAAGTGGTCAAACTGTCAGCAGGTCAAAGTAGAGCACCAGAGGCCTAGTGGTACATTGCAGGAGTTCAGCATCCCCACTTGGAAGTGGGAAGTGGTGAACATGGATTTTTTGATGGGTTTGCCTCGTACTTGTCATCAGCATAATTTGATATTGGTCATTGTGGATAAAATGATTAAATCAACTCATTTCTTGCCAGTTCATACTTCTTATTCAGCGAAGGATTATGCTAAGCTCTATCTTAAGGAGTTAGTTAGATTGTATGGGATTCCACTGTCTATCATATCAGATAGAGGTACTCAGTTTACCTCTCACTTTTGGAAGGCTTTTCAGAAGGGTCTTAGTACCCAAGTTCATCTCAGTACAACTTTTCATCCTCATAAAGATGGTCAGGCAGAGAGGACCATTCAAACCTTAGAAGACATTTTGAGGGCATGTGTTATTAATTTTAAAGGAAGTTGGAATGACCACTTACCTTTGATTGAGTTTGTCTACAATAACAACTATCACTCTAGTATCCTTCAGAAATGAATTCGTGGTCGGACAAAAATTAGGAACGTCAAATTCCCTTAGCCCAGGGGTACTTGCATCAACCCTACCCAAAGGGAGGGGGCAGTTGTTGACACCTAGTTTTTGTCCTCCACAACTAAGTTTAATCTTGAGTTTCTTCACTTTTAAATAAAATTATAACATTTATTTTATCCAAATAAAAAACCTTTCAAAGTATTTATCTGGGTAATTTTTCCATTTTAAGTAAAGATTATATATTATCATATTCAATTGTACGAGATTATATAATTTTGTTAATTAAATAATTATTTTATAAAATATCAAATTTTAATCAAGGCTTATTTTGAAAATAAATTCAAATGATTAAAATCTTGATTTAAATGCAATTTATTCTTGAAAATAATTTATTTGGAAATCATTTGTTGGAATTTTATTAAATCAAGAAACCTGAGATTAAAGGAGGAATTAATTTGTATCGAATTTCAATTTAACTTGACCAATCTATTAAATTTGATCATAACTAAAACTAAATTGACCACAATTGCAATGCAACTGGCCAATTAACTTTTCATTTGGTCAAAATTTAAATAGAATATGCTAAATCCTAATTGGAGTTATTTTTGAATAACCCCTAATCTAATTGGGGTTATTTTCTAAATAACCCCCCAAATTATCAAATCCCTAATTCCCATTCCTTAACAACAAATCAACCCCCATTTAACTAGTCAATTACCCAGTCCAATAAATTAAAACTACAATAGCAACCCAGACATCTCCCTTCTTAATTCTTAACCAAGTCCATCCCAGCCAAGCACAAGACCCGACCCACCTTTGCTTTTTCAATAACAACATCGAACAAATAACAACAATGTAAAAAACTGATCAACAACACCGATAATTTTTACCCGACCCCAGACCCGACGTCAACGAAAATACAACCCGGGAAGCAACAACAGTGGCTAATTCCAGCGACTCAATATCCGCGAAGAAGCCAGAAGCAATCGCTAAACGACGCAACAACAACGAAGTTCGATAAATCTCTCACAGTACGATTCCATCTCATTCAAAAAACCTTAGCTTCTTCTTAAACTTTCCAAATTACCCCCCTAAATTCCCTTATCCCATATCGGTTGAAATTCTAAATCGCCTATTTTTTTTCGTTTTCTATAAATAGATCCTTCTGGAGCTAAAATTGGGGTCTTTGATGAATATAAATTATTCATGCAGTTTAATGTATAAAAATAATAATTTTGAATAAAAAGCATGAATAAATATATTCAACTCTCCAATATTTTCTAACAATTTTTGCAAGAAAAAGATTTCATGAGAAACAAGAAAGAAAGAAGATATAAGACAAGAAATGAAGATTCATCCACTACAAATTCATCAAAGACTACACAAGAACAAGAAAGAAAAAAATCATGAATACTTTCATCAAGGTCTTTGAAGTTCTCATCAAAGTTTCATGATATTTTTCATGTCAAAATACCATCAAGATTTCATAATAAATTATCATGTCAATTTCTCGTCAAGATATCATGATATATTGAATTTTTTTTGAATTCTCATCAAAGTTCAAGTAGACATTTATCTATAAATAGGCATATGTCGTAGAGGAAGAATCATCTAATTATCTATCCATTTAGTATTCAAGTTATCTTTCTAGTTTTTCTAAGGGAAAAGAAAGAGTTGATCTTGGTCTCTTTCTCTAACCATTTTCTTCTAGTAAAAATATTTCTTGTTTTTGTCTTAGTTTTTCTTACTCCATAATGGAGTAATCTCTTTTTGTTGGATAGTTGATGAAGCTTGATATAATTTTTTTTACAATACCATCTAAGTCTCAACATATCTTGGCCTAAAGATTTTCACTTATATTTTGTGTTGGAATAATAAGTTCAACAAATCGTTATCATCATCTTCATATATTTTATCTTAAAGCTATATTTATACTAATTTTGTAATTCTCACGGAGCAAAATTAATATATGATATTTAATACATATAATAGTGGAGTAAAAATAAACTTTAGTTATCTATTATTCCAAAATCTTTGAACTTGTTTCTTTAAATTCTAATCCTCACGGAGGAATTAAGTCGAACAAGTTTATTGATTAAAGGGTTCTTTATCTTATTTCTTTCAGTCCTAATTCTCACGGAGGGATTGACTCAAATAAGTTTATTGATTTAAGGACTAATCGAAAGAGGTCTTTTATCCTTTTTAGCACAATGCAGGCAAGAGAATATTGATTTAGTAGTCACTAGAATTAATTTAGTTAATTAACATAACCTCACGGAGTGCTAATTAATTAATTAATTATTTTTAGTAACAAAATAATTGTATTAGCAATAAGAAATTATCCTTTAGAAAAATATAACTTGGAGACATAAATTTTATTGTAAAAAAAATTACTATCAAGTGAATTCAATGATTCCCAACTCTTTTGTTTATTATTAATCTTTCAAGTAGTGATTCGCTCTAGTTCCGAGTAACCTAAAATTCAACTTCACCTTTCATCAATTTGGTTCTCTCAAATAGTAGTCAAGATATTACAAATCTGTAGCATAGATCTTTCAATCTTTGTGGGACGATATCATAACTATATTAGAATTTGACAGAGTACGAGCAACAAAAACCTATACATATTGGCCTCGTCAAATTTTTGGCGCCGTTATCGGTAATTGACATAGATCTACTTCAGATTAAATATTTTATTGCTAATTTGAGAATTTATTGTCATAAGTGTTGTTATTAGTCTTAAATATTTTTGTTGTTTTTTGTTGATATTAATAGTTCTATTTTACTGTTGTTATTTTTAAGTAGGACTTGTTGGGTTTATAACTTTGTATACTTTTTAGCCTATAATTAACATTTTCTTTTCAAATAAAAAAAATTATTGATTGAACTTTAAATTTTAGATTGTTTATGACCAGCTCTTCTACGAAAGTGTGGTTAATTACAATCCTGAAATTGAAAGGTCTTTGAGATTTCACAGGAAAGAGAAAACATTTTCTCAAGACATAACCTGTGACCAAATGAAACACCAACAACTAGATGATATAAATCCACCGGAGATCCCACAACTAGTCCATGTAGAAGATCAATTTGATGAAGTGGCACCAAGAGCAGCATAGATAATCCTAAGGGATTATTCTAGACCAGATCATTTTAATTGTGAATCGAGTGTTAGAAAGCCACCAGTGGCAGCCAACAACTTTGAAATTAGGATAGACCTAATTCAAATAATTCAACAATCTTGTATCTTTACTGGTGATCCAAGTGAAGATCCACATAGTCATCTAATTGATTTTCTTGAACTTGTTGAAACTGCAAAGTATAACGGAGTGTCCGCTGAAGTAATAAAGTTAAGGTTATTTCCTTTCTCTTTAAAAGGAGATGTCAAGACTTGGTTGCGAAGTTTGCCTCAAGGTTCTATTACCACATGAGACCAGATGACTTAGAAATTTTTAAATAAATATTTTTCTCCTGCCAAAACAACAAAATTAAGATAGGATATATCAAATTTTCTACAGATTGATACTGAATCAGTCTATCAAGCTTGGGAAAGGTTAAACATAATGCTAAGAAAATGCCTACATCATGACATTCCCAAACACATGCAATTACATATTTTCTATCATGGTTTAAAACCTTCATCTAGAAATGTGATTGATGCAGCTGCAGGTGGCTCCATAATCGGAAAAACAACTGAAGAGGCATTGCATTTGTTGAATGAAATTTCTGAAAATGCTATTAAATGGCCATCTGATAGTGTAATCATCAAGAAGGCTTCTGATGTAAATCAAGCAGATGATTTAAATACATTAACTCAACAAATTGATTCTTTGGCACAAAAATTTGAATCTTTTCAGGTAAATACACAACAATCAAGACAATCCAAGGCTTGTGATATGTGTGGAGGAAGCCATCTGAACCAAGAATGTCAAGTAACCTATCAAAATAATGAGCAGGTTAGTGCCATTGGATACAAACCGTATCCTTTTGGAAGTCCAATGGCACAAAAACATCTAGGATTTCAATGGAGCAATCCAAACGGTGCTGAAAACTCTCAAAATTTCCAGACGCAACATGTACAAGATCCACCTGGTTTCTCAAATCAAAATCATGGTCAATCAAACTTTTGACCCTATCAACAAACAACTTCATATCAGCAAAGGCCTCAACATGCTTATTCAAACCGCAATAACCTTTTGTACAAGCACATTAAAGCTAGTTATGAAAAGATTAAAAATCATGGTTCAGTCCTAAAAAATTTAGAAATCCAGATAAGCCAACTGAAAACTCTTGTGTCAGAAAAAATTCAGGGTCCCTTACCAATCAATACAGAAAAAACATCCAAAAGAGCATCTTAAGGCCATTGCCTTACGATGAGGTAAGGAACTAGATGAACCTTAGGTAAATCGTCAAGAAGGACAATAATCACAACAACATGCCGACATGGGTAAGAATACTAAAGCACCCAATGAATCATCAAAACAACAAAAAGTTAAGAAAAATGAAGAAAAAAAATTAAAAAAATGACCCCCTCCCTGTTACAATTCCTTTTCCACAATAAATAAAAACAAAAAAGCTTGATAGTCAATTTACAAAGTTTTTAGATATTTTAAAATAAATTCACATTAACATTCCTTTCACTAATGCTTTATTACAAATGCCTTTATATGCAAAATTTTTTAAAGAAATTTCGTCAAGTAAAAGTAAATTTGAAGACGTTTTCGTGGTAATGCTTACAGAGAAATACAGTGCTATACTTCAAAATAAGCTACCACAAAAGCTTAGTGATCGAGGTAGTTTTACTATTCCATGCACTTTAGGAGGCGTGTATTTTGAAAAGGCACTTTGTGATTTTGGAGCGTCAATAAATTTTATGCCTTTTTCTATTTTTGAAAAATTAAATCTTGGTGAAATTAAAAACACAAGTGTCTCCCTTCAATTTGCAGATCAAAGTCCAAAGAAACAGAAGGGAATAATTGAAAATGTTCTAGTAAGAGTAGATAAATTTATTTTTCCTGTAGATTTCATTGTACTTGAGATAAAGGAATGTCCTAACGAACCAATAATTTTGGGAAGACCATTTCTTGCTATTGATAGAGCCATCATAGATGTCCGTCAAAGACAACTAATTTTAAGAGTAGATGAAGAAAGAGTCATTTTTGATATGCAAAAGATGCTAAGATTTTCAGGAGATGAGACATCATCTTCATGATTTTAAATTGATATAATTAGCAATCTAACAGATGAATTCAAGGGTGATCAATTAGTTTTAGATTCAATGGAAAAATGTCTTACCACATCAGGAAGCATCCAAGATGATGATCCAATCATGAAAAAAGAAGTTGAATTATTAGAAAGTGTAACGCCCTAAATCTGGTACCCAAAATGCCTCACGGTACTCATGACCCCGAAGGACCACCAGCTAACCCATGACTGATATCTATACCTGTATACTATATAATATATTGAATAATGCGGAAACATGAACTAAAAAACCATAAGGTTCACATAACTGAAGTAAAAAATAACATCTAAACGGGGAACGAAATACCCAAAACAACTAAAATAACTATCTGAACATAATAGTCTGAAAAGCCTCTAACTGACGGAACTGTCTAAGTAAGGAGTTGATGGGATATGTGCCCAACTAACTCCAACTAATAAACTAATTACTGAGATAATAAAATGATGATCATGTCCTCGAAAGATAAGGGCTCACTGCTAACTCTGACAGCTGAGACTGGAATCTACTAATGCTCTAGAGCTCGTGTCTCTGAACCTATGGTATAAGACACCATAGCGCAAATGCGTCAGTACTTTGAATGTATTGGTATACATGTGAGGTGGGCTGAATGCATGGGGTTTATATGCATGAACAATACTGGCTAACTGACTAATATGAATGTGAGAATACATGCTTACATACATAGTAACTATATCTGAAATTGTGATAACATGAGTATGCTAATGACTAACATGACTAATGACTAAATCTAATAACTGATAACATGAGTGACTGTATTTGACAGTCCTAAATCTGATGGAACTAGTTGAGTTTTGTACTGTATCTGAGTTGACTGTATCTGACAGTCCTGAATTCTAAAAACTATCTGAGTTCTTTTACTGAGACTGTAGGAGGTAGTCATCTAACTGACATGCCCTAAATGATGCATTATAGCTGAATTGGGGTCCAATCTATGCCCTGATTAGAAGGGTGTCAATACCGCGCCACTGGTAAGGACAACATGTGAGTGACCTTAATATAACAGGTAACTCTACTGAGAACGGTGGGAACCCTCATATAGCAGGCTAAGCCACCTCATCTACCTTTATATAGAAGGCCATAGTGTCTTAACCTATGCTGGCTACATAGTTCTGGAATGTAAGGATTGCTTCTAAGAATCACACCCTCATATAACAGGTGAGTTCCCATCCTTGGGTTCGCTCGGTGCTAATTTCTACTCCCATCTGAATAGACACTGAACATGATTTACTGAACTGAACATGGACTGAGTTACTGACTTCTATTGACTGACGGAGTACTACTGATATCTGATAACTGACTGTGTTCATGAGATCATAGAGATTTCCTGAGTAATAAGACTGTCTGAAGTCTAAGAATTCATAGCTTGACTGAGAGTATCGTGAAAATATGACATAGCTCTAGGCATACAACTAATATTTTAGGTACAAGTACCCCCAGGACTAGATAGAAGGAGACTGATGAAACATGACTTTATCAAGTACAAGACCCACATCAAAAATACATAATTTAATGAGTTGTAGATTTCGCAAAGTACAGGGTTATCATACTATCTAACATGGACGAGAATGTTGATAATCATGTCATAGTCTCATATTCTAATATCATGGCCATTCCGACAACATACATATTTCACAATGATAGCATGGAAACCATTTAAACATAGGAGGATGACAAGAACATCACATTTAGCTTATGTCTTGATCTATAAAGCATGATTTCTATTTTTTTCAAGCATTTTATCAACTACCTTGCATGCACAACTTAGGGCATAAGTGAATTCATCAAATTACACATCATAAGCAACTAAATTCATGGATTTTATCTTGCATGGTAACATAATATCATGATAAACACACAAAGATTCCAACTTTGAAATTAATCAACGTCAACAACATGATTACAAATAACCCACAACATAAATACCATGATTTATAGATAAAACATTGTTCTTGAGCTTCATGGATGGAAGGAATCCATGAATGAACACAACACATACCTTAGTTTGTGATTTCATGAAGATTGACGGTGAAACTTTCTTGAAATTGGATTTTCTATGAAAACCTAGCTTGTTCTTGAGAGACACTTAAGATAAACTAGTATATTTTGGGTGAAAAGTGGCTAAATCACGTGTTAAAAGGCTTAAATAGGGGTGAGAATTTGACCCTTTTAACCCTAGATGCGTTATTTAATTTCAGTGAAAATTTCCCAAATTGGACCCTTGGCGCGATACGGCGCTATCGCGCCATGTCATTGGATTTTGACAATTGGGAAATTGAGGGATGGCGCGACACGGAGCCATCGCATTGCCCCTTTTTTTACAACTTGGAACTTTGACGTGACGTAGAGAAAATCACGCTAAGACACTGAAAAAAGGATAATTTCCATTTTAGCTTGTGGCGCCGTGCTACTGACCAATATGGCGCTGTTTTACAACGGGAACTTAAAATAGTCATAACTTCTTACCTGGTTATCGGATTTAGGCAACTTTTATATCGATGGAAAGCTTATTGAATTTTTCACCTGACAAAAAGTGAAAATCTTAAAAATACCACGTGTACAAAAGTGGATTCATTTTTCAAAGAAAGATCCTAACATTTTTTTTAGATGATTTCAAGCTAGGAAAAGGTATGAGGTATTATAGAAAGAGATTTTGAGGATGATGAGATGCATCCAAAAAATGTTTAATCAAAAACTAAATTCAAAATTCTTCCATCTCATTTAAAATATGCTTATTTGGAGCAAGAATCATTTCCAATAATTATTTCATCTTCTCTAACTACAGAACAAGAAGATAGTTTGCTTGTAGTACTACACACACATATAGGGGCTTTGGGATGGACTATAGCAGATATCAAGGGAATTAATCCAGCTATCTGCATACACAGAATTCTCATGGAGGAAACTTATAAACCAACCATTCAACCTCAAAGGAGATTAAATCCAACAATACAAGAAGTGGTGAAAAATGAAATAATAAAACTTTTAGCAACAGGTATCATCTATCCTATTTCTAATAGTCCTTGGGTATGTTCTGTTCAGGTAGTGCCAAAAAAATGAGGTATAACAGTCAAAAAAAATGAAAATAATGAACTCATACCTACTAGAACGATTACTGGATGGAGAGTCTGTATTGACTACAGATGTCTCAATGATGCCACCAGAAAAGATCATTTTCCTTTACCCTTTATTGATCATATATTGGAAAAAATTACAGGATATAGCTTTTACTGCTTCCTTGATGGCTATTCAGGTTATAATCAGACACCTATTTCCCCTGAAGATCAAGATAAGACGAACTTTTACATGCTCTCATAGAACATATGCATATAGAAGAATGCCTTTTGGATTATACAATGCCCCTGCCATATTTCAACGTTGCATGTCAGCAACTTTTTTTGATATGACTGAAAAATTTCTTGAGATTTTTATGGATGACTTCACACTCCTTGGAATGACATTTGAAGATTGTCTTCACCATTTGACCTTAGTTCTTAAAAGATGTGAAGAGTCAAACTTAATTCTTAACTGGGAAAGAAGTCATTTTATGGTAATAGAGGGAATTGGCTTAGTACATAAAATCTCTGCTAAGGGAATCGAATTTGACAAAGTAAAAATTAATCTTATAGCAGGATTACCTCTCCCTACAACCATTAAAGGCATTAGAAGTTTTCTTGGTCATGCAGGTTTTTACAGAAAATTCATAAAAGATTTTTCAAAAATTTTGAAACCTCTGACTAACCTTTTAATGAAATATGTTAAGTTTAATTTCTCAAGTGATTGCTTGAAGACATTTGAAAATCTTAAAGAAAAATTATCAACTACTCCTGTAGTTGTATCTCCTGATTGGAACCAATCATTTGAAGTCATGTGGGGTGCTAGGTCAGAGGAAGGATAAAATTTTTCATCGCATTTACTACGCTAGTAGATCATTGAACGATGCTCAATTGAATTATGCCACGACAGAAAAAGAATTACTGGCAATAGTATTTACTTTTGATAAATTTCGTTCCTATCTGATAGGAACCAAGGTCAACTTTAAAATACCTCTTAGCAAAGAAAGATGCTCGTCCTAGATTGTTAAGATGGATTTTACTTCTTCAAGAATTTGTCCTTGAAATAAAGGATAAAAAAGGAACGGAAAATTAGGTAGCCGATTATTTATCAAGGCTAGAAAACCCTCCTCTTGAATCTTGTGAAATAAAAGAAGAGTTTTCCAATGAAAGCATTCTCTTTGTTAATTCAATTGTAACTCAACCACCCTGGTTTGCAAACGTTGCAAATTACTTAGTTGGAAATGGATACCAAAGGATTTCTCTTATCAACAAAGAAAAAAACTCATCTCTGATGCTAAATATTATCTATGGGATGAACCTTACTTGTTTAGATTTTGTGCAGATAATATCATTAGAAGATGTGTACCTGAGGAAGATGTGAATCAAATATTGTATCATTGTCATGGTGGAGTAATTGGAGGGCATTATGCAGCCAATCGAACTGCTTTTAAGGTTTTAGAAGTAGGATTTTTCTGGCTAACACTTTTCAAGGATGCACGTGAATATGTCACACGATGTGATAAGTGTCAAAGAACCGGTAATATCACTAAGAGAGATGAAATGCCATTACAATGTATACAGGTATGTGAAATTTTTGATGTCTGGGGAATAGATTTTATGGGTCCTTTTCCCTTATCTCATTCTTTTGAATATATTCTTGTGGATGTGGATTATGTATCGAGATGGGTTGAAGCCATTCCCACCAAGAAAATAATGCTCGAACTGTGTGTAGCTTTCTTAAAAAAATATATTTACCAGATTTGGTACACCTCAAGTAATCATCAGTGATCAAGGGACTCACTTCATGAATAAATAATTTTCTGCATTACTGTCAAATTATGGTGTTACTTATAAAACAGGAACACCTTATCATGCTCAAAATCAAGGGTAGGTAGAAGTTTCCAACCGCGAATTGAAAAGAATACTTCAAAAAATGGTTGAAATCTCAAGAAAAGATTGGGCTTTAAAACTAGACGATGCATTATGGGCTTATCGAACGGCGTTCAAAACGCCAATTGATACTACCCCAGATAGATTGGTCTTTGGAAAGGCTTGCCATCTCCCTATTGAATTAGAACATAAAACTTTTTGGGCATTGAAAACATTAAACTTTGATGTTAGCTCTGCTGGTAAAAATGGATTTTCTCAAATGAAAAAGTTGGAAGAATTGAGATTAGAAGCTTATGAAAATGCCAAATTTTTTAAAGTAAAAAAAAAAAAGGCATGAAAATCAAATTCAAAAAAAAAAATTCAAAATTGGAAATTAGGTTCTTCTTTATAATAGCAGATTAAGGCTATTTTCAGGAAAATTGAAATCTAGATAGATAGGTCCGTATTATGTTATAGATATTACTCCATATGGAACAATTGAAATTCAACATACCTATTGTGGACACAAATTCAAGGTAAATGGCCACAGGTTAATATTATATTTTGGAGGACATTTTGAGAAACAATCATCAGTTACTATGATAGATTGATGAAGTCCACAATCAATAAGTCGAGTTGACGACACTAAACTCAGAACTATGATTCCTCACTAGCCCGTAGCCATTGATGGTGAAGCAATGGAACCTCATAAGTCCAATGAACTTTAAAAAAAAAGTGTTTAATTGGCGCAGGTAATTTTTAGTTTATATAAAAACTAGACTTGAATTTATGAATTATGTGTGACTGCAGTTTCTTTCAAGCTTTTTTCTGCAGCTGTATATTTAAAAGCCAAAAAGATTTTTGTACATATAGGGATCAAGAAAGGTCATGTGACATATGTGTATGTGATGATGGCTACAAATGGTATTTTCACTTTAGTTGTTAATTGTAGTAATGTTGTTACTTTTATCTTATCAATATGTTGTTGTTGTTTTATGTTATTAACGTTCTTTTTTTGTGTATTTTCAAAATGTTCAAAAAAAAATTAATAATAAGAAAAATACCGTAGCCATAAAAAAATGTGTTTAATTGGCACAGGTAATTTTCTAGTTTATATAAAAACTAGACTTGAATTTATGAATTATGTGTGACTGCAGTTTCTTTTAAGCTTTCTTCTGCAGTTGTATATTTGAAAGCCAAAAAGATTTTTTTACAATAATGCCTCTTTGTGCAATGATAATTATCAAAACAAATTTTCTTCATGCCATGTCAAATATATATTTTCTATATTTATCATATAAATTCTTTGTTTGTGACTTAATTTTGGTGAAGGCAAGAACTAATATCTTTAACACTAGACAAGATATTTTGAAATTGAGAAGCATTATCATAAAAAACAAGTAGAATTTATAATCATTATGCTAGAACTTGCCCTAAATGTCTATCGAGCCAAAATCTTAGGCAACACTATTTTTTTTTTGAAAAATGAATTTAGGCCATTCTTGCTACCCTAGTCTTCCTAAATATCACACCAAATGAAATAGTATTCATATCCCTAGAACCCATTTTAAAACCCAAAAAAAGAGAGAGAGAGAAAGAGAAACAAGAAAATTTATTCTCTTACATCTATTTATGCTCAAATTTAAATATGCACATCCATACTTATAATTTGAAAGCCCTTTTTCATAAAGTAAGTTGGAGTTTTCCTCGAAAAAAAAAGAATCAGAATTAATGAAAAAAAGGGACCAATAAATTGCTACAAATACGTTGATGCATCAACTGCAAATATTGTTGCTCCAAAAAAAAAGAAGAAGGGGGAAAGTCACTATAAATATAGCCTATTTCTTACCAGCCTGAAGTCGACATTACAAGCTTAAAAAAGTCCTAGAAGATTTTAAAAATCGGTGTTTAGCCTATATTAGTGGAGATAGACATAAAGGGCAAGCATATGGACTACAGATGAAAAATACTCAAGTAATTGATCATAAAGTTATCAATTTCAGAAAGTTCCGAAAAGCCAAGCAGATACAGTCTTGTTGAACAAAAATTAAGGCAAAAATAAAGTAAAGATTTGATGGATATAGAAGATTTATACAATTTGATAGTATGATAAATTTGATTGACTAAATTTGTGTCTTGCAAGAGTAGCAATAATTTTAATTACATATATGTATATATATACATATTCTACTTTCAAAATTCTTTTAATTTGATGAATATAAATTATTCATGTAGTTTAATATATAAAAATAATAATTTTGAATAAAAAGCATGAATAAATGTATTCAACTCTCCTATATTTTCTAACAATTTTTGCACGAAAAAAATTGCATGAGAAACAAGAAAGAAAGATGATATAAGACAAGAAATGAAGATTCATCCACTACAAATTCATCAAAGACTACACAAGAACAAGAAAGAAAAAAATTATGAATATTTTCATCAAGGTCTTTGAAGTTCTCATCAAAGTTTCATGATATTTGTATGTCAAAATACCATCAAGATTTCATGATAAATTATCATGTCAATTTCTCATCAAGATATCATGATATATTAAAAATTTCTTGAAATTCTCATCAAAGTTCAAGTCAATATTTATTTATAAATAGGGATATGTCATAGAGGAAGAATCATCTAATTATCTATCTATTTAGTATTCTAGTTATCTTTCTAGTTTTTCTAAGGAGAAAGAAAGAGTTGGTCTTGGTCTCTTTCTCTAACCATTTTCTTCTAGTAAAATTATTTCTTATTTTTCTTACTCCATAATGGAGTAATCTCTTTTTGTTGGGATAGTTGATGAAGCTTGATATAATTTTTTTTACAATACCATCTAAGTCTCAACATATCTTGGCCTAAAGATTTTTTCACTTATATTTTGTGTTGGAATAATAAGTTCAACTAATCATTATCATCATCTTCATATATTTTATCTTTAAGCTATCTTTATATTAGTTTTGTAATTCTCACAGAGCAAAATTAATATATGATATTTAATGCATAAAATAGTGGAGTAAAAATAAACTTTAGTCATCTATTATTCCAAAATCTTTGAACTTTTTTCTTTAAATTCTAATCCTCACGAAGGAATTAAGTCGAACAAGTTTATTGATTAAAGGGGGTCTTTATCTTATTTCTTAGGTCCTAATTCTCACGGAGGAATTGACTCAAATAAGTTTATTGATTTAAGAACTAATCGAAAAAGGTCTTTTATTCCTTTTTAGCACAATGCAGGAAAGAGAATATTGATTTAATAGTCACTAGAATTAATTTAGTTAATTAACATAACCTCACGGAGTGCTAATTAATTAATTATTTTTAGTAACAAAATAATTGTATTAGCAATAAGAAATTATCCTTTAGAAAAATATAACTTGGAGACATAAATTTTATTGTAAAAACAATTACTATCAAGTGAATTCAATGATTCCCAACTCTTTTGTTTATTATTAATCTTTCAAGTAGTGATTCGCTCTAGTTCCGAGTAACCTAAAATTCAACTTCACCTTCATCAATTTGGTTCTCTCAAATAGTAGTCAAGATATTACAAATCTGTAGCATAGATCTTTCAATCTCTGTGGGATGATATCATAACTATATTAGAATTTGACAGTGTACGAGCAACAAAATCCTATACATATTAGCCTCATCAGTCTTGAAGGTGAAAAACTTTCGAGAAAGAACTATTTTTTCTTCGAATAAATTTTTTTTCTGTAAAAGTCATCGACTACTAAAAATACTCGGATTCGCAATGAAACCTTCCATGGTTAAGATACCGTTGAAAGCTTGAGTCCCATTTTGCTGCCCCAAAAAAGATAAACACACTGTGACCTTATAGTTTATTATCCTTTTCTTTTTAGTTTCGTAATCATAATAATAATAGTTGCTAGATTTGTTCGCTATAGAAAGCCTTGAAGGCCATATGATTTTGGGTATGGGATTGTTGTTTTTGCTCTCTCTTGATTTTTATTTAAATTGCAAGATTGTTAACTGTGTCTCATTTTCTTGTTGAAAAGTTTAGAATTGTAAATTTGTTGCCTTTTGTTTATTGGGTTGATAGTGAGTTGGAGTTTCTGATTGTATCGCTTGAAAAATTGAGTTTTTTTAAAGTTGTTGTCTTTGTTCTTCTGATTCTGTTAAAATTGCAATGTTGTTGAGGTTTTTTTTTTGTTGTTGAGTTTAGCAAAATAGTTGAAGCTACCTGCTTCATTGCTTGCATATACAAAAAGGGATTTTTGGTTATGGTTTCTTTGTTTTTCTATATTTTACTCTTGCTTCTCCGCTTTTCTATTTCCATATTTTGAGATTTTGATTTCCCAAATGTTCCTTTATTTTCTTCATATAATTGTGAATTTATTGGGTTGGGAAAAGAAGTGAGAATTTATTGTTGCATTGCTTAAAGATTGAGTTTGTTTTTTCTTATATCTTTGGTTATCTTAAAATGTGAAACTGTTAAGTGTTTGTGTAACTTTTGTTTTGTGTTGAAGCATTTTCTTGAAATGGTTTGTTGTTTTAAATTTGTTTCTTTGTGAGCTGAGCTACTTCTTGTAAATTCACTTCTGTTGTCATTTGATCGCGAATCTCAAAAGTTAAGACATGTTGCTATAGTAGTGATGATTTGGGATGTATATCAGATGTTTGTTTATTTGTTTGGATGAGTAGGGATTTTAATTTTATGACTTATCATTAAGCTTAAGTGATTTATCTTGATAAATCTGTGTATTTAGTCTATAAGATTAGTTGTTAAATAAGTGTTTACTGGCTGGGTAGATTCTAATCTTTATCTTTTTCTTCTTGTTTAACATGTAAAACGTCAAGCCCAAAATGGAATCCTCCCATGTGCATTTCGTAATGGGCTGATGAGACTGATCCCTTCAAGTCGAATCAATTATCTTTGGAGGAAGAAGGTGTTGCCATGAGAAAAAAAGAATGGAAAGATGTTGAGAGACTTAAAAAGTCTCTATTTATATTTGTGTATTTTTATCCGTTTATTTATTTATTCATTCATTTGCGTCTCGAAGCCAAAGTTGTAAACTAATATAGGCGAAATAGATTTCTGGGCCAAAGGGTGTGGTAAAAAATAGTTTAGGACAGGTTATAGGCCAAAAGTTTGATATTTAGATTAGGACAGGTGCGAGTGAGCCAAAAGCTCAATTAGATTAGGACAGGGATGATGGACTTAGGCTTACGAGCCTAAGTCTTCTATTTCTCCCCTTTCCCCTTTATGTACTTATTTGCTATTTTATTTGCTTAGACTTAGTTAAATTCCCTACTAAGTCGCCAAAATTTATGCAAGTCTTTTTTCTAAAATCACTTTCTTTTCAAAAAATCAACTTCTCTTTTTCAAAGTTAGTCAAAGGTAGTTTTCAAACAGTCTAGATAACCGCAAGTTAGCGGACATTTTAGGTGCCTTAAAAATATTCCTAAGATGTTAATAGGAACCACTTACCTAGAATTTTGAAGCAATTTTTTTTCTGTTTTGAATCATTTATGCAATAAAGGTTTTCTTTATTTTTCTAAATAAATTAAGTGGCTACTCTAAAAAGTCATTTCTCCACAAAATAGAAATGGCGACTGTGTTGGAGATTTTTAACTAGGTTCTACCTAAATATTTGAATTTATGCTTTGACTAATTGTTTAAACTGTTTACGTGCTTATATGTTTAAACTATATATTTTTATACTATTGCATTTCATGGCATAATCCTACATGATTATTAAAATGTTTGGGGTTTCGTGGATGTGCCGGGCCCTGTTGTTCAACTCCAAATCAAGTGTTGGGAATACAACAGTTTTTCGGCACATTAGGCGATCGGAGGCTGTTCGTATTTCTAAACCCAAGCTGTCTACTTGGGAACTTATGTGCAAATCCACTCTAGACACCCAGAATAGAGCTAAACCAAAACCCTCTTTTAGGAATGAGCCTAGGATG
Organism: Capsicum annuum; assembly: GCF_002878395.1. Classification (NCBI taxonomy): domain Eukaryota; kingdom Viridiplantae; phylum Streptophyta; class Magnoliopsida; order Solanales; family Solanaceae; genus Capsicum; species Capsicum annuum. Next base: position 229,098,384 of record NC_061113.1, read on the forward strand.
GCCCATTACCCGAGGGGGTATTGGGCCCATTAGAAGACTTGCCCTATATTTATTGACCCTGAGTCAATTACAGACGAACCATATTTATGTGTTGAAGAAATATATATTTATTTAATCCAATCCATTATCCTTTGAGGGTTGGAGGAAGGCTTGCTTTACTTATTTTCGTGTAAGGATGTCTCAATCATACACCAATTGAGGGAGGAATTGAAGCGAGCTACGCAAGAAGTTGATCAATTTGAATGTTTGCATGATTCTCCTGGCTAATTATCTTGAGCACAGTTATACAGTAATCTCTTGATAATAAACAGATGTCACCTATGACAAGAAGTGGACAAAGTTAAAAGGGAGAAGGCCAATAGAAGAGCATCTAGGAACTAGTATTTCCTATCCCCTGCGCGGGACATTATTCTTTTTCTCATGTTCTTTTTCCTTTCCCTAAAGATTGTATCCCTTTTGTGCAAATTTTGTAAGCATTTATGACCTTTATGTATACATATGTAGGTTTTAGGGGGATAATGGATTGGTTTTAAAAATCATATACTTCCTTCAAATACGTTAGGCCAACCCTTGGCTCAAAAGGGTTACCTAATTAGGATGCTCGTTTATTACAATATGCTTGTATTATATAACTGTTTGTGTGCTTATACGTGCTATGTTTATTTGAATCAAAGGCGAATTGATCCAATCCCATTTTCCATAGAGCATCTCTAGGCAGAAATATACCCCACTATACAAAAATCCGACCAAACATACTCCAAGTCTCCCAAGTTTCATAGAAAAGTCTGTAGTCATTCTTAAAACTTCCAAAATGATCTCTACCATTTTAGGAAAGTTGACTTTAGAATCATAAAAATCCATTATAGTTTTGAACTACGTAGGGCCTGATTTCTTCCCCGTAAGATACATAGGCAGCCTTTCGTCCCGACCCATGTCTTCAAAATCTCTGTTGTCCTCCACTTTCTTGAAAAAAGTAATAAGGACGGAAAGTAGAAAAATTAAGCCTTCCTGATAAATTCCACCTATCCATATCATTGAGCAAAATCCTATTTATTGAAATTCTCGAGTCATCACTACTTCATGGGTCAATTCGCATGGGATGAGAAACAACTCTATGTGTTTACACCCTACCTTATATCTTGTTTTGCTTATTACTAACGGAATCTAACACGTCAACCTTTGAGTATGTTTACTTTGCAGGTAATAGAAACTACTCTGTGTTGACACAAAATGGTCCTACTTCACTAGATCAAAGTGAATAAGAGATCCCCTCCTTGACTATGGATTTGTTACAGGAAAAGGAAAATGACTAGTAGTAAAACTGGAATCTATCAATCATTTTTCAAAACCTGTAAGCGATGGTTCGAGGATGGAATAAGAAAATATCATGGAAGATGAATTGGAGGAAACATTGTTGAATTGGACCTCCACTCCACTCATGACTCGTCATCCATCGTGTAATAATAACTTAAAACCTGCCATTATCATGTCATGTCAAGAAGCAAGATAATGATGAATGGGAGATAGTAGCCCTAGAACAGCCAACAGAAGAGCCAAAGAGTTTGAGAATCAAGAAAACCTAATCTAGAGGAAACTGAGGTGGTTGAATAGAAGGATAATGACTAAGTTAAGAGAATCAGGATCGATGTCTATCTACAAAAAGTGAGGAAAATGAAGCTTATCAATTCTCTCAAAGAAAAATTGGACAGTTGATCATTCATTCTATCAATAAGAGCATCATGTTCTAGTAGGATGGATAAGAGTATGTATGGCCATTTAACCTTGAATATGAGTTAGTACGAACTATGTTTGACCTGAATTCCCAAGAAAGGGATACATAGGCGGCCTATATCAGCTTCGGTCAATCCCTTAGGAGGATTTATCCTTTTCTTTTATGTATGAACTACGTGATGGCCTGAATTCTCAAGAAAGGGATACATAGGTGGCCTATGTCAGCTTCGGTCAACCTATTAGATTTTTCTATATATCCTTAGCGTAGTCCTGAACTACATTTGACCTGATTTTTGCTTCAACGGGATATGTAGGTGCCCATATGGCTTGGTCATATAACCCTAGGAAATGGAAACTGGGGTAGAATTTTCCAGAGGAATCTAAAAAAATTACAAGAGGAAGATCATCATCCAACAAAGAGAACGAAGACTAACAAAGACTTCAGATCCTCTTAAGCCAAGATCACCTCAAATAGTAGTAAACTGGGGCAAAAATTTGAGGAGGTCCTCAAAATTTCCACTAATATATTGGAATATATTTCAAATCCCTAGCACTAGAGGTCAAAGGCAAGTTTTGGATATCACTAGCCGCGATAAAGTCTACGCAGATTAAATCTCTGACTATGATAAAACTTTTGATAGAAATCCTCAATAGGGATGAATCCCTGGAAATCCTCCGTTAGTCAGAATCAAGAGAAAGAAATTTGTTGAGCTAGTACATGACATGACTGGTAGAGATTTTCCAAAGCTTTTAGATAAATTTTTGAAATTAGTTTCTAAAAATTAAGACTACTTTAAAAAATCTATACAAATCTTTTTATTTAGTAATTGCCTAGGCATCTATTAAAATGAGGAGTCAATGTGGAGGTCCTAACATGACGGAGCACCCGAAAGATGGCGAGGAGAAAACCAAGGATCGAATAAGGTCAACACGGAGTAGTTTCACTCAAAACTATTCCTTTTTGTGATGCAGGGATAAATACACAAAAATGAGAATCATTTTTTAAAAATTCCAAAGTGAGTTGCGAGCTACACCAAAGCAAATAATGCTTAAAAATGATATTTTTGGGTAGCCCTTAAAATGGGTTTAATACCCATTTATAGAGGACTTTCTAAATTGTCTCTCTCATTTCTTGAGACCATGAAGGACAAATAAAGGCGTCTTATCTTCTTTATGAATATTGTATTTAGAATTTTCCTAAAAAAATAGTCGCTAGAAAAAGCAACTTTGTGTCTACTAAATATTTACCTTGAGCGCAGGTGCATTCAAGGGAGTCAGTATGATAAATACAACAATCAAAGGATCACTCAATAGGAGGAAGAGCAGAAAGTTATCCTCAATATTTGCCTTGAAGCAAAGCAAACGGTATTTGAGTAATCCCCAAACAAGGATTTTGCCCCATTTATTTGCATTCGATGGATATTCTATTTAATTATTTCTTCAAAAAGAGAAGATTAATAGCAGAATAAGTCATTCAAACTATGATGCTTAGTATTTGTCATTAAACTATCATAAAGCTTGACTGTGGTCGCCAGTGAGAGCGACATTGCATTTATTAACTGTCTACCTTGAATATAGGTACATGTAGAAAGCAAAATGCAGACAAAAGAACTCAGGTGAAACTGTTTTCAAATCACTGGAAGAACCATTTCATATCATTCCATTTCCAAGAGGGCCATGCCGAGAGGGCCATTTTATGCCATTACCGAAAGGACCATTTTATGCCATGCTGAGAGGGACATTTCATATCATCTCATTTTCGAGAGGGCTGTTTCATGCCATTGCCGATAGGGCCATTTTATATTATCGCGAGAGGGCCATTTCATGCCATGCTGAGAAGGTCATTTTATATTATTCCATTGCCGAGAGGATATTTCATATCATCTCATTGACGAGAGGGCCATTTCATGCCATACCAAGAGGTCTATTTCATATCATTGCCAAGAGGGTCATTTCATGCCATTGCCGAGAGGTCTATTTCATCTCATTGCCAAGAGGGTAATTTTATTTCATGCCATTTCCAAGAGGGCCATTTCATTTCATTCCATTGCCAAGAAGGCCATTTCATCTCATTTCATTGCCGAGAGGACCATTGTATTTAATATCTATTGACACGTGAGATAACATATGCTGGAATCGAGGATATCATCAGCATTTAATATCTATTGACATACAAGATAGCATACACTAGCATCGAGGATATCATCAACATTTAATATCTGTTGACATGCGAGATAGCATACGCTGACATCAAGGATATCATCAATATTCAATATCTATTGATACGTGAGATAATACACACTGGTGTTAAGTATATCATCAATATTTAATATCTGTTGACACGCGAGATAACATACACTGGCGTCGAGAATATCATCAACAATTAATATCTCTTGACATGCGAGATAGCATACGCTGGCATCGAGGATATCATCAACATTTAATATCTATTGACAGGTGAGATAGCATACACTGACATCAAGGATATCATCAATATTTAATAGCTGTTGACACGCGAGATAGCAAATGCTGGCATCGAGGATTTCATCAACATTTAATATCTATTGACATGCGAGATAGCATACGCCGACGTTGAGGATATCGTCAGTATTTAATATCTGTTGACACGCGAGATAGCATACACTGGCGTCAAGGATATCATAACATTTAACATATGTTAACATGTGAAGATAGAATACTCTGGAATCAAGTATATCTCATCATTTCATGAATCAACATCTGAATGCAAGGTGATTCAAAGGGATGTCTTTAAGTTGTTATCTGAAAACGAACGACATATGAGACTTCCTAGAAATTAAAAATCCTGGGGTCATCTATAAGTCATATTATTTGAAATAGGATAGCATGCAAGATTACCTACGAATTGATAGCCCATAGGTCATCCGTAAGACACAAGGACATCCTAACCGGATAGTGTGCAAGGTTAATCAAAATTTGATTGTTGAAGGTTATCCATAAGTCGCAGCTAAATCCTTACTAGAGAATATGCGAGATTATCAAATTGATAAGTCCAAGGGTTCTCTATAAGCCGTGTCATATCCAAGATCGATTATGTACAGGATTACCCAAATACTAGCAATTTGAAAGATATCTATAAGTCATATTATATCCAAGGTCGGATGATGTGCAGGAATACCAGAGAGCTAGCAATTGGAGGGATATCTATAAGTTATCTCTAATAAAAGGTCGGATAATGTGTAGGATTACCTAAAGGCTAGCAATTCAAAGGATATCTGTAAGTCGCCTCATATCCAACATTAAATAATGTGCAAGCTTATCCAAAGATTGTCAATTCAAGGGAAATCTATAATTCGTATTGATACAAAAGATGCACAGGACTTACCTGAGGTCACATGCAAAGAATTATTGTCTATAACTAGAAAGGTTATCATAGGTAATCACAATGGTTCAACTCAGCACACTATTACACGATTGCAGGGATAGTTCTGTATAAAGTGTCGTCGGTGTCCAAAAAGGCCGCCCCACTTTGAAGACATATTAACTCGATGAACAAGCTACTTATGCAACAACCAAGAGGGTTGTTGTTGCAAGTTATTTCCTACCAAGCAGGTACATAAAAAGATAACTTCATTTCCTAGGCAATAACTCACGTACAGATATGGTAAAAAGACTATATACCTCTCTTGTGATTATGTTTAGCACTAATAATTTTGTTTGAGACATTGTCGAGAGCATCCGAGAGGGTGAAAATACACAACAAAAACAACAAATCTAGTATATTCCCACATAGTAGGGTCTGGGGAGGGTAGAATATATGCATTCCATACCACTACCTCCGAAGAAGTAGAGAGGTTATTTCTGATAGACCCCCGGCTCAAGACACAGGATTGTAGACATACGTCCCCAGCATACAACATGATAAGAATAATAACAATACAACAACCAGAAAAATACAGTACATTAACCAACCAAAGACACCCACCTCCCCCAACCCTAGCATTACCAATGAAGCTACACCAAACTCTTCTAACTACAGCCTATGACTTGACCACACCCCTTAGCCCTCTACCCTAATACTCTTCCTCTAAACCTTTCTATCGAGAGTTATGTACTCAGAGAGCCGTAATTTATCCATGTTACATCTAATCACTTCTCTCCAGTATTTTTTGGTCTACCCCTACCCCACTTGAAACCATCCAGGGCCAACCTCTCATACCTACGAACCGGGGCATCCGTGCCTTTTCTCATCACATACCCAAACCATCTCAACCTCACTTTCCGTATCTTATCCTCCATCTATGCCACTCCCACCTTCTCCCGAATAATCTCATTCCTAACCCTGTCAGCCCTCGTAAATCCACATATCCAATGTAACATTCTCATTTTTGCCACCTTCAACTTCTGGATGTGAGAATTATTAACAGGCCAGCTCTCCGCTCCATACAACATAGTCGGCCAGACTGCAACTCTATAGAATTTGCCTTTAAGCTTGGGAGGCACCTTCTTATCGTATAAAATTCCCAAGGTGAGCCACTATTTCAACCAACCTGCCCCAATATGGTGAGAAACATCGTCATCAATCTCTCCATTCCCCTAAATCATAAACCCAAGGTACTTCAAACTATTTCACTTACAAACCTCCTGAGACTCCAACTTTACTACAACCTTGTCCTCTTGCCTCGAGTCACTAAACTTGAACTCTAAGTACTCCGTCTTTGTCCTACTCAACCTGAATCCTTTAGCTTCCAGGGTTTGTCTCCAAACCTCTAAATTATCATTAATACCTCGACGTAACTCATCAATCAAAACTACATCATCCATAAAAGGCATACACAAAGGAGCCTCACCTTGAATACTCTGTGTCAACACATCTATCACTACGATGAATAAAAATGAACTAAGAGTAGATCCCTGGTACAACGCTGTCAAGATCGGAAAATGCTTAGTATCCCCTCCCACAGTCCTTACCTGAGTCTTTGCCCCCCCCATACATGTCCCTAATCGCATGAATGTACGCCACTAAGTCCCCCCTCACCTCCAAGTATCTCCAAAGAACCTCCCTAGGGACTTTGTTATACGTTTTTTCCAAGTCAATAAACACTATGTGCAGATTCATTTTCCTCTCTATATACTACTCTACTAGGTGAATTGCCTCATTCGTCGAGCGACTAGGAATAAAACTAAATTGATTCTCCAAAATAAACACTATCTTCCTCAACCTCCGATCCACCACCTCTCCCAAATCTTTATTGTGTGACTCAACAACTTAATACCATGGTAGTTGTTGTAACTCTAAATGTCACCTTTGTTCTTATATAAAGGAATCATTATGCTCTATCTCCACACCTCGGGAATCTTAGCAAACTTGAGAATATTATTGAACAACTCAGTCAGCCACCATAACCCTGACCCGCTAGCAAACTTCCAAAAATCCATCGGTATCTTATCAGGCCTTGTCGCCCTTCCTCTTCGCATTTTGAAAATAGCCTCACAAACCTCTCCACCTTAATACACCGACAATAGCCAAAATCGCGACATCCTTTGGTGTTCTCCAACTCCCCTAACACAATGCCTCTGTCCCCCTCACCATTCAAGATCCTATGAAAATACGACTACCATCTTTTCTTGATAAGAACGTCTTCCATAAAAACTCTACCATCCTTCCCCTTAATGTACTTAACTTGGTCTAGATCCCGACGCTTACGCGCCTTAGCTTTGGCAAGCCTATATAGCCTTTTTTCCCTGCCTTTCTCTTTTAATTCCGCATATAATCTCTCAAACGCTGCTGTCTTAGCAGCTGTGACTGTCAACTTAGCCTCCTTCCTAGATAACTTGTACTCCTCCCTACTTACCCACCTATCCTCTTTATCCTTACTCTCAACTAACTTAACGTAAGCCTCCTTCTTCGACTCCACCTTCTTCTTAAGTTCTTCATTCCACCACCAGTCCCCCGATGCCGGCCAGAATAGCCCCTCGAGACACCCAAAACCTCTCTATCCATCTATTTAATATAACCCATAATTGTATCCCATATGCTATCCTCGTCCCCCCTACACTCCCAAACCCCCATCCCCTCCAACTTTGCCCCAATCTTTAAAGCACTAATCGGGGTCAGGCCACTCCACCTAACTCCAGGTCGACCCCCTACCCCTTTTCTTATTTTCTATCTTAATAACAAAGTCCATTATTAGAAGTCTATGTTGGGTCGCAAGATTCTCACTCAGAAGAACCTTACAATCCTTACACAAGGCTCTATCCCCCTTCCTAAGCAGCAAAAAATCAATTTGAGTCTTGGCTAACCTACTACGAAAAGTAACCAGATGCTCCTCCTTCTTCAAAAAGCATGAATTCACTGCCACCAACTCAAATGCCCTCGCAAAATCCAAAAGAACAGCTCCTGCATCATTCCTAACCCCAAAACCAAAGCCTCCATGCACATCACCATAACCTATCGATAATTCCCTGATGTGCCTATTGAAGTCTCCTCCAATGAAAATCTTCTCCAAGCTAGGCACGCCATGAACCACTTCATCCAAAACCTCCCAAAATATCATCTTCTCCTCCTCGTCTAGGCTCACCTGTGGTGCATAAGCACTACAGACGCTCAACGAAACCCCCCAACGACTAACGTAATAGTCATCACCCTATCACTAACCCTATTAACCTCCACTACCTGGTCTCTAAGTTTTTCATCCACTAAGATACCTACTCTATTCCTATGCCTCTCACTACCTGAGTACCACAGCTTATACCTATCCATACCCCTAACCTTAAAACCTACCCACTTAGTCTCCTGGACATATGCAATATTAATTCTTTTCTTTCTAAGGATCTTTACTAGCTCTATCGACTTACCCTAAAGGGTCCCTATGTTCTACGACCCTACCCTCAACCTATCATATCTTAAAACCCCCCTTCTAATACCTCTCCCTCCACCTCTCTTCTTTAACCTAACATCGGGCCTCGACCTTACTCCCAGCCCCCTACGACATGACCTTATTCCACCATTTACCACCAAAGCCACTACTCAGTATAGGGCAACAATAAAAGAAAAAAAAATAGTCCAAAAACAGCACAGCAGTACAAGGCACACGCAAAGCACAGAATACCACCAAAATTCATGAACAACAACTACTAGGCCCCAAATTAACAGACAAATTAATCCACACAAATTCCAGGCAATGAAAATACCAAAAATAACGTGATAAGAGTACAAATAAAGATAAAACTAAAAATACAATAAAAATAAAGATAAAGTTCAAGGTTAGAATTCACTGAGGTATGTAGAAGTGGGTCGCCAGATTCACGTCATCTAGAAAATTTGCCAAAATATCGTCGAAATAAAATTTGGTCTGAGTTCTGGGTCTGTCGCTATCACCACCGGCGATCATCGAGTTGGTTCGCCTGAGCCGTCACTACCAAAATTTGCTTTCTTTTCATCTCCCTCTCTCTTTCTTTTTGATTCTCTTATACTACCGGTGCAACTTTCTCTATTACCATCGCCGAAGTAGAAAGCAGAAGAAACCTACCCTACCGGTGAGAGAAATGCGACTGGCAATGGGAGAAATAATAAAAGAGGAGAGAGAGAAGGACCAAGTAAGATAAAGGGGAGATAGAAAAAGGGAGTAGTACAATTACCTATCGTCGGCGATGTTATGCCACCAGGTCTGCTTCACCGGAGCCATCCAAGTCACGTCAAAAGTGACGTTAAAAATAGAACATTAAAAAGGAACATTAGTAGAGAGAGAAAAGTTAGGAGAGAGAAATATATGGATTAATTTACATATGAACAAAATCTTAAATAAAAACCACAAGTGTGGACGACTCCAAAAAAGATGCAGCATAACGTGTAACTCTTTCTTAGCAGCAAAACAGGACATTGTCTAGAGAGGGACGTCAAACTCTTTCGGTGCAGCTAAAGTATGACTGCCACCATCATCAAACCACACCCCTGTTAGAAGGCATGTGTATACTTTGGGATATTTTTGTTTCAGCTTTACTCTCGGGGTATCTCGAGTGATAGGAAACCTAGAGTTTGAAAAATTATGTCCTAGTAAGTTTTTGGCTATAGATGTGAAGGATCCCACATTGATGGTTAAGAGGTTACAATCCTCTTTTCCATAACTCAATCAACTTTCACTCATCCTGAGACAAAGATCGTCTGAAATAAAAGACTATCTTTTCTACCGATTGAGTCGAACTACAAACAGTCTGATTCCATGAGTCTTGGGGATATGTAGGTTGGGCTCTATTTTAAAAAATCAACTGCATTCCAACCTCTTCCCAAATCCCTTTATTTTTCAGCTTTTTTGTTTTATCAGAACTCTAAAATCGAAATAGCTTGTGAATTTTTTAAAAATCGTGCTTTAAATCAAGTTGTACGAACTACAAGTGGCTTGAATTCTCATACAACCTGAGATATGTAAGAAACTTGATACCGGGGTCAGGCCATAACTCCACAAAACTCGTGCGAAAACCAATCTCCTCCATAAATGAATTTGTGATTGGACAAAAATTAGGAAAGTCAAATTACCATTGCCCAGGGTTACTTGCGCACACCCTACCCAAAGGGAAGGGGTAGTTGTTCACACCTAATTTTTGCCCTCCACAACTAAGTTTAATCTTGAGTTTCTTTGATTTTAAATAAAATTATAACATTTATTTTATCCAAATAAAAAATCTTTTCAAAGTATTTATATGGGTAATTTTGCATAGCGCAATGGTGGTGCATCACGGTGAACTTCCAGGTCCCAACCAGTGGGACAACGCAATGGCTCCGCATCCCGGTGACCTTAAGAATCCCATTCATAATTTCCAGTAAGCCACCGCGATTGTGGCACGTCGCTGTGGCCCATGAAATTAGGCTCCCAGTAATATTTTAATACCGGTATCATTAAGGGTATTTGGGGTATTTTCCAATCCCTTAACATCTTGAACACATGACTTAATCCCTAGTCTCACCAAAATCCATCAAGAACTATCCCTAGGGTTTCAAACAAGAATCCCAAATAACTCAAGACTTAACCATTGGTTTTCGAAACAAATTGGAGATTTAGAATCCCCAAGCCGTAGGCATCAAGAAGCATCCTTTAATTTCCTAAATAGAGGTATGAGGGGTTTTTCTAAAAATCTCATGGGCATAAAAATTATGATTTTAAGAAAGGGGTTTTTAGATTTATGAATATAATCATGTTTTAGAATACTTGATGGAATTATTTTGGTCTTTAGGCCTTCCCCCAAATATATATATATATATATATATATATATATATATATATATATATATAAATGTGTATTTTAGGGTTGATGATTGAATTGAGAGCATGACTTATGAAAAATCCCTCTCTTGGTACAATTTTTCCTTTACTTATGATATGCTATGAATTGTTTTGAATGCATCTTGAAAAGCATGTTATGAAATGTCTTGAATATTATTATATTTGGATTATGATTTTGATTTCAAAAGAGACAGGGTTATTTATGTTGATGAATGTTGAACATAATCATATAGTGAGAAGAGTTGCATGGTATGTTAAAGATTACATGACCACTACTTGCTTATTGAAAGTATGAGAATTTTGCATAGTTTTGACTTATATTTTCGGAACATGAATTCTCTTTGTTAAATTGCATATTTGGGTGGTCTAAACTATGTTTTTATGAAAGATCATGCTTAATGCATTATGGCTCAGAATTGCGACTTGCAAGTCTTGGTATAACGATACCAAATCAGATAATGCCATAAGAGACTCGGACTAATATAGAAGTCAGACTTTATCAGATTTTCATGATTTAGACTTTAAATGGACTCATATTCAGAACAGGTTAAAATTGGGCATAAAGAGATGTTCGCTGGTTCACCAAAGATGGCGTGAGTTCAGAAAACTCATTACCCAAAAAGCATGATTTTTTGATCCAGGTATGTTATTATACACTGTCCTAGTGCCTTATGGCATATCAGACTCAGACACTCCAACCCTTGTGGTATACTTGGGTTGGCGGCTTCCCCGCCGAGTCAATGGCGAATTCGATATAGCTCATGGAATATCAGAATTGTAGGGGAGTACCACCTAACTCAGAAGTAATACAAAGATCAGACATTGCATTGACAGGAATGATTTATGATCTCAGAAAATGCTCATGTATTTTAGAACAATTCTATGTAATGATATTTTGACAATTTTCTCTCCAACTATTTTATATATATATATATACAAGCTTTATTTTGGATTACTTTACGTACCAGTACAACTATATTGACCCCCTCCCTCTACCTCTCAGGTTTTGAGGCTCAGTCTAGGGGTACAGATAATCAGTAGATCTCATCAGTCAAAGTTGTAGTGTTCAGTTGGTGAGCCTTCTATATTTCAGAAGGCCTATTTACTTTCAAACAAGTTATAGATTATGGTTTTGGTCTACTGGGGCCTTGTCCTAGTTCTCAGATAGTTGTTAGATTTTCATGTAGTAGAGATTTCGCAGACGGTTTCCAGATGTTGTTAGATGGTTTTGGATTGTCATTTTCTATTATCGAATTTATATCAGATTTTTGACCATGATCCTCTTTTATTAAAATTTCTGCATTTCCTTATTTGGGTATGAATGGTGTATATGATTTCAAGTTAGAAGGGTGTCCGGGCTTTGATGGTTCGGGATGCTGGTCACGGCTAGGGCCTCAGTTCAGGTTGTGACAAACTTGGTATCAAAGCACGGTTCATGGTCCCAGGGTGTCTACGAAATCACGTCAGGTAGAGTCTTGCTTATGGGTGTGTAGTGCGCCACACTTATAAGCAGGAGGCTACTAGGCATTTAGGGAAATGTTTCCCCTTTTTGTGATTTAGTTCATGCCTTAGAGTCTGAATTAGAATTGTCCCCTAATTAGTGATCTATTGTATTTTAGAAAACAGTCATACCTTTTCATCGTTCCAACAACCAGGATACTCAGGATGATGAAGTCTGCCCCACTCATGGCATGCGGACCCATAACAAAGCCCACACCCCAGAACCTATTCCCACTTTGGGAGTACCTCCAGTCCTAACCAGTCCTCCTTGAGCTCTAAGGATAAATGTTAACCGTCCTCAGTCTTCTCAGAGGGACATATCGAATGCAGAATTCAGATAATCCATTCACATGCTTGCATAGCTAGTAGCCATACAGACTCAGAGGTTGGAGGATACTGGGTCTGCATCTACTACTTTGGAGGTTACTAGGGTGGGCCAGTTTATGAGAATAAACCTGCCCAAATTTTTGGGCACTAAGGTATAAGAGGACCCATAGAAGTTCATGGACGAAATAGAGAAGATTTTTAGAGTAATGAATGTGGATTAGGTGGAAGGGGTTGAGTTAGCAGCGTACCAACTTAAGGATGTAGCAAACCAATGGTATAATGAGTGGGAAGAGGCGAAGGGTGAGAGTGTTGAGCCCATAGTTTGGGGGGAGTTTATGGAAGCTTTTCTTGACCGATTCTTTCCTCTAGAGTTAAGGAAAGACAAAGCAAAAGAATTTATGAATTTTAAACAGGGGAAAATGAGTGTCCGGGAGTACACTCTGAAGTTTAACCAACTGGCTCGTTATGCACCAGAAATGACAGGTAATATGAGAGCTCGTATGAGGAAATTTGTATCCAACCTTTCAGATGATCTAATGCTTAATTGTCAAGGGGCGATGCTAAATAGGGATATGGACTTTACAAGACTTTTAGTCCACATGTAGTAGATAGAAGAGAAGAAAAAAATGCCGAGTCTAGAAAGAAGGACAGACAGGCGAAGAGAGCTAGAACAACCTATCAGAACCATAGTCAGCCACAAAGCAATAACTAGGGAAATAGGTAGCAAAAAAAAAGTTTTGGAGTAATGCATAGTCTGAAGCTAGCGCCCCAGCACCCAAATCCCCAGTTGATACACGATCTCAGAGTTTTTAGACTAGTCATGGACCCAAAGCTCAGGATACTTAGTCCTACGGCAGTGTGGCTTAGCAACATCATACTTTTCCATAGTGCGAGACTTGCAGTAAGCATCATCCAGAAATGTGTCAGCTGGGCTCACTGGTATGTTATTCATGTGGTCAGTCGGGTCACTTTCAGAGAGATTATCCCTTCACTAGGAGGAATGTTGGTGGAGCTAAATCACAGGCAAATTCTTCCACACCACCACTACCTCAAAAGGGCACCACTTCAGCTGTCGGGAGTGGTCACAACTGGCTGTATACTTTGTCCCACAGTCAAGAGGCAGAGGCCTCACTCGATGTAGTCACCAATATGCTGCAAATCTTTTATCATGATGTTTATGTGTTACTATACCCCGATTCTACCTTATCCTATGTGACCCCTTATGTGGCTGTTGATTTTAGGTTTGAGCTTGATGTGATTACTGAACCTTTTTCTATTTCCACCCCGGTGGGTGACACTGTTGTGGCTAGGAGAGTGTACAAGAATTGTGTTGTGTCTATTTTTAGCCGGAATATGGTGTCAGACCTCATAGAGCTTGATATGGTTGATTTTAATGCTATCCTAGGGATGGACTGGCTCTATTCGTGTTATGCCATACTAGATTGTAGAACCTGAAATATTACCTTTTCTTTTCCGAATGAGCCAGCAATAAAGTGGGAAGAGTACTTCATATCTTATGTTAGAGCCTATAAACTTATTTCCAAGGGTTGCTTGTGTCATCTTATTCGGGTTAAAGATTCTAATGCCGAAGGTCTTCCTTTTCAGTCTGTCCTTGTAGTAAATGAATTGCTAGAAGTTTTTCCCAATGATCTCCTAGGAATTCCACCTGATAGAGAGATAGATTTTGGTATTGATGTGTTGCCAAATACCCATCCTATTTCTATTCCACCATATAGAATGGCTCCTATAGAGCTAAAAGAGTTGAAAGAACAGCTAGCAGATCTTTTAGATAAAGGTTTTATAAGACCTAGTGTTTCTCCCTGGGGTGCACCTGTACTCTTCGTGTGAAATAAAGATATTTCCCTGTATATGTGCATAGATTTCCGTCAGTTAAATAAGGTCACTGTTAAAAATAAATATCCTCTTCCTAGGATTGATGATATCTTTGACCAACTTTAGGGTGCTAAGTGTTTTTCTAAAATAGACCTTCGATCGGGATATCATCAGTTGAAAGTTAGGGAGTCAGACATTCCTAAAATAGCTTTTCGAACCAGATATGGTCATTATGAATTCTTAGTCATGTCCTTCGGGTTGAGTAACGCCCGTGCAGCTTTCATGGACCTAATGAATAGGGTCTTCCATTAGTACCTAGACCTATTTGTCATAGTTTTTATTGATGACATCTTGATTTACTCCAAAAGTGAAGAGGACCATGCCAATCACCTCCGAATTATTCTTCATACTCTCAAAGATCATAAGTTGTATGTGAAATTCTCTAAGTGTGAATTCTAGCTAAATGTTATTACTTTCTTGGGGCATATTGTGTCTAGTGAGGGGATTTGGGTAGATCCCCAAAATCTTTAGGCAGTGAGAAAATGGCACATACCCACAACTCCAATTGTTATTCGGTGATTCTTGGGTTTGGCGGGATATTACAGAAGGTTCGTAGAGAGTTTTTCTTCCATAGTTTCGCCACTTACTAAGTTGACTCAGAAAAAGGTGAAGTTCTTGTGGTCTGACTCTTGTGAGAATAGTTTTGAGAAGTTGAAAGACAAGTTCACTAATGCTCCTATTTTAACTCTTTCGGAAGGTATAGAGGGTTTTGTTATGTATTGTGATATGTCCCGAGTGGGACTTGGTTGTGTACTTATGCAGCACGGTAAGGTAGTAACTTATGCATCTCGGCAAATGAAGGTGCACAAGCGAAACTACCCCACGCATGACTTGGAGTTAGCGGTTGTGGTTTTTGCACTTAAGATCTGGCGACACTATTTGTACGAGGTACATGTTGATATATTCACTAACCACAAGAGTTTACAACATGTTTTCTCGCAAAAAGAAATGAACCTCAAGCAGAGACGCTGGATAGAATTGCTAAAAAATTATGATATGAGCCTGTACTATCATCCAGGCAAGGCAAATATGGTAGCTGACACCCTCAACAGGTTGTCAATGGGCAGTCTTTCTTATGTTGAGGAAGAGAAGAGGGAGATGGTGAAAGACATTCACTGGTTTATAAATCAGGAGTGCGACTCTTAGACTTTGAAGAGAGGGGAGTGGTTGTTCATGAGATAGCTAAATTTTCCCTTTGTGTAGAAGTTAAAGAGAAGCAGGTTGAGGATCTCATCTTGATGCAGATCAAGGAAGATGTAGGTCAACAGAAGGTAATGTCCTTTGAAATTGGTGGTGATGGTATTTTGAGGTATCAGGGTAGATTATGTGTGCCAGATGTTGATAGTTTACGGAAGAGAATCCTTGATGAAGCTCACACTTTGAGGTATGTTGTTCACCTAGGCTCTACTAAGATGTACCGTAATTTGAAATCTATGTATTGGTGGAATAATATGATGCGTGATGTGGCTAAAGTTGTTTCCAAGTGTTTGAATTGCCAACAAGTTAAGTAGAGCATATGAGGCCAGGTGGTTCTTCCTTAGAGATAGCTTTGCCCTTGTGGAAGTAGGATATGATTAATATGGACTTTATTATAGGACTCCTAAAGTCCCGAAACCAGTATGATTCTATATGGGTAATTGTGGATAGGCTGACCAAGTCAGCCCACTTTCTGCCTGTCAGAACTAACTATTCGGGAGAGGATTATGCTAAGCTGTTCATTGCAGAAATAGTTCGTTTGCATGGGGCACCTGTGTCCATCATATCCGACCGAGGTACACAGTTTTCTTCTCAGTTTTAAGAGATCTTTTCAAAGAGGTTTAGGTACCTAAGTGAACCTAAGCACTGCTTTTCACCCTCAGGTTGATGGGCAGGCTGAGCGCACCATTCAGACCCTTGAGGACATGTTGAGGGCCTGTGTGATTGATTTTAAAGGTAGTTGGGTGGAGCATTTTCCCCCGATAAAGTTCGTGTATAATAATAGTTTCCATGCTAGTATTAAGATGGATCCTTTTGAAGCACTATATGGAAGGAGATGTAGGTCGCCTATAGGGTGGTATGAAGTGGGAGAGACTCAGTTGTTTGGGCCTGATCTTGTTCATTAGGCAATGAAAGATGTGAAACTTATTAGGGAACGACTTAAGACATCTCAGAGTAGATAGAAATCCTA
Organism: Capsicum annuum; assembly: GCF_002878395.1. Classification (NCBI taxonomy): domain Eukaryota; kingdom Viridiplantae; phylum Streptophyta; class Magnoliopsida; order Solanales; family Solanaceae; genus Capsicum; species Capsicum annuum. The sequence goes on from NC_061113.1 coordinate 229,115,262, forward strand.
TGCCAATGTTAGAATAAGGGAGTTAGAATTTGAGGTTGGTGATTGGGTATTTCTAAAAGTTTCTCCTATGAAGGGAGTCATGAGGTTTGGGAAGAAAGGTAAGTTGAGTCTTCGTTATATAGGACCATATCAGATTTTGAGAAGGATAGGTGCAGCTGCATTAGATTTGCCTGCTAGTTTGGGTTCTTTTCATCCAGTATTTCATGTGTCCATGTTGAAGAAATGTATTGGAGACCATTTTTTAGTGTTTCCTGTAGAAGAGATTAAGGTAACAGACTCCTTGTCTTATAAAGAAGAGCCCATAGCAATCTTAGATCGTCAAGTTAGAAAACTGAGGAGCAAAGAGATAGCCTCAGTTAAAGTATTGTGGAGAAACTAGAAGATTGAAGAGGCAATTTGGGAATCCGAAGACGACATGCGAGCTAGATACCCAAGCTTATTTGATCCGGTAGATGGTGAAATGGAAGGTACAATCCTTGTCCTATAATTTTTCTTTCCTATACCTTAGTATGCTTGAAATCATGCTTGTGTATGTTCTGTGTCATCATTCGGGGATGAATGATCTCAAGAGGGGGATAATGTAACACCCCGCATCGTCCATGCATTAGCTTGGGGTAGTATGCTCATAGGTTAAATGACTAGAATAGTGTCTAAGAGACTTAGCCTCATTTCTTTTGATTTCTAAAGTGAGTAAAGTTTAAACCATATATAATTTCCCTAATTTCAACTTTGTATCATGTGGGAAATTGAATAAGCTTTCCGTCGATATAAGATTCGCCCAAATCTGATACCCGGCAAGAAGTTATGGCTAGTTTAAGTCCTAGTCGTAAAATACCGTCATCTTGGTTCTTGGCGCATTGCGTAGGTGGGCCTATTTAGCAATTGTCAAATTCCAGTAGCATAGTGCGATGGTGGCGCGCCGTGCTGAAGTTCCAGGTCCCAACCAGTGGGAAACACGATGGCTCCGCGTCGCGGTGACCTTAAGAATCCCATTCATCAATTTCCAGTGAGCTCTCCCTAGGGTTTCAAACAAGAATCCCAAATAACTCAACACTTAACTGTGGGTTTTTGAAAAAAATTAGAGATTTAGAATCCCCAAGCCATAGGCATAAAGAAGCATCCTTTAATTTCCTAAATAGAGGTACACGGGGTTTTCCTAAAAATCTCATGGACATAAAAATCATGATTTTAAAAAAGGGGTTTTTAGATTTATGAATATAATTATGTTTTAGAATACTTGATGGAATTATTTTGGTCTTTAGTCTTTCCCCCCAAATTGATTTGAAATTATATATATATGTAAGCATGTGTTTTAGGGTTGATGATTGAATTGGTAGCATGACTCTTGAAAAATCCCTATTTTGTTATGATTTTTCCTTTACTTATGATATGCTATGAATTATTTTGAATGCATCTTGAAAAGCATGTTATGAAATGTCTTGAATAATGTAATAGTTGGATTATAATTTTGATTTCAAAAGAGAGAGGGTTATTTATGTTGATGAATGTTGAACATAATCATATAATGAAAGTATGGGAATTTTGCATAGTTTTGACTTATATTTTTGGAACATGAATTCTCTTTGTTAAATTGAATGTTTGGGTGGTCTGAACTATGTTTTTATGAAAGATAATGCTTAATGCATTATGGCTTAGAATTATGACTTTCAAGTCTTGATATAATGATACCAAATCAGATAATGCCATAACAGACTCAGACTAAAATAAAAATCAGACTTTATCATATTTTCATGATTTAGACTTCAGATTGACTCATATTCAGAATAGGTTAAAATTGGGCATAAAGAGATGTTAGATGGTTCCCTGAAGAAGACATGAGTTCAGACAACTCATTGCCCAAAAATCATGATTTGTCAATCCAGGTATATTATTATACGCTGGCCTAGTGCCCTGTGGCATATCAGACTCAGACACATCAACTCTTGCAGCACACTTGAGTTTGGGGATTCCCCGCCGAGTCAATGGCGGATTCCAATAGCCCGTGGAATATCAGACTTGTAGGGGAGTTTCACCTAACTCAGAAGTAATACAAAGATCAGATATTGCATTGACAAGAATGATTTGTGATCTCAGAAAATGCCCATGTATTTTAGAACTATTCCATGTATGATATTTTGACAATTTTCTCTCCAACTATTTTATATATATACAAGCTTTATTTTGGATTACTTTGCGTACCAGTACAACTGTATTGACCCCCATCCCCTTACCTCTTAGGTTCTGAGGCTCAGTCTAGGGGTACAGATAAGCAGTAGATCTCATCATCCAGAGTTGCAGTATTCAGTTGGTGAGCCTTCTATATTTCAAAAGGACTGTTTACTTTCAGACAATTGTTATAGATTATGGTTTTGATCTACTGGGGACCTTGTCCTAGTTCTCAGATAGTTGTCAGATTTTCATGTAGTAGAGATTTCGTAGATGGTTTTCAGATGTTGTTATATGGTTTTGGATAGTCATTTTCTATTATCAAATTTATATCAGATTTATGACCATGATCCCCTTTTGTTGAAATTTCCTCATTTCCTTATTTGGGTATGAATGGTGTATATGATTTCAAGTTAGAAGGGTGTCCGATCCTTCATGATTTGGGATGCTCGTCACCGCCAGGGTCTTAGTTTGGGTCATGAAAATTTTCCTATTTTGAGGTTTTCCCCAAATATTCCTTTATTTTCTTCATATAATTATGAATTTGCTATCTTTTTGGTTTATTGGGTTAGGAAAATAAGTGAGAATTTGTTGTTGCATTGCTTAAAGATTGAATTTGTTTTTTCTTCTATCTTTGGTTATATTAAAATGTGAAGTTGTTAAGTGTGTGTAACTTCTGTTTCGTGTTGAACCATTTTCATAGAATGGTTTGTTGTTTTCAATTCGTTTCTTTGTGAGATGAGTTACTTCTTGTAAATTCACTTCTGTTGTCATTTGATTGTGAATCTCAAAAGTTGAGACATGTTGCTATAATAGTGATGATTTGGGATGTATATCAAATGTTTGTTTGGATAAGTAGGGATTTTAATTTTCTGACTTATCATTAAGTGATTTATCTTGATAAATCTGTGTATTTAGTCTATAAGATTAGTTGTTAAATAAGTGTTTACTAGTTGGGTAGATTCTAGTCTTTCTCCTTTTCTTCTTGCTTAACATGTAAAATGCCGAGCCCAAAATGGGCCCCTCCTATGTGCATTTTGTAATGGGCTGATGAGACTGATCCCTTCGAGTCGAATCAATTCTCTTTGGAGAAAGAAGGTGTTGCCATGAGAAGAAAAGAATGGAAAGATGTTGAGAGACTTAACAAGTCTCTATTTATATTCATGTATTTTTATTCGTTTATTTATTAATTTATTCATTCATTTGGGCCTCGAAGCCAAAGTTGTATACTAATACAGGTGAAATACATTTCTAGGCCAAAGAGTCCAAAAAAAAAAATAGTTTAGGACAGGTTATGGACCAAAATCTCAATATTTAGATTAGGACATGTGTGGGTGGAAGCCCATAGGAACCGCTTATCTAGAATTTCAAAACTTAAATGATTTTTTTGTTTTGAATCATTTATGTAATAAAGGTTTTCTTGATTTCCCTAAATAAATTAAGTGACGACTCTAAAAAGTCATTTCTCCGCAAAACAGGGAGAAGGATTTAACACTGAACGAACCTAGGGATAAGAGATCCCCCATCAGTTAGGGCTGGGTCCTTAGAAGCAGTCCCTAAGTTCCAAAACTATGTAGACAATGTAGGATTATAAGATGTCACCTGCCAGTTTAGGACTGACATTCTCTTAAGTGTCACCCGCCAGTTTAGGATTGACTCCCTAGTCCTTGGGGACATCAGCCTTATGGTACCACATCCTCATCCTATGTTAGTACCCGTGGCATGGTACTAACACCCTTCAAACTGGGGTATAGGTTGGACCCCGGTTAGCTTAAATTAGGGTGTGTCAGTTACAGGATACCTCCCATAGTATCAGTATAGTATTTAGTGTATTCTCAGTTCAGGTTTGCTTAACCAAGTGTACAGATTTTTAGTTATTCAGTTATACAGTTTTTCAGTCTTTGAGATTATAGACTTATTTCAGATTACAGATTTATGCTTGGTCTTACATTCTCAGATGTTACATTTTTCATGCATTGATGCTCAGTTATCTCATGCTTTTTAGTTAGTCGTTATTTCATATGCATAGTACCCCATGTATATCAGCCTGTCCTCATCTCATATACCAGTACATTCAAAGCACTAACTACATACTCTTCTTTGCGCTATGATGTCTTGTATCATAGGTTCGGAGACTCAGTTTCCCAACCGCAGTTAGATAACCAGCGCTACTCAGCAGCCTAGTGGTGAGTCCTTATCCATCAAGGACATATTATCTCTCATTTAGTACTTTAGTCTTTTATTATGTTCAGTCAGTTGGAGTTAGTTGGGGGCTTGTCCCATCAACTCCTCAGTCAGTAAGTTAGAGGCTTTTTAGACAGTCAGTTAGATGATTATCTAGTTTATCAGACCTTTCAGTATTACCAGTTGTTTTAAATTGATAATTAGCTTTCATTATTTCATCAGGTGTTTTAGACTTGTGGTTGAACCATATTTTTAGTATTCAACTTGGTCCTATTTTCTCAGTGTATCTTCCGCATATGTGTTATGTTATTATTACACTCAATGCTCACAATAGGTACTAGCTCATGGGTTAGCTTGTGGTCACTTGTGGCCATAAGCACCGTTGTCGCGACTAGGGGTAGCCTCGGATCATGACAAAACTACTTTCAAACACTAGAATTAAATGGCAATGATCAAAGTATTGAAGTTAACCTAAATTGAAACATGGAAAATTAATTTACTCCCTCCATTTTTAGTTTAATTTTTTTATAAAAATTTCAACAGTAACTTAACCCCATCAAAACAAATCTTTATACATACCTAATTGATTTTAATGTATAGGATTGTTCCCTCGCGATCTTCACTAAATTATTCTCTTGGATATTTAGGGGCCTAAAATCAGCAACTTAAAACCAAGTTCAACATAAGAACCTAATTAAATAGCATAAGTAATTTTTTCTAAACCAAAGAAAACTATCTCCATTACAAATGAAGAATAACAGAAACAAACTTATTAAAATATTCTATTGAGATTATCAGCTGAAACAGTAGCATTAGTTAGGTTAGTTGTACAACAGTTAGCAGTTAGTTAGAGAATTGTTTTATTGTACATACCAGCTGTGATTTAGCTGAGCATAAGAAGTTAATTCCTTTCCCTTTTCTTACCTCTCTCCTATAAATACGTACATTGTATAGAATTATTCTTTAGCTTTGCATATATGAAACACTTTATCTCACCTGTTCCTTTCGCTGTAACCATCAATTTCTCCATTAATGGAAATCACAAAGCTTCAATCCAATCTCAGTATTAGAACCATCACGGTCCTTCTCCTTGAGCTTTCACCTACGTTCTCATCCAGTTGCAGATTTGATTTCATTTTTTCTCTTGCCAAGACTCGGGTTAGGACGAGGAGAGGGGACTCGAAGCATTTTTTTGTCTTGATGGGGTTACATCAAGGATCGATGCTTAGTCCATTTTTTTTCCTTGGTGATGGAATTTTTGACGTGGCACATTCAGGATGAGGTGCCTTATTGTTTGCTTTTTGTGAATGATGTAGTCCTGATTGATGAGACTCGTAGTGGAGTTAATGCTAAGTTGGAGGTTTGGAGGTAAACCCTTGAGTCTAAAGGTTTTAGGTTGAGTAGGTCCAAGACGGAATATTTAGAGTGTAAGTTCAGTGAGGTGTCTCATGAGTCATATGTAGTTATTAAGCTTGACACTCATTCTATCAATAAGAGAGATAGTTTCAAGTATCTGGGGTCGATGATTCAGAAGAATGGAGAGATTGATAAAAATGTCACTCATAGGATTGGGGTAGGGTGGATGAAATAGAGGATCACCTCCAGTATCTTGTATGACAAAAAGGTACCTCCCAAACTTAAATTCAAGTTTTACAGAGTGGTGGTTAGACCGACTTTGTTGTATGGGGTACAGTGTTGGCCTATTAAGAAGACCCACGTTCAAAAGATGAAGGTGGCAGAGTTGAGAATGCTTTGGTAGATATATGGGTGTACTAGAAAAGATAGGATTAAAAATGAGGTTATTCGAGATAAGGTGGGATTGGCTTCGGTGGAAGCCAAGATGAGGGAAGCGAGGTTGAGATGGTTTGATCATGTGATTCGGAATAGCACGAATGCCCCAGTGCGGAGATATAAGATGTTGGATAGGGATGGTTTCAAGAGAGGTAGAGGTAGACCGAAGAAATATTGGAGAAAGGTAATTAGACATGACATAGAGCAGCTTCAGCTTACCGAGGACATGACCCTGGATAGGAAGTTGTGGAGGAGGTGAATTAGAGTAGAAGGTTAGTCTGAGTTAGGATGTTATATGTTTTGGTGTATACTTGAAGCATCTTGCTTTGGATATTATTGAAAATGTTAATTTCTATTGTATCCTATTTTATTACTGTTCCTTATCTTATCTTAGATTGCTTTATTTTGAGTTAGGGGTCTATCGGAAACAACTTCCCTATCTCACATTTGAGGTAGTGCTATGGACTGCTTACACTTACCCTCCCTAGACCCCACTTTATGGGAATATACTGGGTATGTTGTTGTTGTTGTTGTTGCTATTGTTGTTGACTCACTTGGTTTCTCCTCCATCATGAAGGTGCAATCTATCCATAATTTTTCATTATCTGCTCAATTTTTTTTTGCTTAGCTCAGTAGTAATTCGAGTTCGTCAGTATCCATTTTTGTACGATTCACATCTCATTCAATATGGTGAAAGTAGTAGATCGGGACATATGGTCATCCACATCGGGTCCCCGGACTATTGATGTGGGGAACCCATTGTATTTACACCCCTCTGATAGCGTCAGTTTATCTCTAGTACCCATTTCTTTTGATGGTATTGGTTACCAATCCTAGAGGAGAGGTGTGCTTTGATCCCTCTCAGTGAAGAAAAAATTAGGGTTCATCATTGGCGAGTGTGAGAAACCGTCGCCAACATCCCCTACATATCTATAGTGGGAACATTGTGACGCTATAGTGTAACAACCCGAGACTACCCCCTAGTCATCACATGGTACTTACGATCCCAAAGGACCACAAGCTAAACCATGAATGATATTTATTGTGAGTGCTGAATAATAATACTGAAATTAATAAAGAAAAATGGGCTGAAATGCCATAAGGTTCAAAATATCTGAAATATTGATAAAATATAATAACATCTGAATCTAAAATACTATCTGAATCTAGTTTGAAAAGTCTCTAACTGAATCTGTCTGAAAAGTAAAGTTGAAGGGACAATCCTCCAACTCACTCTATCTACTAAAATACTACTAAGCTAAAGTACTGAAATAAAGCGTATCCTCGATAGATGAGGACCCACTGCTAAATCTGCTACCGCTGGCTAAATCTGGCTACGTGCGGTCAGAAACCTGAGTGTTTGAACCTATGATATGAAATATCATAGCGTAGAAAGTATACGCCAGTACATAGGAATGTACTGGTATGCTAGATGAGGTAAGGTTGAATGCAAGGGTTATTATGCATGAGGTTATAATTGACTAAATGAGAGTAACTGAACATGAGAGTACATCGAGAATCTGAGAATAATGTAACTACTAAGAATGCATTTTGTGCATACACATGTATACATATATAACTGAGCTTTTCTGAAGCTAAGTATTGAATTCTGATTAACTAATACTGATTGATTGTATCTAATAGTCCCGATTCTGTAAAACTGAGCTGAGTTTTGAACTGAAGATTGAAACTAAAACTGTGGAAGGTAATCATCTAACCGACATGCCTCAATCTACACTAATAGGGGTCCAATCTATAACCCCAATTGGAAGGGTACCAGTACCGTGCCACGGGTAAAGATAAGATGAAGAGTCACCATCTACTGGTAGGTTCCCTAAACAAGAATGGTGGTACCCTCTACTGGCAGATAGAGCGCCTCATTAACCCTCAACTGACAGGTTTAATGTCTCAACCTACACTGGTTACGTAGTTCTAGAATGCAAGGATTACTTCTAAGGTTCACACCCTCTACTAATAGGTAAGCCCCCATCCTTGGGTTCACTCGGTGCTGAATTCAACTCCCAACTGAAAGACACTGAACTGGGTATACTGGACTGGACTGGGGTTGAGTTTACTGAGTTTTCCTAAGTTCTGTAATTGACTGAGTTCTGTAATGGACTAAGAGTACTGATCGTGACATGACTGATACTATTCTGTAACTGACACTGGCTCTAAGTTAACAACTAAATTATCGGGTATTAAATACCCCCAGGACTCGATAGCATGAAAAGTAAAGCAAAGCATAACTTGAATCACATATAAATGTTCACTTGGTCATAATTCATTCATAGAGACATTCCATCAAACACTTGTAATACAGTAACTTGTACACATACTAGCATGTCTTGATTGCATCATTTAATTCATATGGACATTCTATCAAACACTTGGGGAGCATAACTTAAAACACATAATCATGGATAACATACAAACATGGCAACTCCAATGCCCAAACTTGCAATTTCATGGATTCAACATGCAATTCATATAATTCTCCCCTAAATACTATTCTATTTTCTTGAATCTTATCACAATCAAGGATTGAAAACCAAATCAACATTATGGAATGCATTAATCACTTTATAAATTCAAGAGTTTATCAAGATAATCACATGTTTGTTATACATGCTATTTAATTTCATAAAAATTGCACTTAAGTCATGGATCTTAACCCAACTAATATCAAGAATATGAATTCAATCTAATTCAAACATGGAAATCATAAATACTCAATCTTTGTACTTTGAAAAAGGATTCTTAGACTTCATGGGTAAAAGGGATCCATGAATGAACACCTAACATACCTTAATTTGTGAGATTCTTGGAGTTCTTGGAGAATCCTTGAGCTTTGTTCTTGATCCCTTGAGGGCTAGGGTTTTGCTAGTTTGAGAGAGAATGGTTTTTAATTTAGGGAAAAATGAATAATGAGCAGCTAAGGATGTTTTTAGGGATTAAATTCCGTATCTGGCCATAATAAAATTTTGGGAAAAGACTGTTTTAACCCTGGGCGTCCTTCTAATTTTTCATAAAAAATTTTTGAACTGGGAATCTGGCGCGACGCACCACTATTGCGTCGTACCACTGGAAAGTGGAAAACTTGGAACTGGGAACTGGGCTGATGGCGCGATGCAGAGCCATCGCGGTGTCTCACTGAATGCAATTTTGGTCCTTGGGACGATGCAGCAAAATCGCGTTGCCTCACTGAAAACTGACAATTGTAAATTGGGTCTATGGAGTGATGCACCAATATCGCGGGGCAACACTGTAAACTAACAATTGTTATTTTGACATACTCCGCAACGTGCTACTGGCTTGAATGATGGTGTTTAACGACTGAAACTTAAAATCACCATAACTTCTTACCCGGTTATCGAATTTAGGCAAATTTTATATCGATGGAATGTTTATTCAATTTCCCACACAACAAAATGTCAAAATATTGAAAATTCCACATATATAAAAGTGTATTCATCTTTAAAGTATGTCTTTAATATTTTTGGGATGAATTTAAGCTAGGTAAAAGTATGGGGTGTTACATATAGACACATCTTGGATTCTCAACTCGTTGAACAAAGACACTGATGATAGTGTAGAATATGTGGTTGATTCCCTGGAGTTGTGGAATGAACTGGAAGATCGATACGATCAGATAAATGGAGCAAAATTGTATGAAATATAGAAGGAGATCAATGACCTCAGTCAAGGAACAATGGACATTACTAAATATTACACAAAAATGAAAAAGCTTTGGGAAGAGCTAAATTCCCTATGTATTAAGAGCCAATGCAGTTGTGTGTGTAGCTTTGGAGCTAAGGAGACTATGCACAAGGCCGAGCAAGATAGACGACTTTCTAATTTTTCATGGGTCTTAATGAGGTTTACACCACAATCAGAGGAAGTATACTGATGATAAATCCTTTGCCCTCTATGGGATAGGCATTTTCATTGTTGGTTCAAGAAGAAAAACAAAGGGAGTTCAATAATCCCAACTCCTGCACCTTTGTAGAATCTTCTTCTTTTAATGTTGGTGCTTCTGGAAACTACCTTAGAGGGGGTGGACCTGGCAATGCCAAGAACTTTCGAACAAATTATGTCAATCACAACAATAGAAATAGGCCAAGACTTTTTTGTGACTATTAACAAGTTAGGGGACACTAGGGACAAGTGCTTCAAAATTCATGGTTATCCCAACTAGTTCATGCTTATTCCAGGTCAACATCAACAAAAACACCAACTTTACAACACCGGTCCGAGAGTTAACAAGGGTAAAAGAGTTGTAGTAAATGTTCATGGAGATATATCTGAGAACTGTATTAGTGAAAGGACTGAAGCTGGGGGTCTAAATCATAATCATAATGCCTTGTCCAAGGAACATTACAATCATCTGGTTGATTTGTTATAACAATTCCAAGTTGTAAACACAAGGGATGTGCCTACTGAATCACATCAGTCTGGAGCAGTCAACTTTGAAAGCATGATTTCCTACAACTCTTCTATTGATTTTGACAAACTCTCATGTGGATGTTTCACATCAAAAACTGACTTATGGATCCTGGAATCTGGAGAATCACACCACATTACTTTTGATAAGAATCACTTAACTAAAATCACTAACCTAACATACCCTATGCTTGTTAAACTACCCAATGGTTATAGAATTAAGGTTACACAAATTGGAGAAGTAACATTAGCTCCTGAGATCACATTCTCAAATGTCTTACTTATTCCTTCCTTCAAATATAATCTTATTTCTATTAGTTTCATAGCAGCACACCTCAAGTGCATTACATCTTTCACTGACACTTTATGCCTACTGCAGTCCCCTTCACTAAAGAGGCCTCTGTAGATTGGTAGAGTGCATGATGGCTTGTACTTCCTTTGCCCAACATGTCTGCAAAAGAATAACTCTACTTCACATCAAAGGAATATCTTTTCTTATTTTTGTTCTCCTATTTTTGATGTTAACAAAATGCACCGTCAATACCATCCCATTCCCATCACCCCCATTCTAGTGTAAGACATTGCCTAGCTGTTAATAAAGACAGTGTGTGTGCTCATAAATCTTCTGTGTCACAGAATAAAACTTCAGACTTGTTATGGCAATATAGACTTGGTCATGTACCTTTTTGAAAATAAAAAATCTATCCTCTATACCGGTCAAATTCTCACCTATGCAACCTTTATTTTGTCCTATTTACCCTATAGCAAGGTAGTCAAGGTTTCCCTTTCCTGCAAAAACAATAGTTTTATCCCAAATTTTGATATGGTGCATATGGATCTATGGGGTCCATACCATGTCAAAACCTGTGACAACTTTAGTTACTTCATTACCTTAGTAAATGACCATAGTAAAGCCACATGGACATGCCCTGCAGGTTATAAAAACCTTTGCTTCCTCGATTGAAAACCAATTCCGAACCTCAATAAAAACTCTTAGATTAGAAAATGGACTAGAATTCAACAATCATGAGACTAGGTCCTTTCTTCAATCAAAAGGAATCATACATCAAAAATCATGTTCATACACACCACAATAAAATAGTGTGGTGGACAGGAAGCATAAGTACTTACTTGAGATAACCATGGCTCTTCTTTTTCAGTTCAAACTCCCTATAAAGTTCTGGGGTGAATGTACTTTGATAGACACCTATATCATCAACAGATTACCTTTACATGTTCTTTCCAATAGATCTCTCCATGAGGTGATTTACAATTAAAAACCTCTTTATTCCTACATAAAAAGCTTTGGATGTTTGTTCTATCCTACCATACCAAAGCCTCAAAAGTCTAAGTTTGATCCTAGAGCAACCCCTCATGTGTTCATAGGCTACCCTTCCAACATAAAAAGGTACAAAGTACTAAGTCTAGCAACCAAGAAAATTTCCATATGTAGGGATGTGGTTTTTCATAAGATAATCTTTCCTTTTTCTTTAACAAAAGACACCACTACTTTCCCTGCATCCCTAGTGTATTATGATAGTCTTCCTCTTAATTCCTCTGATACTGTGACTTATGTTCATGACTTTGATAATTTGAATTATGGTACAAAATATGATCAAAGGTATACTGATATACCTTTTCCATCTTGTCCCCCAAGTACTCTATCAGACAACTCATCATCGATTCTGCTCACTCTCTACATATCTCACCTCTTAAGCTCTCATCCAATCTTCCTGTTCCATCACCATATAATATTATAGTTGCATCAGCATAATATACTACTCTATCTAAATAATTATGCATGACATGGCCAAACCTATTGGTACTATTAATAATGCCCCTCTTTCTTTGTGTGCCTCCTTCAAGAAGAAGTCATATTACTCTTAAGGAACTAATTCCCTCTAGTAAGTTTTTTGCAATAAATATTTCTCATAATTGTAAGCATGTATCAATGAAGAAGCAGCTATGAATCTTTCCTGACAAGAAACAATGACACAAGAGTTTATTACATTGCATGAGAACAACACATGAGACCTGTTCCCCTTACCACCTGGAAAGAAATTTATTGGGTACAAGTGGGTGTATAAAATCAAACATAGAGCAAATGGAAGCATTGAAAGATTGAAAGCTAGGTTGGTTGTGAAGGGTTATGTTAGGATTGACTATACAGAGACTTTTTCTCCCGTTGTTAAAATGACAACAATGAGAGCATTACTTGCCACAACAGCCAAGAAATATTGGGACATCTTATAACTAGATGTCAATAATGCTTTCCACCATGGAGAGTTACATGAGGAGGTATACATAACTATACCACAAGGATTGGATGCTGGTGGTGATGGTATTGTTTGTAAATTAAACAATTCATTATGTGAACTTAAATAGGCCAGCAGGAAATGATATACAAGGTTAATTGAACCACTTTAACTCTAGAGGTTACACATATTCAAATCTAGAGGTTACACATATTCCATGAATGACTATTCCCTATTCTTTGGGAAATCAGGCTCTTCCATTGTCTTTATAGAAGTTTATGTAGATGATGTGCTACTCATTGGTACTGACCTTGTTGAAATCACTCAACTGAAAGCTTTTATCCATGAGACCTTTAAGATCAAGGACCTTGGTAAACTAAATTACTTCCCAGGTCTTGAGGTCCTTTACAAATAGGATGGGGTTCTTGTCTCCTAAAGAAAGTTCACACTTAATTTGCTCAAGGAGTATGACTGAAGTCAATACACATCACTGGCCTCCCCTCTTGATCCTTCAGTTAAACTTAAGGCTGAGGATGGTGTCTTTCTCTCAGACCCTTCTTACTACAGGAAACTCATTGGAAAGTTGAATTTTCTTACCAATACTAGACTTGACATAGCTTATGGAGTCTATCATTTGAGTCAGTTCATGCATGCACCCAGAGAACCCTACTTATAGGCTGTCTTTCACATATTGAGGTACCTTGATGGATTTTGGTGAGAGTAGGTGTATTTTGGTGTAATAGGGATTAAATCCCGTGTTCAAGATGTTAAGGGGTTGGAAAATACCCCAAATACCCTTAATGAGACCGGTATTAAAATATAACTGGGAGCCAGATGTCATAGGCCACCGTGACGCGCCACAATTGCGGTGTGACTCTGATTGGGCAGCATGCCCTGATTTTAGAAAGTCTATTACAGGCTATGTTGTGTTACTTGGATATAGTCCCATTAGCTGGAAATCCAAGAAACAATAAACCATTTCTTTATCCTCTGCAGAAGCTGAATATAGATCCCTTAGAAAGGTGGTTGGTGAGTTAGTATGGCTACACAGATTGCTTGATGAACTTACTGTTCCTTCTACTGGTCTTTTTCCTATGTTTTGTGATAGCCAATCTGTTTTGCATATTACAAAGAATCTTGTATTTCATGAATGTACTAAGTGCATTGAAATTGATTTCCATTTCTTACGAACCAAGCTTAAAGAAAGCCTTATTTCCTTGCATCATATTAGAACTGGTCATCAGCTGGCAGACATTCTTACTAAAACTCTTACTGGTGTTAAAGTTTCAAGTATGCTATCCAAGTTGGTTGTGATTGCATCCCTTCCAACTTGAGAGGGGGTATTGAGATTATCAACTGAAGCAATAGCATTAGTTAGGTTAGTTGTGCAGTAGTTAGCAGTTAGTTAGAGGATTTTTTTATTGTACATGCCAGCTATGATTTAGCTAAGCATAAGAAGTTAGTTACTTTCCCTCTTCTTACCTCTCTCCTTCTATAAATACGTGTATTGTACAAAATTATTCTTTAGTTTTGCATATATGAAATACTTTATCTTACCTGTTCCTTTCGATGTAACCATTAATTTTTCCATTAATGGAAATCGCAAAACTTCAATCCAAGCTTAGTTCATGTAATTTTACACAATGAAAAGGATCAATACATAATAGAATGAATTATTGAAACAATAAATACAAGAAGAAAAGCATGGACCTTTTATTGCTAAAATTTTATGCGTACAATGAAAACCAAAACTTCAAAGTCCATGATGAGCCTTACATGATGGATCGAAACCTTAAGCGGTAGTTTTAAATGATACCACGACGCTACTATTTTTGATTCTTTAATAGTGTTTAAGAGTCGGTATTGGAGATGAAGTTTAGCATGGAAAAAGTGTTGTTTTTTGGGTACACAATTTGTATATTTTCACACTACACTTCAACTTTTGTTCAAGACAGTTTTAAGAACACCACTAAAGTTTAACACCTTCAGCACAAGTTCAACATGAACTATCAAAGAAGTGTGTTTATTTAAAAAAAATAAGATGAAGTAGAAATAGAATCAAGTCTTCCGATTTCATGGAGTGTCCTTAAGGAATTAATTTCTCTCAAGTACCCGAGGTTGCGGGATTTTTCCTCCCAGGATAAAATGACTCACAATCTGAATGTAGCGGTACCTCAAACCTTCAGATTCTTCAAATATACTCAACGGTTGATGATCACAAAGAATTTTTTGGAAATAGAAGAGTGTTTTTCAATACTGAAAATTTCATACATACCTGTGGAAAAAGCTCAACAGTCATGTCTGTCCATTTTGAAACAGTGTGTCTTTTCTAAATAGTCATGTTCGACAGAACAGTCACCCCTTTTTGGAAATAGTGTGTCATTTTCTCGAAGGGTTGCGTCTCTTTCGAGGTGCGTTTCAGGGTTTCTACATACATGTTCATGGAGAAAATATTTTTCGTTGAATTTTTAGATTAAAAAATTCACTTATTTTTTCAAGTTTCAAATAAACTGTCTAAAAAATTAATCTCATCAAGACCCAGATCCGAAGCCAAAGTCGAGCGAGCAACGACGACAACGCGTGACACCTATTGGTTCTTACCTAACTATCCACTTGAAGTAGTGTTTCTAAATAAAAAATACAATAAAGTTGCTTTCTCCCACCAATGTGGGAGAAGTAGACTTTTATTTAGCAAGTACACTGTCCTTTTAAATGTGAGTTCACTTTTTCTTCAAGAATTTTCTCAATTTTCCATTCACACATCCTATTGAACCCAACAATAAGGTGATGCTTAATGAAGTATTTGGTGTTCTTACATGACTGATAAAAAAAAAACTCCCTATGAAATCTATTGCTCTTCCTTTTTTTTTTTTTTCAATCTGATTTACTATCTTCCTCTCACTTCTCTTTTTCTTATGTGTTGTCCTAGCTTTTTTTTTCAAGTTTTCATCCGTTCTCCCTTTCGATTTTTTTTCTTCTTTTCACTTATCAATCAGTTTTTTTAATAATCAAAATAAATGGATCAATTACTACTCCTACATTTATTTATATCCTTTAATATAAAAGTTTAATATTTTTTTTTTCCATTACTCTCATGACCTTTGATGATCATAACTCATTTCATATTCCATATTGTTGTCCTATAAATAAAAGCATTATAAGTCTATATAAACATACTAATTGATAAATAAAAAAATGAAGAAAAAAATTTCAAAAAGGAGAAAAAAGATAAATAGGTTTTCTTGCATCTAAGAGGTGCCACATCAACATACTACTTAGTCTCCTTTATATATACTAGTTTAGGTGTACGCGCCTTGCGCGTGTACCTCACTTTAATGAGTTTAAATGTTACAGTAAATAAGATATTTCATTAAATAATAAAGATGAATACAATAATTAAATTCAACAAATTTTGAACATGTAAAGATGAAGAATTTATTTAGTTAGTTATATAGTAGTTGTAGGTGAAATACATTGACAACCTTTTAAATTATGGTTGGTGTCTTTAGTAAGCGAATGATTAGTACTTCATAATTCACAAAGTTGGACAATTTGACTTGATTCCATCCTAGAAGTGCAAAATTTGACCTGCAAATTCGTCACTTCAATTCTTTTTCTTGATAAAATAGTTGGTATCACTTTTCTATCACTCCAAATCTATTCATGCTCTTTCTCTGCAAAACACTCAGAGTTTTAAAATTTAGTTTGTAATATAGATTTATAGAAACAATAAAAATAGTGTCTTAAGAAAAAACTAATCATGATATTTAATATGATTTGATCAGGTGACCAACATATTGACAATCTAATATTAAAAAAATATAAAATTTATTAAAAAATTATCTAACGCTAATAAAACAATTCAAGCAATTTTTTATGTTAATGGAGAGACAAATTAAAATGAGAAAAGACATCTTTTCCCCCCTGAACTTATCCTCCCAACTCACTTTAGCACTTAAACTTAACTTCCATTTATTTACCCCCCTTAACATCTTTAAAGTGTATTAATTTCACCCCTTAATATATATTATCACTCTCATAACGGAGAGTGTGTTACACTCTCCACACCTCAGCACTACGTCATTGCCACGAAAAAATTTATAATTTTTTTTTAAAAGTAATTTCACACATATATTATTTGTATGTTTTTTCGTATCCGTATAAAATAAGTTGGGCTTTATCCTTCCCGCCCACCTCAAACATATCTGGAGGGAAGAATCCGAGGGTAGCCTGATGATTAAGGGACAGGGACACTGTCAACAGGGTATGGTTCTTTTTTATCACCCCGGATGACGCACACTGCTTTAAATAAAGCGTAGTGAATAATGCGCCAGACAGCCTAACTAGTTGAACCGTTCTCTTATAGAACAGGTAAGCCGCAAAAGAATGTTCCTTGCTTCCAGCTATCCTCATGAGTCATTTTTGCTGTAATCTGTCTCTCGATAAGAAGCTTTCCTTTGATTCGGGTAAATCTCGTCTTCTTGAAAAATCATGGATTCCTAAACCTAGTAATGAAAAGCGATTCTACTCCAATTGCATTCATCAGTTGGATGAGAGTGAGAATAGAAAGGAAGTCGGGAGGAAGAATGGAGTATAGCATTACCTCTGGAGTACAACCCTACTCCTGCGCTCCTCAATCCCATATCTACTACTTAGTCAAGCCCTTTAACTACTTCTATACCTTAGAACAACCCTGCTCTCTGATCGACGTTTTATAGTCTTCATATATATGGAGAGAGGAAGCTAGGAGAGGATTCTAAACAATTCTATCAAGCCAAACAACAAAAAGAGAAAGATAGAATACCTTTCTTAGCTAGCCTAGCATGCTATAAACCTACAGGGAACAAAATCTAGATCGAAGACATTCCTTTTATTCTTTTATACCCCTCTCTTCTTAGTTGCTCCTCTTTCTAGGGATCTAATGGTCGTAGACCACCTTCTTATGACTATGTTGAAGAATTCTTTCCCCTCTTTGAGTTCTCGAGTGAAAGGGTCCAAGCCATAGGAAAATATCCAATTTCTCTCACAACATATGACGTTTATCCTGAAGCAGCATTTCTCAAAGTAGCATTCCCATAAGTAAAAAATGAAACCCTTTCTTGTTTATCACGACGAGTGTTTATGAATCACTCAAACGAGCCTTTCTAGCCGAATCTGAATCGGCATCCCTATCCATATGTTTATGCGCAGGGGAATCCAAATCCAAATCTGTAGAATCTATTGGGAAATCTCCATCCACACCTGAATTGGCTAAATCTAGTATAGTGGGTCTTGTTTCGATGCGGGAAAAAATCTTTTTAAAAGGCATCTCGGCGAAAGAGGACTGAGAACCATAAGGTGAGCGGCAAAACGCTAGCACAAACTGCTCCCACAGACACGCATGATAAGGGGGTGTAGGGATAACCAGGCCACCACTTTTACCAGATATGGGTCCGAACAACCCAAGAGCCCGCCACTAGAATCCAACCCTTAAGAGGCTAAGGTCCAAGGGGCTACCGCAGGAAGTAAGCTTCACCTGTAACCTTAAGGAATACAGAAAGTTACCCAAAATTCCTAGCAAGGACTTTGCCTGCTATTTATTCCTAAATCCCTTTCACCCAACACTAGCTAACTCGATGGGACGTCAGCAGTGGGAATGCCAAAAGCAAGACCTAGACCTGGTTCACGCAGTCAAGCGGCAAAGACCTCTTTCTTTTCAGGAGCTTTTGTAACTGCTATAAAGAATGCTACGCACCTCATGAAAGGCTATTGGGATCGATCCCTTCAACCCTCCTTGGCGTGGAAGGTCGCAAGAGAAAAGAAAAATATTCTTCGTCAGCAGCTTTTTCAACCTACCCGAGGTAAGGAAATAAAGCAACTAATAGCCTTTTTACCTACTATGCCTTTCACCGGGTGAGCAAAAAGTTGTTACCTTTAGCCCGGTCTTCCTTATTAATTATTGATAAGGCACAGGGGAAGCATCATCCTTATAAGACTGTTGCTAAACAAAAGAAATTCATTTTCACATTCAACCATGAGAGGGAAACTTGAGCAATCAAAGCTACGCCCTTTTTCACTGCTGACTATGAACAGTTGACAGCTAATGATTTTGACTTTACTAAGCCAGTTTGGTAAGTTAAGGTCCAGGCTTGAAACGAAAAAAAAGAGGAAGGGGAAGGGGTCACCCAAAGCTGTGGAGATAAGGTGGAAGATAAAAAAACTATATTTATAATAATAAAGAGAATGCATCATGGTGGAGCTACCTCCATCAGGATAAAGGGGATTCCCCCCTTTTCTGTAGGAAGATGGAGTGCACAATGCTTAATAGATAATGGATCTACTTGTAACATCCAAATGTTAATGGGTTGTTATTTCTGGTCAAAAAGAATGATACCATTGATAACTTCCCTATTTAATTTGTTGCAGGGTGTTTGGACTTCTTCCTTCTTATTTATGCTAAATGGAGCATTGATAAGGGTGATATGTAAAAGGATAGTGATAGGATGATGTAACAATGACATTTGTCATCTTATCCTTGTCTTTATACACTAACATTTTACCACAATCTCCGATCCTTCATTGGAGAGATCCATAGCCGGACCACTCTTCATAGACAGGATTCTTGGTTGGAACCCAGGTGCCCTCTACCGAGACTGATTCGTTCGATCTGACAGGGTGAGCGAGGATCAATCGACTGACTTCTTCCCTAATTAGCCCTAATTGTAGCAGAGGCGAAAACCTCCGGATCCTATATCGATCTCCTCCGGCGTGGTCCTTTAGAAGGGACCATTAGGTTGTTATCTCTGGTGTCATTACCATTGATAACCTCCCTTTCTTTGTTCCAATTACCAGGGATTGCTTCTTACGAAGAGGACCAATATGTGACTATGAGGGAGAAGAATCTGCAATCTGTATTTAGTTTGTATATTCTTTTTCTTATGTTAGATAAAATGTTATTCTTTTTATAAGTCTAACAACAACATTTGCCTTCTTTCTCAAGAGACCTCTAAAAGGAGGTTTCCAACCTAGTAAAATTCTTAATTATTATAAATAATAATTGGGTTAGGCGGATAGTATTCTGTACTTTGGGTAGTTTTGCATCCCATTGTTCTAAAGTCTAGAGTATTGTCTGTCTTGAAGGGGACCAATCATTCCTAGGGAATGTTATGGTACTAACCATATCATAGATGGAACAAAGTCATAAGAATAATAAAGAGAATCTATTCAAATTCATATTCAAAAATGGGATTATCAACTATACTTGACTGGAAAAACCAGCCAATCTACTCTCTTGGTCTCCCTCCTGTAACTTGATAAATCATAAGAGAAGAAGAAATTGTTGCGTAGAAAGTCGTGCTTACTATCTCCTCCATCGTTGTTATGTAAGAGGAAAAGAGCGAAAAGCTTACTTTTAGGTAGTGACCTAAGCGCTAACAAGTGAACATCATGCTACTCAGACTATATACTTACAAGATGCAAGTTGAACCTTGGTTTTCAGAGTTTGAAAGAGAAGGGAAAGAAGCGGGGTAGAGGAATTGGTCAACTCATCAGGCTCATGACCTGAAAATTGCAGGTTCAAATCATGTCCCCTCCTAATCAGTGGAACATTGTTCACCGAGATAGAAGGTCGGTCCCAACCCATCTACAAAATGGGGCTAGTGTTCAGTCTTGGTTAGCTCCACCTCTTTCCAGGGCAATGACACCAGTAGCTGTGGAGAACAGATGACCATTTCTATCACTATTAAATTCCAACGTCTGAGCTCCTTTCTAACCAGTCAAGTGGCTTTCCGTCCCTTCTGCTCTAAACTACTGTGTGCCTATTTAGATCTTTTCAAAGTCAAAGGGGTGGTAAGATCGGCATGCCTTCTAGTTGTAGTTGACTTTAAGCGCACCTGAACTGCCCGTAGTCGTCTATTTATGGGCTTGCACTCAATAGTTAATCAATTCATTTTTCCACTTTCTATCACACGCTTTAACTATTTGTTTATATAGTGTGTGAAGTCTAACTAATGGAAAGTTCCTATGAATTAGTTCCAAGAAAGTGGCCGTTCACGTCAGGAATAGAGGCCGTTAAGGATGTACTTGCTTTTCCTTTTTTTCGTTGAGATTGGGTTGGTGTTCACTGTACCGCTTGTGACGCCTATGATTTGCAAGCTTACATAGGGTAAAAGATTGAAAAGAATGCATTAGATGGATGCCCGGGCATTGAGAAGGAAGGACGCTTTCAGAGGCGAAAGGCCATGGGGAGATACCGTCTGTGATCCATAGATCTCTGATCCAAGATCCGTGGCTAGTCTGCGCTCTTTGAACTTTTCAAACTTAGCGAACTGAAACATCTTAGTTGCTAAAGAAAGGGCAATCAACCGAGACCCCGTGAGTAGCGGCGAGCGAGAGCGGATTAGGGGTTTGAAGAAAAACAAATACCAAGCTTTGTTCCTCTCCTTTTAGGCGATCTACTTCATTCCTCAGCAAAGTGTTCACTTCTTTTTTGCCAGGTTTCATTCGATTTGTTGTGGATTGGATGATGGAAAAAACAGCAAGCTACGGCTTCAAAACTTACCTTATTTAGAAAAGGAGAAATGGCTATTTTTATAGATATTGAGGTTGAGTAAGGGGGGTGAAGCTTGAAGAGCAAAGCAAGCCGCGCTAGCCTAGCAACATTTTTCAACAGCAAGCTATGGTCTAACGATCCCTTAACCTAGGTTGGGGCGAAAACTCCAAAATCCAAAATGTTGGTTAGGGTTCCTCAACTTTTAGGCGAGCTACTTCATTCCAAACCTTTCTCTAATAATAAGGTAAGCTTTCAAGCCGCCGCCCTTTAAAGGAGTGGGCGTAGTGAACTGTAATTGTGAAAAGATTAGAAGATCTAGCTATAGAAGGTGATAGCCCTGTAGATTCGTTCCCATGGTTTGATCCTTCCCAGTAAAATGCGGCTTGTTTAAATTCTAATTGCTTTTATGCGAGAAAGGGGGACCACCCTCTAAGCCTAAGTATTCCTCAATGACTGATAGCGTACAAGTACTATGAGGGAAAGGTGAAAAGAACCCTATTTAGGGAGTGAAATAGAGAACCTGAGATCCGATGCGATAATCAGTCGAAGTAGCAGAGCTTAGAGCCTTTACTTTATGTAAAGCACACTCACTCTAACGGCGTACCTTTTTCATGATGGGTCAGCGAAAAAATAGGAACAGCGGCTTAAGCCATTAGGTGTAGGCATTTTCCAGAGGTGGAATCTTCTAGTTCTTCCTATTTGACCCAAAACCGATCGATCTAGCCATGAGCAGGTTGAAGAGAGCTCTAACAGGCCTTGGAGGATAGAACCCATGTATGTGGAAAAATACGGGGATGATTTGTGGCTAGGGGTGAAAGGACAACCAAGATCGAATATAGCTGGTTTTCTGCGAAATCTATTTCAGTAGAGAATATGATATCGATGGCCCGAGGTAGAGCACTAAATGGGCTAGGGTGGCCTCATTTCGCCTTACCAACCCCAGGGAAACTCCAAATACAGGCCTAGATTATTTGTATAGACAGACTTTTTGGGTGCTAAGATCCAAAGTAGAGAGGGAAATATCCCAGATCGTACGCTAAGGTCCATAAGCAATCACTTAGTAGAAAAGGAAGTGACCGAGCGATGACAACCAGGAGGTGGGATTGGAAGCAGCCATCCTTTGAAGAAAACGTAATAGCTCATTGGTCTAGCTCCATGGCACCGAAAATGTATCAGGGCTCAAGTGATTCACCGAAGCGACGAGACCTTGAAAGCTACTTTTTCAAGTGTCAGTAGCGGAACGTTCTGTTAATCGGGAAAGGTTTTTCGTGACAAGACCTGGAGATATCAAAAGTGAGAATGCTAACATGAGTAATGAAAAATCCTGTAAAAAACACGATCGCCTGCCAGTGGAAGGTTTTTTGCGTTCAGTCAATCTACGCAGAGTGAATCGGTCCCTAAGAAACCCCCGAAAGGGCCTAGTCCGATGGGTACACAAAAGTGATAAAGTTTCTTTTACTACAGAACCATGCCTGTCTGTTAGAGCGAATTGGATGTTCGAGCCGAGGGCTTCCCCCTCTTCCCCTCACTCTCTTTTCCCTAATATAAACCTTGAGTCATCAAAGCCTTTCTGACTCGGCCTGGCCCGGTCTCCCAACGTGACTGGCGCTTCAAAAGGCGAAACTCTCAATCGTAGTTTGGCAACCTATCTTCAGTAGGGGCCTTTAGTCTTTTGATTAGAGTAGGGGTCGCGAGAGAGCAGAGCGTACCGCCCTGCCATAGTCACGAGTCTGTTTATAGTTGCGACTATTATCATAGTCAACAAGGTTGAAACTTCGAGGAAAAAACTTGGAATTGGGAGGGAGATCCTCCCGATGAACTGACCATACCCCAAACCGACACAGGTGAACAATTAGAGTATACTAGGGCTCTTGAGAGAACCATGTTGAAGGAACTTGGTAAAATGACCCCGTAACTTCAGGAGAAGGGGTGCTCTCCTATCTTTTAATTAGGAAAATGGAACATACCAGGGGATAGCGACTGTTTATTAAAAAACGGGACTCTACTAAGTGGTAACACGATGTATAGAATCTAAAACCTACCCGATGCTGGAAGGTCGGAAGGAGAAGTGTTATAAGTTTTGAATGGAAGCCCCGGTAAACGGCGGCAGTAACTCTAACTGTCCTAAGGTAGCAAAATTCCTTGTCATATAAGTAGTGACCTGAACGAATGGTGTAATAACTGCCCCGCTGTCTTCAACATGGACTTGGTGAAATTAAATTCTCTGTGAAGATGCGGAGTACCAACGGCTAGACGGTTAGACCCTGTGCACCTTAACTATAGCTTCGCAGTGACAACCTTAATTGAATGTGTAGGATAGGTGAGAGGTGGTGACACACAACGACCAATCCTGAAAGACCACTCTTTTGTCTAAGGATGCCTAACCACTACACCGATCATTCGGGGGGAGGCGGGACACTGCGGGGTGGATAGTTTATCTGGGGCGAATACCTCCTAAAGAGTAATGGAGGTGTGCGAAGGTAGGATCAAGATAAGATTCTTCTCTTGAGTGTAATGGTATAAGCCTTCCTGACTGTAAGACCAACTGGTCGAACAGAGACGAAAGTCGGCCATAGTGATTCGGGAGTCCCGTGTGGAAGGGCTCTCGCTCAACGGATCAAAGGTATGCCGGGAATAACAGGCTGATGACTCCCAAGAGCTCTTATCGACGGATTCGTTTGGCACCTCGATGTCGACTCATCACATCCTGGGGTTAAAGAAGGTCCCAAGGGTTCGGTTGTTCGCCGATTCGCCCAACTTATTAAATAAAAGTGCCCCCTCCCTTTTTCCTTCTTCTTCAGCCCCTCCCCCCAACCTTTTTTTCTTCTTTAGCCTCCGTTCCCCCGTCCTCTTCCAGCGCCCCTCCCTCCCCTCTTTTCCCCTGCAACCCCTCCTCAGCAATTCCAATCACCCAACCCCACATCCCTCCCTCCTTTCTTGTTAACACAAAAATACCTTCATTTTTTAAAACCACAAAAATGGTGTTTGATAATTTGTTTTTTTAATTTAGTGTATTTTTGGTTGTTCTTTGATAGTGTTAATGTAGGAAAATAAAAAAATTGAAGGAGAGTGTTAATAAAGAATGAAGTTGAGGTTGTTAATGGAAGAATTTGAGTGTTGTGGATGTTTTAGAGAATAAAGAATAAAGGTGTCTAATAGAGAGTTTTATTTTTAATTTAGTGTTTTGTGGTTGTTCTTTGATGGTGTTAATGGAGGAAAATAAAAAAAATTAAAGAAGAGTGTTAATGAAGAATGGATTTGAGGTTGTTAATGGAGGAATTTGAGTGTTGTGGATGTTTTGAAGAATAAAGAATAAAAGGTATTTAATAGAGAATTTTATTTTTAATTTAGTATTTTGTGGTTGTTTTTTATGGTGTTAATGGAGGAAAATGAAAAAAATTGAAGAAGAGTGTTGGTGGAGAATGGATTTGAGGTTGTTAATGGAAGAATTTGAGTGTTGTTGATGTTTTGGAGAAGAAAGAATAAAAGGTGTATTTTTAATTTTTTTAATTATATTTTAAATATAATATTTTTTTTCCTTTTTACAAGTATATGCATTTTTTTCCTTTAAATAAATATTTAAAAGAAATTAAATAGACGGAAAAGATGTCTTTTCTAAAAAAAGAAAGATTATATTATGTAATTTGCAGTAAACTTAGGGTCCTAACCATCATATTTTGTTGAGCAATAAATTCTATTCTTACTCTCGAAAGCCTAATTTTATTAGCTTTAATATCAACAATATCATTCTTGAAAGCAAAGTTCTCAAATATATGCGTCCAATTATTAGAATCAAATCACATACTTATTGAAAAACTTAACATGTTGGAAGATTCAAGATCATGAGAAACTAAACTTTTTTAATGTTGAAGCATATGTCAACGCGCAAAACAATATCCTAGCCATTCTAGTGCCTACAAGCACAACTAATATCTGCAATAACAACAATATATATGCCCACAAGACTTACCCCTAACCTATACTTCATTCGGCAACAATATACTTATTTCGTCTAGTTTTTTGATGAGAAATTTTCAAATGAAAAAAAAAACACAAGAAATTATAAAAATTATGTATAACTCATGTAATTTTTAAACTAAAAGCACCTTGTTTTGAGTCAACAGAGGACAACTAATTTAGAGAAATTCTATAGAGTGGTGCAGGAGGAGAAGCAATATTGGTCTGGTTAGGCTTAAAGAAGTGACTGTATATATAAAGGCAATATTAAACTCAAATCCTAAACCTAATTGGTAACATGAATTCTAAATAAATAAAAAATCAAATAAGTCCTAAATTTTAGGTAATAATAAAATGTCTATTGTTAATTATAGTTATATAAGAAAATAATTAATGATTTGACAAAAATAGGGAAAAGACGATTTAGTCTAAAGCAGAGTGTTTAATGAAGGGTAAAATGTCCAAATTACTTTTCTAAAGGTATTCACACTTTTAATATATTATAGATTATACGTAATTGACATTCTTATAATGTATTTAAAACTTTTAAAAATTTGGTACTTCTTTAATTTTTCTTATTCTAACGCTTTTATATTTATTTCTAGATTTTTCAAATCTTCTTAAAATCAAATTTAGTTGATTAAGAATTCTTAAATTAATGGAAAAAGTATTTAGTTATTAATTTTGATGATTTCTAATAAGGAAAAGTTTTACCATAAATATATTTAATTAATTTTTAACTCTTAAATATTGGAAAAATAGAGAAAAGATGATTTTGTCTAAAACAAAGACTTTTAACGAAGGACAAAAAGTTCAAACAATATTTTTAAGGCCCTTCACACTTCTAATATAGTAAAGATAAAGATAGATATACTAATTTATAAGAACGTGTGTTACATGTTTATTCAAAGTTATTTAATACAAAATTTAAATTGATTATGATACTTTCTAAATGATACATCTATTTTTACAAAACAAAAATCAAAACAAGACAAACGGTCAGGGAGTTGAACCCAAGACATTTTATGGATTTCATACATTGTATCTTTTTCTTTCACCAATTATTAAAGATAAAAAGAAAAATCAATAAATGGCAAAAGAAAAAAATAATAGGGCACCATCAATCCTTGCTGCCAATAAAAGTATGAAAGAAGCATTTGATACCTTGATTAGGAAGTTTTTATTTCAGAGGTTACGTCTAAAATTTATTGATATTTTATCTGACTCTTTATAATATTTTAATGTCAAAGCACTGAAATGAAGTCTAGTGATTTCATCCAATGCTAATTCAAGTTATAAAGTTAAAAAGTAAAAAAATAATGATACGAGTACGAGAAGGTGGACATATGTGAGATGTATTAAACCTAAGACTTGGAGCATGCGAGTGAATTGTAAAGGAGGGCCTAAATATGCTCCAAAATAGTCCACAAACAACACTCCAAGGGCGCCTACTTGAAGATTTTGACTAAGGGGTCATCTTGGACATTTCACATTATTTTTGTAACCTAGTATATATAGAACATTTTAGGTCATTTAAACTTAGACTTTGATGATATTTGTAAGTTGTATAACACTTTGAAAGACAAGTCCTCTCTTCTCTTTAGGAGGCAACCCGAAACTAGGGTGATACTAGTGTAGAATCACTAGTGTTGCATTCATGGATTGAGACGTTGGTGTTTAGGGGAGGTAAAGTCCCTCTTGTGTCAACGTAGGTGTTAGGTTAACCGTTGTGTGTAGTGTTAAGGGTCCAAGAGTATCACATGTTCTTGGGTTCTTAAGATTATACCAACCAAGGTCTAGCTATCTATCCTTTGTTCATTTTATTCTTGTAATCGCTTGTACTAGTTTGTTCTCATTTCTAGGGAAGCTGTGAGTTGTCGTTACAATATTGTTGTGTTCTTCTTCTTTTTTTGTAACTTAGTTTGGTTGTTGGCTGCCTTGGTGTGTTAAACACCTTGTAATCTCTTCATTCTTGCTCTTATTTGTTGAATCCAAGAGTGGTCATCAAAGGGATCCTCAATTCCTAGAACTTGTGGACTGTTTTGGTGTATGTTTTGTGCCTTTCCTTGTTATTCTGGTATCATTTGGTATTAGAGCATGGCTTGATCTTGTTCCTACAAGATCAAATCTTGGGCTTGCTTGTTAGGAAAAAAAAGTGTTCTTGTGTTTGTGTTCTTGGCCGAGAGGTGTAGACACCTTGTTGTTGTTGTTTTGGCCAAGCGTTTGTGTCTAGATCTAGTATAAATTTTGTTTGTCTAGTGTATTTCTTGTGTTGGTTTCTTTCCCACTAACACAAAAGGCGTCTTGATCTAAAGTTGAGCTTATAATATTGACCATTGTTGTGGTGACTTGAAGATGGCGGTATGTTGTACCTTGTTGTTGACAATCGGTGGTGTTGTGTTGTGTTCTTGAAGAAGTTGTTATTGTGTTCTTGAAGGTTGTTGTGGTGTTCATCTTGTTCTTCATCTATTCTTGCAATTTAAAACAACAAAAAGTATAAAATAGATCCAAAAAGTTGTGAGACAAAAATTGTAAAGTTGTTTGTGATAAGACTTGCACACATCTCTTCCTAGACTTGACAACCACTTTTCCTTAAATCAAGGGACCTTGTTTTGTAGAACTAGTAAAGTTAAATCTCACCCTTTTGAGTTTGAAAAGTTGAAAAAGACTACAAGATTTTTACTTTTCCTCTAAAACGAATTGTCTTCCATTTCAAATTATGTGAAGATTAAAATTTCAAATTTGTGACTAAAGTTGTGTGGGACCGAGATCGATTTCATGCTGCCACGTCACCCTAATTACTGTTAACCGTCAATATTAAGCTCAAATTTGGATTTTCTAGTTTCTAATTGTTGATTCTTGGTTTCATTAGTGGATCCTAGAACTAATTAACAAACTAGTAAACTCCTACTAGATTATCAATTAGTCCTTTGAATCCATTGTTCGTATCTACGTTTCTTTTGTGCTTTTTGTCATTTTTAAAATCATAGTACTTCTTGGTTCAAGTTCGGACATTACTTTCCTTGAGTCTTTAAACAAAGAATCCATTCCGACCAAGGAGTAGAATCACCCCTCGACTCATCACGAACTACAAACCGACTTGCAACACTTGTGAATCCAAGTGTTAGACGATTAAGTGTGTGAGTATGTGGTGAGGTTGTTTCGAACTAACTTGTGTTTTGCTTTGTAGGCTTGTTCTTTTTTTTTAGGTACAATTACAAGGAAACCCACGGCTTCAACCTCTAAACCCATGGACAACAATGCCACCAATGTCATTTTGGCCTACCTTGACACTATGTCCCGAGACCTAACTATGGCAAATAAAAGGTTGGATCGTATGGTAAGTCAAAGGGAGAAAGTGGGCTTCCCGGACACACGTCAAGAAAAAGGTCGTAGCTCATGTGAGCTACGAGGTAAAAACGTTATTCCTTACACTCCTACGAACTTAGAATGTTGTGTTGTGTCTAGTAGGAGCCAAGTAGGTGTAGTTACGGCATTGCGAAGGGTAGAGGTGCTCGAGTCTCCTTTTTGTGATACTCTCGGTATTGTTAGGTCGCATGAGGACCAAACTCTTGTTGTAGGTACGCAAGTACTAGTTGATCCTTTAGATGACAAAATTGATTCTCTTCGTGAGAATGATTTGTGTCTATCTAGTGCTAGCACTTATAACTTGACTAAGGTTCCGTTACCAAGTGACGAGAGTATTCACACACTAGTTGACCCTTGTGAAAACCAAGGTGGGTCTACGTTAGTAAATGAGTTGCCAACAACTAGTGAGGTTGTGGATAATGATCAATCGGGTAAAAATAACCTTGACGTGCTTGATTGTTTAGGAAACCCGAATTGTGATTTTCTTGGTAAAGATGGTTTTGAGTGTGATCCCTTTGCTGCCCATGATAGTTTATGTCTATGTGGGGACCACTTTCTTGAAATAGAAGGTGTTGCATTCTTAGAAATTCCATCTACTTCTTCTTTATGTGTTTCCTATGTTAAGCTTACTAGTGTTATTGGACTTGAAACTAGTGAGACATGCATAAAGAGATCATAGTTGGAGTTGACTTGTGTGACACCTTTCTTTATCCTCTGTGTGCTCATGATATTTTTCATAGGGATATAGAGGGTATGACTAATTTTGAAGACGACACTTTAGGGGAAAGTGAGAGTGTCCGAGACCTAAGTCCTTGGTTACTCTACCCATTTGATCCCGACACCATCTTAGGGTGGGAAAGGATTACTCTCAGCCTATTTTCCAGTTGTCTTGATGCTTGGACGAGCCACTTCCTTTGTAACATTTGTACTAATCTTTTCATGCTTAAAACAAAGGACCCGTGGCTATACTTCAAATTTGTTTCACCTCGGCATGGCATGTTGGTATGAGTATTTTGCTAACCCTAACCCTCATGTCATGAGGATGTCCATTTGTTTGTCTTCGCTTCATTTTTTACAAGGAATGGATTCGAGGTGAATCCTTTTTCAAGAAGGGAAGGATGATACGAGTACGAGAAGGTGGACATATGTGAGATGTATTAAATCCAATACTTGGAGTGTGCGAGTGAAGTGCAAAGAAGGGCCTAAATATGCTCCAAAACAATACACAAATAATACTCCAAGGGCACCTACTTGAAGATTTTGGCTAAGGGTTCATCTTGGACATTTCACACTATTTTTGTAACCTAGTATACATAGAACATTTTAGGTCATTTAGACTTAGACTTTAATGATATTTTTAAGTTGTATAACACTTTAAAAGACAAGTCCTCTCTTCTCTTTAGGAGGCAACCCGAAACTAGGGTGATACTAGTATGGAATCACTAGTGTTGCATTCATGGCTTGAGATGTTGGTGTTTAGAGGAGGTAAAGTCCCTCTTGTGTCAATGTAGAATTTAGGTTAACCGTTGTGTGTAGTGCTAAGGGTCCAAAAGTATCACATATTCTTGGGTTCTTAAGATTATACCAACCAAGGTCTAACTATCTATCCTTTGCTCATTTTATTCTTGTAATTATTTGTACTAGTTTGTTCTTATTTCTAGGGAAGCTGTGAGTTGTTGTTACAATATTGTTGTGTTCTTCTTCTTGTTTTGTAACTTAGTTTGGTTGTTGGTTGCCTTGGTGTGTTAAACGTCTTGTAATATCTCCATTCTTGCTCTTATTTATTGAATTCGAGAGTGGTTATCAAAGGGATCCTTGGTTCCTAGAACTTGTGGACTATTTTAGTGTATGATTTGTGTCTTTCCTTGATATTTTGGTATCAAATAAATATCATGAGAATTTTATCTTTTAATAAAATATAAGATTTTGATGTATTTTTGAAATAATATAGTAGGTGACTAACTTCAATTTCTTTTTACAATCATCTTTTCATAGTGTTTTAGTTTTGCTAGAAAAAATGAACACATAATATTTTGTGGTTTTAGATTTGCCTCTTTAGTCCCCCTCCCCTCCCGGCTTGTTGCTTTCCTCTAGTGACATTGAGTAACTAAACAATTAATTTTCTTATTACTTCTTCATTTTCCAAGTTAGGAGTATTTTTGTTTAGAGTTTGTCCTAGTTTTGTGGAAATAGGCTCACGAAGGTAGGGTTTCATGACCAATAATATGTCACAATGATTGATATTTTAGTAGTTAATTAGCACCCCAAGTCTTTGAAAGAATTGTAGTATTCTCCAAATTATAAGCTATATTTGTATTCAGGTATCTACTTGAAAAAATTGTCTAAAATTACCTATATGTATACCAATATATATTCATAGGCATGATTAATCATAATAGGATTGAATTTATGTATCAATTCAACTTGCAAAATCTCTAACTTGTTCTAGCATTACTGGTTGATCATGGTGTAATGCCAACGCCATTGAATTTGAATCCACCAGCACAACACCAATAATCTTTGTATTAGGAGAAACCTTTTTCATATAGGCAGCAATGCCTGCTATAAGACCCCCTCCATCACCAGACATAAATATAGGGATTAATCTCCAATCCAACTGTACCTTTTCTCCATTATGATATCTAGATGATCAAAGGGAGATATGAATGCACGACCTTCTGCTTTGCCCTGAGCTACGAGATATGCTTAACCTTTTTCGTATGTGTCCCCCACACAAACAACAATTCATAGCAACTAATCTCTCAACTGATTTTCACTGCTCAGTGAAAAAGAATATGACTTAGAAATATGGATAATCTTAGAAGTAAAAGAACAAGATGAATTCAAATGGAAGCAATAAAAACTAAGACTGTTTCAATAATCCTAACTTTAATTATGGTGTATTAACAAACATCACAATCATAGCAAACAGCCAACTCTGTTGGCCGC
Organism: Capsicum annuum; assembly: GCF_002878395.1. Lineage (NCBI taxonomy): Eukaryota > Viridiplantae > Streptophyta > Magnoliopsida > Solanales > Solanaceae > Capsicum > Capsicum annuum. Next base: position 229,146,903 of record NC_061113.1, read on the forward strand.
TAATGATTATCTATATTTACTACATGCACCTGGACCAACAAAGAAAAGTAAATCATCTAAAAAGTATTTTCAACGTGTACCTTTCGTTGTTCTATATCATCTACGCCTTCTAAATCAGTGACAAGGGCGCAATGCTTAATCCCAGCACATCGAGCCATCCAAATACCTGTGAAAAAGGTAAACTTGTGGCAACAATATATTGTAAATATAAAATAACAAATAACAACACCTATGAAAGAAGTAAACTTGTGGTAATCAAAAAGAGAACAAAATATAGTTGATCGGTTGCAGATGAAGGAGTACGTACCAATATTGGCTAAAGATGGTACAATGTTATTGAAAAAAACATAAAGAGAAACATAAACCTTTGATTTTTTCTATGGCAATATTCTTGTTTTGATCAAAAATTTTTAGCGGGAAGAAAAATACAAGATAAGAAGAATACTTAGCAACAGAAAAAGTCATATGTTATGTTTGGGTAAACCTTGATCAAAATAATTACTTAAATAGAATTGTAGAGATTTTTAAATAAGATAAAATTCTAATATATTTAGAAGTATTTAATAATATGATTTTTTACCCAAATAAAATAATCAAATCTAAACCCGATACAAGTCAAATTAATTGTGAAAAAATAAATTCACGCCTGTTTAGAGGTTTTTCGTCGATTTTCAAATCTTATTAAACTTAGGATTCCTTTTCCTTTAATTTCCTATGATGTTTTATCATATTTGTATTTTGATTAATATTAGTTTTCCGTATTGGGCCTATGATATTTTAACATATTTGTATTTTGTTTAGTAGCATTAGTTTTTTATATTTGGCCTATTATTGTTCTACTTTAACCTTTAGGGGAAAAAAATCAACAACCTTCTTATTTTTGGAAAAAAAGTCACACACGAAAAAGTGAAAACTCCTAATATGATCATAAATTTAGGAATTCACGTATAAGTAGAAAATGTGCTCCATTTAATTTCTTATATTATTATAGTCAATATTTAATATTATATAATTTAAAAGAAAACATAAAAAGATAATTTTATTTTAAAAAGAGACTTTTATACGTAGAAAATCTTCTCCATTTAATTTCTTATATTATTATAGTCAATATTTAATATTATATAATTTAAAAGAAAAGGTAAAAGATAATTTTGTCTAAAACAGACACTTTTAATGAAGAGCAAATAGTTTAAATCACTTCTTTAAGGGTTTTCACACTTTTAATATGTTATAGATTATAGATATAGATTATACATATATATAGATTATAGATATATAAATTATCACATACATATTGTTGGGCCATTTATTGACATGTATCTACTTTAATTTCTTGTCTTCCAGGAATTGCTATTTTGTATTCTTTTTTATTCAACATTTAATTTACTCATGTTTATACCAATCTTTTAGGTATTAAATTGAGTTTAGGTATAGAATACGTTTATCGGGAATTCTCACTTTGAAATGAATGTATTATATATAATAGTCTTTTGGTTTGCTATATCTGTTTATATTGCATAATTTTTTTTTCCATATTCACATTTCAGAAGAAGAAAAATCTATCTATTATGTGAAAAATGAAGAATAAGAGAAGATTACATATATGGAAACTCTAAAATTTAGCTCTTAATTGATGATGCATGTGTGAAAATTTAATGAATCAGTTAATTTCTGTAAAATGAGAGACGTGAGCTTTAAAAAAGGTAATGAAAAAATTATTAAAAAGTTGATATACAATGAATTTAATTGCAATTCAAATGTTACATCAACAGTAATATAGTAATTAGATGTTTTATAATATTTTGATTTAGTGTAAAAGGTAAAATACTTTTGATAAGTTACAAATACAAAAGAAGAAAAAATATCATTTTCACAATATAATTATATATGTATAATATTTCCTACAATTATAAATATTAATTTTTTTTCCAAAATAAAACAATAAAGACAAATCACAAAAGAAAAAAAAAACAATTGACTAAGCATTGACATCACGCTGACGTCCGCACGAAAAAAGTACTCCCTCCATCTCATGTGTTGTCATTTTCTTTTTTGATCCGTCCCAAAAAAGAATATCATCTTTCCAACTATTTAATGACACCATTCCTATTTTATTTTTAATGGGTCCCACTTGTTAAGAATAGACATCTAAAAACTAAACATTAAATTTGAGTGTAAATACTTTGCTCTTTGTGGGGGAAATATGTAATATTCCCTTATATTTGCTGTTATATATAACCCCTTGGCTTTTACTACATTTTCGTAACATTCCTAACTTTGATGTAAAATTTATTTGTTCAAAATGGATACAACAAATATTAGAGGGAGTAGTATGAGAGGGAATCAAAGGTTAAGTATAAATAGTACTAACTCTATATGGAGAAATGATGGTGTGGAGATTTTTAGTTGTTCGTCGAGAGATGAAGATGATGAAGAGGCTCTTAAAATGGGCAGCTCTTGAAAAACTTCCAACGTTTAATCGTTTAAGAAAAGGTCTCTTGTTTGGATCACAAGGTGTAGCTGATGAAATTGATATACATGATCTGGGTTTTCAAGAAAGAAACAAGTTGGTCGAAACGCTTATGAATGTTTGCGATGATGAGGATAATGAGAAGAAACTCTTGGTGAAACTCAGGCAAAGAACTGATAGGTAAATGAATGTATCTTTTCTTGTCTCCCCGTGTGTGTTGTGCTTCATGGATGAAAATGATCTACATAGGCGAGAGATGATTAATTTTAGTGATGTTATGCATCAGCGATTTATATATATGCTACTATAAAATCAAGAGATCAGACAGTAAGAATTCATATATATAGTCAATCCTACTTACTTAGAATAGCGACGTAGCAGTAGTTATACTGTTGTTTTATCTAAAACAAATTGATATTATATTTAAATGAGACGGACTTAAATAGAGCGGCATTGCAATGAGGATTCATATAGTCATTCCGAGTTGCTTAGAATTGAGAGACAGTAGTAGTTTTTATACTGTTATTTATCTACGGCTAGTTGTTTTTCCCATTGATTCAAGTGTTGTGACAATTCTTTTTACTTTTTTTTTTTTATTTTTTTGCAGAGTTGGGATAGTTTTGCCATCGATAGAAGTAAGATATGAGCATCTAACTGTCGAGGCAGATGCATATATAGGAAGTAGAGCTTTGCCTACATGTACCAACTTCATGACTAATTTGCTTGAGGTAAACATCTAAAAAATAATCTTGATTTCAGATCTCAATTCTGTTTAACAAAAAGGATGTTTGTAACTAACAATTTCATTTGTTTTCATAGGCAATCTTGAACTCGCTCCACATCCTACCAAGTCGAAAGAGCAAACTCACAATTCTTAATGATCATGTGAGTGCTATCATTAAGCCTTGCAGAATGACTTTGCTTTTAGGACCTCCCGGTTCTGGCAAAACTACTCTATCATTAGCTTTAGCCGGAAAGCTTGATCATGCCCTTAAGGTAAGACATGATTTAAGTAATATATATTGACAGTTCTAATTTTATGGTTTTTTTGGTTGTTGTTTTGTGGAAATCAGGTTACTGGAAAAGTGACCTACAATGGACATGAAATGAATGAATTTGTACCACAGAGAACAGCTGCTTATATTAGCCAGTACGATTTACACATTGGAGAAATGACTGTGAGAGAAACCTTGGAATTCTCTGCCAGATGCCAGGGAGTTGGTTCGCGTTATGGTTAGCAATTTATAATATAGTGTTGTTTTTCAACATTTTCGGGTACACAAATCTGTAATTTGACACTATAACTTCAACACTAGTTCAAGTTTAAAACAAGAACACTATGAAGTACAACAACACTCTCAACACAAGATCAAAGTGATCTTTCTAAGAAGTGTTTTATTTTTCCAAAAATTAAGATGAAACAGAAATGTAAAGCCAAGTCCCTCGAATTCACGGAGTGTCCTTAAGGGATAATTCCCCTCACTGTACCCGAGGTTTTGGAATCTTTCTCCCAGGATAAAATGGCTTTCAATCCAACTATAGTGGTACCTCAAATAATTGGATTCATCGAACTCACTCAACGATTTGATTGATCACAAGGAATGTTTTGAAGACAAGAGGAGTTTGTATTTCAGAAAATTTTTCATACCAAAACCTGTGGATAAATGCAAGTTTATATAGCCATCAAGTGCTTCTTCTGAAAGGTGGCAATGGTTCATCCGAAAAGGTGTATCCTTTGGAAGAGTCATGTATGTTCATTCGAGACATTGTGTCTTTTTTTAAACAGACACAACTATCTGAACAGTCACTCCTTTTCCAAAATAATATGTCTTTTCATAAAAGGTTGTGTCCCTCAATTTTCCTTTCACACCAATTGAACCCAACAATCCCCCACATGAATGGGGAATGACTATTCTTTGTAAAACTTTACGAATAAATATGTGATCATCAAGGAAAGACTGATTGCATCAGGATAAGTGGTTTTCTCTTTGAACTTTCCGTAATGAACATGCATCGGATGCACTCGGTCAATCGGTAGATTTGATATCCTTGAACCGTCGAGCTTTAATGTAAACCTAGACAACACATGTCACACAACCAGTCTTTCACCGTTTATGATTCTCACGATTTTGTTCTTTTCAGCCGTGAACACGTCCCGGTTTCATGAGAGCTTAGAGAATAGGCCTTTACTAACATTCTCCTTAGAGCAGCTTCCATTTCGCCCTCACATAGGTAATTTCTAAACGTTTAATCCTATAGATTAAACTATTTGGTCAAATCTGCCAAATTTCGATAATCATTAAAAGACTTTTCACTTTAAGTTTTATCCTTGTTTACTAAATATTGTCTACATCATGAGAATAGGTTGGTATTTTGACAATGTTGAACCTATCAGACAGAACTTTGTTTGATCTCCTTGAACCTAGCTCTTGGGATCTCTAGTTTGCTAGGTAGAGTTACCATTATGCTGACTTGTCCTAGGCATTAAACCCATTCCCTTGGATGTTCTCTCAACTCCTTCTCTAGATAGGCCTTTTGTAAGTGGATCCGACACATTATCCTTTGACTTCACATAGTCGACAGTGATAATTTCACTAGAGAGAAGTTCTCTAACGGTATAATTTCTCCATCTTATGTGATGATATTTACCGTTGTACATCATGTTCTCTGCCCTACCTATCGTCCCTTGGCTATCACAGTGTATACATACTATTGCCACTGGTTTGGGCCAATAAGGAATATCTTCCAAGAAATTTCGGAGCCATTCTGCTTCTTCACTGGCATTATCTAATGCGATAAATTCAGATTTCATTATAGAGCTAGCAATAGAAGTCTCTTTGGATGATTTCCAAGAGACCGGTCCTCCACTGATAATAAATACATATCCACTCGTAGATTTTACTTCGTTTGATCCGGTGATCCAATTTGCATCAATATATCCTTGAAGTACCGCAGGATATTTATTATAATGCAAAGTGTATTCTTGAGTGTATTTAAGATACCCCAAAACTCTTTTCATTGTCATCCAATGAGTTTTATTAGGATAACTGATGTACTGACTCAACTTACTAATAACGCATGCTATGTCTGGTCGTGTACATTCATTATATACATTAAACATCCCAATACTCTTCCATATTCCAATTGTGAGTCACTTTTACCTTCATTCTTTCGAAGTGCAAAGCTCACATACAATGGAGTCTTGGCAATATTGAATTCCATATACTTGAATTTGTCAAGTACCTTTTCGATGTAATAAGACTGTGACAATTCCAACCCTTGTGGAGTTCTATAAATTCTTATCCCTACGTTCACATCCGCAACTCCAAGGTCTTTCATATCGAACTTGCTCTCGAGCATTCGTTTCATTGCATTTATGTCTGAAATGTCTCTACTGATGATCAACATATCATCCACATATAAACACATAATGACTTGGTGATTTGGAGTGTCATTAATATAAACACATTTATCACATTCATTAATTTTGAATCCGTTTGAAAACATGGTTTGGTCAAACTTTGCATGCCATTGCTTAGGTGCTTGTTTTAGTCCATAAAGTGACTTAACAAAGTTGACACACCTTATTTTCTTTTCCTGGAACTACAAAACCCTCAGGTTGTTCCATGTCAATTTCTTCCTCCAATTTTCCATTTAAGAATGCGGTTTTCACATCCATTTGATGGATTTTGAGATCATATACCGCTGCCAAGGCAATTAACATTCGAATCGATGTTATCATTGTTACCGGCGAGTAAGTATCAAAGTAATCAAGGCCTTCTTTTTGTTTGAAGGCTTTTACTACAAGTCTTGTCTTGTATTTGTCAATAGTACCATATGCTTTCATTTTTCTTTTGAAGATCCATTTAGATCCTAAAGGTTTGTTTTCTGGAGGAAGATCAACCAATTCCCACGTATGGTTGCTTAAGATTAAATCAATCTCACTATCGACTGCCTCTTTCCAAAAGGATGAGTCCGAAGATGCCATTACATCATTAAATATTTGAGGCTCATTTTCTAAAAGAAATATTACAAAATTTGATCCAAACAAAGTTAACGTTCTTTGATGTGTACTATGTCTTGGATTCTCATCATTATGTACATTCTCACTTGGTTCATCTTGAGGTTGTTTAGACTCTCCAATAGACTGTTCATGTCTAGTTTTATAAGGATAAATATTTTCAAAGAATTCTGCATTATCTGATTCAATTATCGTATTTTCATTAATATCCGGATTTGACACGAATCTGTAATTTTACACTCTAACTTCAACACTAGTTCAAGTTTAAAATAATAACATTATGAACAATAACAACACCCTCAACACAAAATCAAAGTGATCTTTCTAAAAAGTGTGTTTTATTTTTTCAAAAATTAAGATGAAACAGAAATATAAAGCCAAGTCCCCCGACTTCACGGAGTGTCCTTAAGGAATAATTTCCCTCACTGTACCCGAGGTTTTGAAATCTTCCTCCCAAGATAAAATGGCTTTCAATCCAACTATAGTGGTACCTCAAATAATTGGATTCGTCGAATTCACTCAACGATTTGATTAATCACAAGGAATGTTTTGAAGACAAGAAGAGTTTGTATTTCAGAAAAATTTTCATTCCAAAACCTGTAGATAAATGCAGGTTTATATAGCCATCAAGTGCCCCTTTCGAAAGGTGGCAATGGTTCATCGGAAAGGTGTATCCTTTGGAAGAGTCATGTTTGTTCATTCGAAACATTGTGTCTTTTTCTAAACAGACACAACTATCTAAACAGTCACTCCTTTTCCAAAAAAATATGTCTTTTCATAAAAGGTTGTGTTCCTCAATTTTCCTTTCACACCAATTGAACCCAACAATCCCCTACATGAATGGGGAATGGTTATTCTTTGTAAAACTTTATGGATAAATATGTGATCATCAAACAAAGATTGATTGCATTAGGATAAGTGGGTTTCCCTTTGAACTTTTGTAGTGAACATGCATCGGATGCACTCGGTCAATCGGTAGATTTGATATCTTAGAACCACCGAACTTTAATGTACACCTATAAAACACATGTCACAAAATCAACCTTTTACCATTTATGCTTCTCACCTTTTTTTCTTTTCAGCCATGAACACGTCCCAGTTTCATGAGAGCTTAGAGGATAGGCCTTTACTAACATTTTCCTTGAAGCGGCTTCCACTTCGCCCTCATATAGGTGATTTCTAAATGTTTAATCCTATAGATTAAACTATTTGGTCAAAAATCTGTCAAATTTTGATAATCATTAAAAGACTTTTCACCTTAAGTCTTATCCTTGTTTACTAAACATTGTATACATCATGACAATGGGTTAGTATTTTGATAATGTTGAACCTTTCAGACACAACTTTGTTTGATCTCCTTGAACCTAGCTCTTGGGATCTTCAGTCTGCAAGGTAGATTTACCTCCATGCTGACTTGTCCTAGGCCTTAAAACCATTCCTTTGGATGTTCTCTAAACTCCTTCTCTAGATAGGCCTTTTGTAAGTAGATCCGACACATTATCCATTGAATTCACATAGTCGACAGTGATAATTCCACTAGAGAGAAGTTCTCTAATGGTATTATGTCTCCGTCTTATGTGACAAGATTTTCCATTGTACATCATGCTCCCTGCCCAAGCTATCTCTGCTTGGCTATAACAGTGTATACATACTGGTGCCACTGGTTTGGGCCAATAAATAATATTTTCCAATAAATTCTGAAGTCATTCTGCTTCTTCACTGGCTTTATCTAATGCAATAAATTTAGATTCCACTATAGAGAGCGCAATACAAGTCTATTTGGATGATTTCCAAGAGACCACTCCTCCATCGATAGTAAATACATATCCACTCATGGATTTTACTTCATTCGATCCGGTGATCCAATTTGCATCACTATATCCTTCAAGTACCACAGGATGTTTATTATAATGTAAAGTGTAGTCTTGAGTTTATTTAAGATATCCAAAAACTCTTTTCATTACCATCCAATGAGTTTTATTAGGATTACTCGTGTACCGACTTAACTTACTAATAAGCATGCTATGTCTAGTCGTGTACATTCATTATATACATTAAACATCCCAATACTCTTACGTACTCCAATTGTGAGTCATTTTCACCTTCATTTTTTTGAAGTGCAAAGCTCACATCCAATGGAGTCTTGGCAATATCAAATTCCATATACTTGAATTTGTCAAGTACCTTTTCGATGTAATGAGACTATGACAATGCCAACCCTTGTGGAGTTCTATGAATTCTTATCCCTAAGATCACATCTGCAACTCCAAGGTATTTCATATCGAACTTGCTCTCGAGCATTCATTTCGTTACATTTATGTCTGAAATGTCTCTACTGATGATCAACATATCATCCACATATAAAGACACAATGACTTGGTGATTTGTAATGTTTTTAATATAAACACATTTATCACATTCATTAATTTTGAATCCGTTTGACAACGTGGTTTGGTCAAACTTTGCATGGTATTGCTTAGGTGCTTGTTTTAGTCCATAAAGTGACTTAACAAGTTTACACACCTTATTCGCTTTTCGCTTTTCCTCAAACCACAAAACCCTCAGGTTGCTCCATGTAAATTTCTTTCTCCAATTCTCCATTTAGGAATTTGGTTTTCACATCCATTTGATGGATTTCAAGATCATATACCGCTGCCAAGACAATTAACATTCAAATCAACGTTATCCTTGTTACCGGCAAGTATGTATCAAAGTAATCAAGGCCTTCTTTTTATTTGAAGCTTTTTACTACAAGTCTTGCCTTGTATTTGTCAATAGTACCATCCACTTTTATTTTTCTTTTGAAGATCGATTTAGATCCTAAAGTTTGTTTCCTGGAGGAAGATCAACCAATTCCCATGTATGGTTTCTTAAGATTGAATCAATCGCACTATCGACTGCCTCTTTAACATATACTAACATATATTTTCACGAATGGATTGTTCTGCTTCATTGCGGCTGCTAGAAGGACCATGGGAGTTGCTAATACATTTGGAATGTTTGCTCTGCTTTCACAATTTGCATTGAGTGAATTTGTTCTTTCACGAGGTATATTTGGTGATTGGTATGTTTGTAGAAGCATCTGTCTTGCTTTAATTGATTACTGTTAATAGTCTACTGCTAATGTTGTAGATGATGTGAAGAAATGGTGGATGTGCGGTTATTAGTCTTCACCGCTGATGTATTCTTTGAGTTCAATTCTTGTGAATGAATTTGATGGGAAAAAGTGGAAACAGATTTCACCAAATGGAACTGAGCCACTAAGAGTTGCAGTTGTAAGATCTCGGGGATTCTTCCCAAATGCATATTGGTACTGGATAGGTGTTGGTGCACTTATTGGATTCACAATTATCTTTAACATCTGTTACAGTCTTGCACTCCCATATCTGAACCGTGGGTATCTCTTGAGTTTCTTCAGTAATTTTTATCTAAAAGGTGAAAAGATTGAATGTTTAGTTGAATATATCTGCAGCATTTGGTAAGCCGCAAGCTATGATATCAGAAGGCGGTGAAGATGCCAAATCAACGAGCATTGAGAAAGAAGTGTCCAATGGCGAGGATAAGAATAAGAAAAAAGGAATGGTTCTTCCATTTGAACCGCATTCCATCATCTTCGATGAAGTTATATGCTCTGTTGACATGCCTCAGGTAACTAGCAAAGAATAGCTACTTATCAGAAATTAGAAATTTTAACCCACCATTTCAACAATGCATAATATATAGATATACACCATAAGTTGGTCGCATTCCAACTAGGAGGAGGCACACGTAGACATCACAACTCGCCTCCAATGTGTCAGTTGAACATTTATCTGCCACATCAGTCGGTGTGGGTGTCCATGAGACATAATTGTGCATTTTCAAAGTTGGAGTGTTTAGTTTCCAGTTGAGTCCAAGTTATGGTGTCTATCTATGTGTTATTCCTTTCAACAAATATGTTGCTGAATTTTCCATTGATAACTGCAGGAAATGAAATATCAAGGAGCCACTGATGATAGGTTGGTACTTCTGAAGGAGGGTAAGTGGTGCGTTTAGACCTGGTGTTTTGACCGCTTTGATGGGAGTTAGTGGAGCTGGAAAAACAACATTGATGGATGTATTGGCTGGAAGAAAAACAGGAGGATATATTGAGTGTAGTATCAAGATCTCGGGCTATCCTAAGAAGCAAGAAACATTTGCGCGTATATTTGGATACTGTGAGCAGAATGATATCCATTCACCTTATGTTACAGTTTATGAGTCATTAGTGTTTTCCGCTTGGCTCCGTTTACCTCATGATGTTGATGAAAAGACCAGAAAGGTTGGCTCCTTTTGAAAAAATTTCTTTCACCAAAAATCTGTTGAACACAATAAAGGTTCAAATCATGACATTTACTATTTATTATCCTTGTGTAGATGTTTGTCCAGGAAGTAATGAAACTCGTGGAGCTTACACCATTAAGATCAGCCTTAGTTGGTTTTCCAGGAGTCAACGGTCTCTCAACCGAGCAACACAAAAGGTTGACCATTGGAGTGGAACTATTGGCAAACAGCAAACCCCTCAATCATTTTCATGGATGAACCAACTTCGGGGCTGGATGCAAGAGCTGCTGCAATTGTGATGAGAACTGTTAGGAACACTGTCGACATGGGAAGAACAATTGTCTGTACCATCCATCAGCCTAGTATCGACATTTTTGAAACCTTTGATGAGGTGAATTTAATACCTTTTTAAACTCAGTCAAGCTAATACATGTATTTTTCAGTCTCTTTTGACGTTTAATTTATTATATATACACCACCTTTTGCAGCTAGTTCTAATGAAACGAGGAGGACAAGAAATATATGTTGGTTCTTTGGGTCGCCATTCTTGCCATCTGATCAAATACTTTGAGGTAAGTTGTCTAAGTGAAAAAGACCTTTCCTTTCCTCGATTAGAAGATACTAAGCTAATGTTCTTGTATTCAGTCAATTCCTGAAGTAAGTAAAATTGAAGATGGCTACAATCCAGCAACTTGGATATTAGAAGTCACAAACTCGGCGCATGAAATGATGTCGGGGGTTGATTTTGCTGATTTATACAAGAAATCAGATCTTTACATTAGGAATAAAGTATTGATTAGTGAACTTAGCGTGCCTCTTCCTGTTACAAAAGACCTGCGTTTTGACAATCAATACTCACAACCATTTTGGACTCAATGTATGGCTTGCCTTTGGAAGCAACATCAGTCATACTGGCGTAATCCTACTTAGTCAGATTTCTCTTTACAGTATTCATCGCGCTGGGCATGGGGACAATGTTCTGGGATCTTGGTACTAAAGTGTAAGTCCAAGCATATGACGAAACAAATACTCATATAATCCAGGAAATACTTTTAAATTCATAACGCGGAAAGTTTTTTTCTTTTTACAGAGGTAAGAGCCAAGATCTATTTAATGCTATGGGATCAATGTATGCTCCTATTCTCTTCATTGGTCTTCAACATACATCAGCAGTGATTCCTGTAGTAGCTGTTGAACGTACAATATTTTATCGAAAACGAGCTGCTGGAATGTGTTCTACCATCCCTTATGCCTTTGCACAAGTGAGCTATTTAACTACTTACAAGCCAATTTCTGGTATCTCTTGTAACTTTTTTTTTTCTTTTTAATTTTTCAGGTTTTCATTGAAATTCCATATATCTTTGTGCAAGCTGTTTTCTATGCGTGTCATTGTCTATGCTATGGTTGGATTTGAATGGACAATAACAAAGTTCTTGTGGTACTTGTTCGTCATGTTTTTCACTCTTTTATACTTCACCTTCTATGGTATGATGTCCATTGCTGTTGCGCCAAATCAAAATATCGCGCATATTGTGTCTCTTTTCTTCTATGCAATATGGAATCTTTTCTCAGGATTTATTGTTCCACGACCAGTAAGTTGATGAAACATATCAATTTAGAAAATGACATGTTTTCTTTGTTAAAAAAAACAGCGTATGGCTACTTGGTGGAGATGGTACTATTAGGCCTGTCCCATTGCCTGGACACTATATGGATTGGTGGAATCACAATATGGAGACCTCCAAAACAAAATTACTGATAGTGATGAAACAGTGGAACAATTCTTGAGACGTTACTTCGGGTTCAGGCGTGATTTTCTTGGAGTAGTTGCAGTTGTGATTGCTGCATATGCTGTGGTTTTTGCCTTAATATTTGCTTTCGCTATTAAAGTATGTAACTTCCAGAAAAGATAGATGATAGAGGAGTGAGTGTTTACCTGCTGAAGATCTATATGATGAGAACTGAAATAGAAATGGATTATAGAACTATTTGTATACTGCTTTGAGAATTAATTATATGTTTTCTACGACAACATATTACACAAGGAGTATCATATTATGCAGCTGAATTATCGCTTGTGTCAAATATTCTTATGCCGCTTATGTAGTTTCATGGTTATTTTAACTTTATTTCCTAGATCTCACTTTCTTGTAACATCTAGGTTATCGCTATTGTTGCAGCATCCGAGGGTCGCCATGTATGTACTACTTATGAGCGACTCATTGCTGTACTTTATTGTTGATGTCCTACTTGCTTATGCTATCCATATATATTACAAAGAACATGACTGCGTTCATTCTTTAACATATACTAACATATATTTTCATGAACGGAATTCAATTGAAGCCCCTTATAACTATGTCGCCTCGCCCCTAAAATTAGGTGTACGAAACAAAAAAAGAAATGGTCATATGAAATTTCTATGAAAGGTTCTCCACATTATTAATTATTTGGAGTAAATTTCACTTTACGCCCTTAACTTTTTAATGGATGTATCAACCACAGCAAAACATTAAAATGAAAATGAGTGATATCCGATTGCTTTGGTCATTGCTAACAATGGGTCATAACTTAAACAATGGGTCATAACTTAATCTGACGAATAGAACTCAAATTTCATTTGTATAGTTTCTCTTTAATAATTTATTTAGTTACCAAATGAAACTGATAATCATTTTTTTTCTTTTATATATCGTGACTATATCAAACACAAACGATGTAGTACTTCTTGATCGCATTGGACATGAAGTCCTTTCTCCGCTAACCAATTATGCTTCTACAATTTTGGAAAATAGAAGTGAAGTTGTAAATATTGGGTTCAATTGGTGTGAATGGAAAATGAAAAGTTGCTTGGAAGGGACACAACTATTTGAATACAAGACAAACTATTTCGGAAAAAGATATGACTGTTTGGATGGTTGTGGCTATTCGGAAAAGACACTCTTTCGAATGGACAGACATGACTGTTCAGAAAGGATACACCTTTCTGGTGAACCATTGCCACCTTTCGGAAGGGGCACTTAATGGCTATATAAACCTGCATTTTTCCACAGGTTTTTCTGCACTTGAAAAACATTTCTTGTCTTTTAAAATACTTCGTGTGATCATCGATAACTGTTGAGTGAGTTCGAAGAGAATCTGATCATTTGAGGTACCACTACAGTCGGATTTTTAAGCCATATTATCCTGGGAGGAAAATTCCGCAACCTCGGGTACTTGAGGGGAATTATTTCCTTAAGGACACTTCGTGAAGTCGGGGGACTTGGCCTTTTTCTGTTTCATCTAATTTTCTGGAAAAAAAACACATTTCTTTGAAAGGTCTTTTTCATCTTGTGTTGAGGGTGTTACATAACTTCATAAGTGTTCTTGTTTTATACTTGAACTTGTGTTGAAATTGTTGTTGTCATATACAGAATCTTGTGTACCCGTAAAACAATAATCTTAAGGAAATAATATTGAAGAAATTTTTTTTTTTTGCTTGTTTGGTGAAATTTTCTTTTCACTAAAGTTTTTTTTTCATAACTGTATTGTTTGGTTTCTGGAGATTAAAACTTTAAGCTTTCTACTCCGTTTGAACTTAACAAGTAATTTGAAGAAATAAAATCCTCATCACAAGTTAGAGATCATTCGGTTGACAATTGAAAGTCATAAAAACTTTATTGTTAAACTAGAAACAAGGGGTGTTTAAAGTTGCTACAACTTTATAAGTAGTATTTTGATATACTAAAAATTTACTGTCTTGTTGTGACAAGAAAATGACTACTGACAGTCATGTGCATGATACTGTAACGACTGTGGCAGCAACTAGTGTTGCCACAACGAGTTGTACGAGTGCTCACAGGCAATGGCACCAGCGGAGAAACCTACAAAATTCACGGGTGTTGATTTTAAAAGGTGGCAACAGAAAATGTTTTTCTACCTTACAACTTTATGTCTTCAAAGATTCACATCTGAAGAAGCTCCAGAGGTGCCCGAGGAAACTTTGGATCAGGAGAAATTTATCGTCATGGAGGAGTGGAAACGCTCCAATTTTCTATGCAGGAATTACATTCTAAATGACCTCCAAGATGAACTATACAATGTGTATAGTGGAATAAAGACGCCAAAAGAATTGTGGGGTGCACTAGAAAGAAAATAAAAGACTGAGGATGCTGGAACCAAGAAGTTCTTCGTTACAAGATTCCTTAAGTTTAAAATGATTGACAGCAAGTTTGTTGTATCTCAAGTCCAGGAACTGCAAGTGATCATCCACGATCTCCTCGCAAAAGGTTTGATCGTGAACGAGGCATTTCAAGTCGCGGCGATAATAGAGAAGTTACCACCTATGTGGAAGGACTTCAAGAATTACTTGAAACATAAGCGAAAGGAGATGTCAGTCAAAGATTTTATAGTAAGTCTGTGAATTGAGGAAGACAACAAAGCCACGGAAAGAAGGTCGAAGAAAAACTCTACAATAAATGGAGCAAATATTGTAGAAGACGATCACAACAACTCCAAAAAGTGAAAGAAAGATGGATAGAAAAGCAATCAACCTAAGAAGAAATTCAAGGGAAAATGCTTTAACTGTGGCAAGATTGGCCACAAGTCAACGGATTGTCGTGCCCCAAAGAAAGAAAAAAAGGACCAAGAAAATATGGCTGAATCCAAGAAAGAAGTGGATGATCTGTGTGTCATGCTATTTGAATACAACTTGGTGGGAAATCCTTGAGACTGGTAGATGGATTCCAGTGCCACCCGCCACGTTTGCGCAAATAAGGAGTTGTTTGCTACTTTTTCTCTGGCTCAAGGCAAAGAGAAGATATATATGGCCAACTCCGCAACTACAAAGGTTGAAGGAACAGGAAAAGTCTGCCTGAAAATGACATCAGGCAAAGTATTGACTTTGAACAATGTCCTGTATGTATCAGAGTTACGGAAGAACTTGATTTCTGTATCACTTCTTGACAAAAATAAATTCAAATGTTTATTTGTTTCCAAAAAAATTGTGCTTAGTAAAGGAGAAGTATACGTAGGAAAAGGCTACCTCACCGAGGGCTGATGAGTGGTGAGTTTACCACTCATTCACACTCATTTTTCATGCACATTACCTTGTTTTGAATGAATAAATAAGACAACATCCATGGGTAGACGCACTAATATCCACTCTTTGCAGGCATAAAGTTGAGAAGATCAAAAGATATGGATTGGGGCTGAAAATGATAAAAAGGGAGCAAGAAAAAGTACAGATGAAGACCTGGACTACATCAGCCTTGATTACCATGACTGCGATCCTCTATCCTCGGTCGCGGTCATTCAAGAAGGTTAGAGCAACACAATCGCAGCACAAAACTGCAGTCGCGAGGTCGCAATCTCTAATATCTAAACGGGAATAGGCCCAAGGGAAGATCTGCAAAAGCACTTAGACGCATCCCAAGCCATATTTAAGTAAAAAAACCCTTCCTTTTTAGGATAGCTTAGCTCATAAGATATCTTGGAATTCAAGACTCGAAACTCAAATCTTGGGCAAGTGCGTAATTAATTTTGGGAGGATCAATTTCCTAGTTTCTTGTTGAAGAATGGATTCTTTGAATGGCCCATATGGTATATTTCTCTTTACTTTCTTCATGAGTAGCTAAATAATTTAGTCTTGGAATTATATTGAATTAGTGTGTGATTGTGTGCGGGTATTTTTGTGTTTGCATGGATTTTAGTTGTTGAGTATGAGTTTCACCATTGCTTGAGCTTATGAGTTGGGATTTGATGAGTGAAAAATCCAAATTTCTAAATGGGTTTGATGGGTGAAAGCTCCAAGATCTAGAAACCCTTTGTCATCCTCAAAAGAGGGACTTAGATGAATATTAGGTAACCTATAATATCCTCAAAAAAGGTTTATCGGGTGATAAGGAAATGGTGAACAACTAAGCCTATGGGTTACTACCCTTTGCTATCTTAGAAATAAGTGTTTAGGGATTGTAATTCATGTTAAGAGAATTATCCTTGAAATAGGGATGTTTGGTTGAGATTTTGGGTGGTTATACAAACTCCACACTTTCTATATGCTCAAAAGAGCCAATGAGTGAAATCGTTGGGGTTTTATTGAAAGATTGACCTCAGCGATATTCAATCTATCCTATTCGTTAATTAAAAACTAAATTCCATATTAAACCAACACTATCCCACATGCTTCACCTTTAAGGATACATGATCCCAATATTCCTCCAAACCTTGAATTCTAATCAAATATACGTTTACTGATTACTTGCTAAAGGTAGTAGTAAAGAGGTTCCCAAACAAATCCCCCCATTTAATTATAAATATCTTTTTCTTTAGCATTCCGGATGACCTTATAGTAATTGGAAGACCCATAGGTCTGAAGTCTATAGCATTCACTCCTCGAGATTCGACCCCAATTTATAATGGGTTACTTGACAATAACCGCCCCACCCCCTCAATTATGGGAGTGAGTTGAGCGTTATCAAAATAGAGCCGTTGTTAGGAAGAGAAGTGTAGATTTTACTTAGGTGATGTTATTCTTACTTTGGAGCATCTGAAGTGTCACACTTTATTTTCCTTGTTGTTTTTGAATCTTTTGTTGGTAATTCTAGCATAAACAGAACCATGAGTGAAGGCCCTAATCATGTGGAACTATCCGATGATACTTGGGGAGAGAACAACTTAAATGATAGGGGTCATACGAGAGCAAATTGTATCCCACCTCATCATGGGGGCGGGACGTTCCATGTGACTAGTTTCATGCTTCATGTGTTGCAAATAAAAGGGCTATGCGAAGGTCAAGCACATGAAGACCCATATGTTTACTTAAGGAACTTTTTGGAGGTGTACACACCATTTAACATTTCTTACACCACTCAAGAGGCCTTTCGGCTTCTCTATTCCCATTTCCTCTAACGGGTGAAGCATTGTTGTGGTTCCACTCACTCCCTACGAACTCATTTACTTTATGGAGTGAACTCACAAGGATTTTCTTAGAACAATACTCCAATCCCTCCAAGGTCTATCAACCAAGAGATGGAATTGTGAATTTTAGACAAAGGAGTGGGGAACCACTTCATGAAATATGGGATAGATTTCATCAAAAGTTAGCCTAATGCCCAAGCCATGAGATTTTGCGGGAGATACTTCTTCAAATATTCTATCGGACAGTTGAGTCTTTGAACCAAATGATGGTAAACAATGCAGCGGAAGGGTCTTTCTTAAACTTGCATTTCAATGCGACTACAAAAATATTAAGAGAGGTAACTAATCAAAGTTGGGAATGGCATACCCGAGATTACAACATCTCCACTAGCTCTTCACTTAAGCCCATGGTTAGCAAGGAACAACAAAATTCGGGTGACAAGCAAGAGGAAACCTTGGCAAAGATATTGAATCAACTTGAGCTCCTAACCAAGTATGTCATGGGTGCTCCACCAAAATCCCATAGCAAGGATGACGAATAAATTCGGTATTTAGCAAACCCCTTGGAGGGTTCCCACCTGACCTACCGTAGGCAAGATGGGAATCAAGGTTGGCTAAATCGGGTTGGTATTCGAGTTTAGAGAGAATGGGAGCATGAAGATTGCTATTTCGTACTCATCATGATCGGGATTCTAACAAAGAGTCAAGTTCCATTGACGCCAACAGAGGTAGAACGGAGGATCTCCTTGCAAAAATTTAAACAAAGTTGAGAGAATGGATAAAATGGTCCATGAATTAAAAGAGGACTTTATTTCACTCTCTAGAATGGTGGTTTCCTATTCAGTCTCTATTAAAAATTAGAAAATTAAATAGCTCTAGTCGTCGCACGTCTAGACACTAAACCTAAGGGAAAATCCACTATTGGCACAATCGCCAACCTCCAAAACGATGATCACATCTTGGTGATACGTGTAGAGGGTAAAAATATAAAGGAAGAGCATATGATGGAGGACTTAGGCAAAAAATTGCCCAACGCCCGATCAAAAGAAAGGTTATCCCAAAATCTAATCGACAAAGAGAAGAAAGAGGTAGAAAACATTGTTGGTCAGTTAATTGATGAGGGAGAGTTTGATAAGTGGGGCCCTGTGGACCCTCCTTGATAAATTAATACATGTCAATGTCGTGCCACGATGATAACTAAGGCACGGTATGGAAGGTAACCCACAAATGCCACGAGGATGGATTGTATCCTTTTTATTATATTTTTGTAATTTTGATAGTTAGTTTTTGTATATGAATAACTCATGCATGTGTGACATTATGGGGAGCTTTGCATAATCTTAGAAAGAAAGAAGTGTGCATAATTTAAGGAGAAATCCAATCAAAGATGTAATAAGCTTCAAGTGAGCAGAAACGCTGAACAGGGGAAAAAAAGAGGAGCAGACATGCCCTCAGTTATCACGACCTTGGTCCCCAGGCGCGATCGCGGCTACCCGCCTGTCCGCGATCGCAGGAACAAAAGCTAGTTGATTCATCGACTATCTCCCTGATTTTATCGCACTCTCGCTCAAGTTCTTGCATGCAGGAATGGTCTAATCTCAAGATAATTGGTGATGGTGCAAAGTCTGAAAAGAATAGCGGCCTTTGATGAAGTTCCAGGAAGCACCCTTATCTCTTTGTTAGCTTTGATTATTCATGCAGTAGGGACACTGCAACCTTTTCGGTTGGGGGTGTTTCCTTATTAATTTTATTTAGACTTGTATTATTTATATTGCTGCAAACTTTTTTGTTTTTTTGGACAATTTTTATTGCGATCCTTATTAAGGTTGTAGTATTCGGGCACTCTGATGGTGTTCACATTCGTATGGGGATAACTATTTTGTTCGGAGTTGTCTATTGCAGCCTAAATTTTATTAGATGAACTTTGCCTTCATGATTGGGTTTCCAACCATAGGTGCAGGGGAAGTCAAAGTACCCGTGGCATTACGGCCTTAGAATGTAAGAGAAGTCTGACTACCTGTAGCATTGCTAATTTGGGGTTGCATTAAGATTCATTGGTGAAGTCGAAGTAACCATATAGTGGTTTTCCCATACTATGAACTTCAATGTGAGATGATAACTTAGATGGTTTCATGATAAGCAAATCATATATGGTGCAGATGCGAAAGCAAAGATCCCTTCCCCGTCTGAAAATTTCAAAATATTTGAAGGCATGGGCGTGAGAAACTTTATGATGAAAATTTTCTCTCTCCCTATGACTCCGAAAGTTGACTTCAGAAAAACAATGAATACTCCATCTTTGTCTCGAACTGGTGGAACAATTGAATCCCCTTGACGACAGTCACATGCCATGTATGTGAGGTTAATTGTCTACATCTCATGTGTATTTGTACTATGTAGAACTTGCCCTCTTAGTCTTTCAAAGATAATGTTTGACTTTGCATGGTTAGTAAAATGATCATAGACCATCTTGTGATTTTTGAAGTCCACTTTATCCTAAAGACCTATCAATACATAAGAGTTATCCCTAATCACCCTCTTTGAGCCTTTGGACCTTTCTTTAGCAAACACATTACAAGCCGTGATCCATCTATTCATCTGTTCTTTAGCTCTATCCTCCTTAAACTTGAGAATACAAATTAAGGCTAAAAGGCTAAGTTGAGGGTGGTGGAAAGAGAAAGAATTATAGCTCGGCCACGAAGTCTTAAGAAGGTCCCTACAATCTTAAAAAAGTGAAGCTTTTTGGATTTGAATAAAGAAATGATCCCATAAAGGAAAGGAAGGCTTTATCTATTAAAAAAAGGGGTTGAAGAAGAAGAGAAAAAGAGAAAAGTGGGAAAGCCTAGAAAAAGCAAAGGTATACAATGTAGTAAAGTGAAAAGAAGTGGCCAATAAGTGAAGCACGATAAGAGTAAGATGTAGAATTTCAAGGAGGGTGTAACCTTGTGTTCCTAAGTTGATCTCCTACCATACCCTAAACCTACATTACAAGCTCAACGAGCCCTTTGTGATTCCCAACCAAGTGTATTCATTGTAGTGGTGATCGAAAATAGGGGCAAGCCTATGACATAGTACTTGTTCACATGGAGAATTTCTTGAGAGAGTGAGTGGTTGCACTTAAAATTCCTTGTTGCATGATTAGTAACTAGGTGTGTGAAATTTTTCTTTCTCGTGAGGAGGCGTGTGAGCTAGTTGAGGTGGGTGATTTTGTCATCTCCCGCGCAATAAGGTAAATGAGGGTATAGCATGCAAGTCATTTTTAGAGTGTTAGTAGTTGTTACATGGTTGCTCACCAAAGTCTATTGCATCCTTCGCTGCTCCACTTTATAATGAGGGGAGTGGTTAGAAACTTATTTGTTCATATCTTTTATGGCAATCAAGTTTGACTCTTCATGGTCATTGAAGTGATAGTAAGAGGGCATATATATAAAATTGTCTCGTAATAAGTGGTAGTGTTGTTGAGGACAAGCAAGATCTTAAGTTGGGGTGTTGATGAGTGGTGAGTTTACCATTCATTCGCACTCATTTTTCGTGCACATTACTTTATTTTGAACAAATAAATGAGACAACATCTATAGGTAGAGGCACTAATATCCACTCTATGCAGAAATAAAGTTAAGAAGATCAAATAATGTGGATTGGAGCTGAAAATGATAAAAAAGGAGCAAGGAAGAGTGTAGCTGAAGACCTGGACTACATCAGCCTCGGTTACCGCGATCACAGTTCTCTATCCACGGTTTTGATTAGTCAAGATGGTCAGATCAATGCGATCGCAATATAACATCGTAGTCGCGAGGCCATGGTCACGGACAGATGTTCGTCATCATGGTTAAGCGGGAATAGGCCCAGGGGCAGATATGTAAAAGCACTTAGACGCATCCCAAGCCATATTTAAGTAAAAACCTCTTCCTCTTTAGGATAGCTTATCTCATAAGATATCTTTGAATTCAAGACTAGAAACCCTAATCTTGGACAAGTGTGTAATTAATTTTGGGAGGATTAATTTCCTAGTTTCTTGTTGAAGAATGGATGTTTTGAATGACCCATATGGTATATTTCTCTTTACTTTCTCCATGAGTAGCTAAATAATTTAGTCTTGGGATTATGTTGAATTAGTGTGTGATTGTGTATGGGTATTATTGTGTTTGCAAGGATTTCAGTTGTTGAGTATGGGTTTCACCATTACTTGAGGTTATGAGTTGGGATTTGATGGGTGAAAATTCCAAATTTTCAAATGGGTTTGATAGATGAAACCTCCAAGCTCTAGAAACCCTTTGTCATCCTCGAAAGAGGGACTTAGGTGAATATTAGGTAACCCATAATATCCTCGAAAGAGGGTTATAGGGGGATAAGGCAATGGTGAACAACTAAGCCTATAGGTTACTACCCTTTGCAATCTTAGAAATAAGTGTTTAGGGATTGCAATTCATGTCAAGAGCATCATCCTAGAAATAGGAATGCTTAGTTGAGGTTTTGGGTGGTTATACAAACTCCACACTTGTTAGGTGCTCGAAAGAGCCAATGAGTGAAATCATTGGGGTTTTATTAAAAGATTGGCCTCAACGATATTCGACCTAGCCTATCCGTTAAAACAGAATTTGAAAATCATTTAGAGAAAAAGATTAAAACAATAAGAAGTGATAGGGGTGGAGAATATGAATCTCCCTTTGCACAAATATGTGTAGAGAATGGAATTGTCCATCAAACTACTGTCCCGTATTCACCTCAATCTAATGGAATTATGGAAATAAAACTGAACCTTGAAGGAAATGATAAATGTCTTACTTATAAGTTTAGGTTTACCGCAAAACTTGTGGGGGAACGCTATCCTTACAGCTAACCGAATACTCAATAGAGTTTCCCATAGTAAGACACAATAAATACCATATGAAAAATGGAAAGAAAGGAAAACCAACTTAAAATATTTCAATGTGTGGGGGTGTCTAGCAAAGGTCCAAGTTCCTATGCCTAAAAAGGTAAAGATACGACCTAAGATAGTGGAATGCGTGTTCATAGGATATGTTAAAAGTAGTAAAGCGTGTTGGTTTTTAGTTCATAAATCCAAACATCCGGCTATCAATGAAAATAAGGTAATTGAATCATACAATGTTGAATTTTTTGAAAACATTTATCCATATAAAACTAGATATGAATAGTCTAGTGGTGATGGTGGGGAGGGGGGGTCTAAACGACCTCAAGATGAACCAAGTAAGGATGTACATAATGATTAGAATCCAAGATGCAGTACAGGTCAAGGACGTCAACTTTGTTTGAATTGAATTTTGTAACATTTCTCTTAGAAAATGAGCCCCAAACATTTAAAGAAGTGATGACGTCTTCAGACTCATCCTTTTAGAAAGAGACAATCAATAGTGAGATTAATTCAATCTTAAGCAACCATACATGGAAGTTGGTTAATCTTACTCCAAGAAATAAATCTTTAGGTTCTAAATGGATCTTCAAAAGGAAAATAAAATCAGATGGTACATTGACAAATACAAGGAAATACTTATAGTAAAAAGCTTCAAACAGAAAGAAGGTCTTGATTACTTTGATACATACTCGCCTATAATGAGGATAACGTTAATTCAGATGTTAATTGCCTTGTGACGTTATATGGTCTTGAAATCCATCAAATGGATGTGAAAACATCATTCCTAAATAGAGAATTAGAGAAAGAAGTTTACATGAAATAGCCTGAGGGTTTTGTGATTCCAGGAAAAGAAAATAAGGTGTGCAAACTTGTTAAGTCACTTTATGGACTAAAACAAACACCTAAACAATGACATTCGAAGTTTGACCAAACCATGTTGGCAAATGGGTTCAAGATAAATAAATATGATAAATGTGCTTATATTAAAGACACTCCAGATCACCAAGTCATTGTTGTCTGTATGTGGATGATATGTTGATCATCAGTAGAAACATTTCTGACATAAATACTACAAAATGAATGCTTGAGAGCAAGTTTGATATGAATGACCTTGGAGTTGCAGATGTGATCTTAGGAATAAGAATCCGTAGAACTCCACAAGGGTTGGCCTTATCACAGTCTCATTACATCAAAAAGGTACTTGAAAAATTCAAGTATTTGGAATTTGGTATTGCCAAGACTCCATTAGGCATGAGCTTCGCACTTCAAAAGAATGAGGGTAAAAATGACTCACAGTTGGAATACACAAGAGTGTTGGGATTTTTGATGTATATCATGAAATGTACACGACTATACTAGCATGTGCTATAAGTAAGTTAAGTCGGTACACGAGTAATCTCAATAAAACTCATTGGATGACAATGAAAAGAGTTTTGGGGTATCTTAAATACACTCAAGACTATGCTTTGCATTATAATAAATATCCCGCGGTACTTTAAAGACACAGTGATGCAAATTGAATCACCGGATTGAATGAAATAAAATCCACAAGTGGATATGTATTTACTATAAGTGGAGAAGATGTTTCTTGAAAATCATCCAAACAGACATGTATTGCTCGCTCTATAATTGAATTTGAATTTATCACATTGGATAAAGATGGTGAAGAAGCAGAATGGCTCCGAAATTTCTTAGAAGATATTTCTTATTGGCCCAAACCATTGTCACCAGTATGTATACACTGTGATAGTCAATCTGCAATAGGTAGGGCAAGGAGCATGATGTGTAACGATAAATCTCATCATATAAGACGGAGACATAATACCGTTAGAGAACTTCTCTCTAGTGGAATTATCACGGTTGACTATGTGAAGTCAAAGGATAATGTGTCGGATCCACTTACAAAAGACCTATCTAGAGAATGAGTTGGGAGGACATCCAAGGGAATGAGTTTACAGCCTAGGACAAGTCAGCATGATGATGACTCTACCTAGTAGACTGGAGATCCCAAGAGCTAGTTTCAAGGAGATCAAACAAAGTTGTGTCTGATAGGTTTAACATTGTCAATATAGCCAACCCATTATCATGATTTAGACAATGTTTAGTAAACAAGAATAAGACTTATGGAGTGAAGTTTTTTAATGATTATCTAAATTTGGCAGATTTGACCAAATAGTTTAATCTATAGAATTGAACATCTAGAAATTACCTATGTGAGGGAGAAGTGGAAGCCGCTTCAAGTAGAATGTTAGTAAAGGCCTATTCTCTAAGCTTTCATGAGACCGGGACGTGTTCATGGATGGAACAAACAAAACTATGAGAACCATAAACGGTAAAAGGCTGGTTGTGTGACATGTGTTGTCTAGGTGTACATTAAAACTTGACGTTTTAAAGATATCAAATCTACCGATTGATCGAGTGCATCCGATGCATGTTCACTACAGAAAGTTCAAAGGGAAACCCACTTATCCAGATGCAATCAGTATTTGCTTGATGATCACATACTTGTCCGTAAAGTCTTACAAAGAGTAGCCATTCTCCATTCATGTGGGAGATTGTTGGGTTCAATTGGTGTGAATGAAAAATAAAAAGTTGCTTGAAAGGGACACAACTCTTCGAGTAAAATACACACTATTTTGGGAAAAGGTATAATTGTTTGGATGGTTGTGGCTGTTCGAAAAAGACACACTCTTTCGAATGGACAGACATGACTATTCAGAAAAGATACACCTTTTCGGTGAACTATTGCCACTTTTTCAGTGAACCATTGCCACCTTTCTGAAGGGGCACTTAATGGATATATAAACCTGCATTTTCCACAGGTTTTTCCGCACTTGAAAAACATTTAAGATTTTCTAAAATACTCTGTGTGATCATTTAATTGTTGAGTGAGTTCGAAGAGAATCTGATCATTTGAGGTACCACTATAGTCGGATTGTTAAGCCATTTTATCTTGGAAGGAAAATTTCATAACCTCGGGTACTTGAGGAAAATTATTTCCTTAAGGACACTCTGTGAAGTCGGGGGACTTGGCCTTTTTCTATTTCATCTAATTTTCTGGAAAAAAAAAACTTCTTTGAAAGGTCTTTTTGATCTTGTGTTGAGGGTGTTACATAAATTCATAAGTAATCTTATTTTATACTTGAACTTATGTTGAAGTTGTTGTTGTCATATATAAATTCCTGTGTACCCATAAAACAACAGTAAAGTTATGAAAAGTTTTCTCAAGAAACAGATCTACAAAATCTTTGCTTATGACTGTCTTTTATTTATGTATTGATTTAGGTTGATACATAAATAAGGTAAATGTGTGAAAAAGTTAGGTTGTATAAGATTATAGAAAGAAGGAAAAAAAATAGTAGTTTGGTGCTCCCATTGTCTAAGTTCTAGTCTCATATAATAGAAATCAAACAAACTTATATACTCAACTAGAGAATGTGTTCAACCCCAAATTTACGTATAAAATCTAAATACTTGGCAACTTGACCGTACAATTCACATCAAGAATAAAGATGCACATAATTGATCAGCACATACTAAATAACATACGAAATAATTTAAACAAACTTCATTCATGATTTGACTCTCAAAGAAACTTATAAAATAAATAATGCGAAGTCGATAAAAACCTGTGTGATGAATTAAGACAAGGAAAGAAATAAAATGTCGTCACCAAAAACTTCAAACGAGAATGTAAACTTCAACTCTCAATTCACCAACTTCAAAGAGATTTCACTGTTTTTCTCTCTTTTTTCCTTTTTCTCTTGTTTTTTCCCTATATGTCTGTTTTTCTCTAGAGTGTTGTTTCTCTCTCTCCTTAGTGTTAATATAGGAGTCTTGGGTGGAAGTTGTGAGGGAGTTGGAGTGTGGAGAAGTTGAGATGAACATGGGATTGTGGGAGGAGGTTAGGGTATTAGTGAGTCAATAACTCAAATGGTTCTCAGAAAGTCACTCAACTTTGATTTTTATTTCAAAAGTCACTTAACTATGAGTGTTTTACTTATAAAGTCACTCAAACTATTTAATTAATTTTTTCATTAAAATTTACTAACATGAAATTTTATTTAAAATAAAAATTTTAAAAATTATTTGAACCATATAATGACATATTCTCATGTTTACTTTATATTTAATCCTCTGAATTTTTTTTAAAATATCCTAAATAATTTATATCACTTCACTTATAATGTTAATATGACTTTTTAAGATTTTCATAATACCATTTATTTAACTGATTAGATTTAATTAACTTTCAATGTGATACTTATTTACTGAATTGATTTTCCAATCATAATGTAATATTTTATATTACCACTTGTATAATATACACATGCATCAAATAAATAATTAAATTATATTCCTAATAAGTTGATAAAGGGGAACATTATAGATTTTACACTTTAAAAAATTTAAATTAAAATGATATGATATAAAACATTGGCAAATGTTATTAAACATTAGTAACATTACAATGCATACACTTCAATGGAGTAAAATTAGCAGCAAAAATTGTACAATCAAATGATTGTGATTTTAGGATAAAGTATATAGTAATCAATGGACAAGAAAAATTGGGAAGAATATTCATAAAATTAAAATTCTAAGAAACAAAAAATAAATCATTTAAATGAATTTTGGATATGGGTGGGCCATTAAATTATTGTTTAGATGAAATATTTTTTATTACTTAATATTTTTATTTTAAATAAAAATTATATATTAGCAAATTTTAATGGAAAAATTAATTAAATAGCTTGAGTGACTGTGTAAGAAAGACAGTCATAGTTGAGAGTGACTTTTGAAGTAAAAACTAAAGTTAAGTGACTTTCTGATAAAAGAACTCATAGTTGAGTGACTTTTAGAGTAAAAATCGAAGTTGAGTGACTTTCTGAGAGAAAAATCATAAGTTAAGTGACCATTTGAGTTATTATCTCGGGTATTAGTGGGGTATCGGATAGTTTTAGGATAAAATCTTATTTTTCAAATTAAAAATATAAATAAAATATAATGATAAAATATTAGCTAATTGTTTTGAACTGATAAAAATATAGGAAAGTTAAATAGCTAGTCCTAAAAATATGACTAAGAAATTATTAATAATATTGGATTATTTATTAAAAATAAAATTAAAAGAAACTATATTAACGATCGTTTTTTTTAAAAAAAAATAAAAACAAAACTTATCTTGAATGTGACTCTATTTTTGTAGTTTTCACATCTTTTAAAGTAAACTTACTAAAAAAAAGATAAAATTAAAATATCTAATTAGGACCTAAAAATAAAATATTTAAACACTAAAATGGCGTAAAACCTTAAGTTTGGTAAAAAAAAATTAGGTGTTTACAATGACTAAAAAATGAGTGCATGATGTTTGACAATGTGTTGGTGGTAGTTGGAGATGCTGTTACCTGTGATAGTGTAGATGATTTGTTAGTTGAGATAGATTGTAGTGATGGTAGTGGTTGAAGTGATGGTAGAGGTGGTGGTAGAGGTAGTGATACTGATGACAATGATAGTGGTGGTGGTCGAAGAATGTGTGGAGGTTGGTGATGTGTTTATGGTAGTTAGCGAAGGTGCTAGTTGTGATAGATGAATTGGTCGGCAGTAGGGATTGGTCGGTAGTGGTTGATGATGGTATTGGCGTTGGAATTGGTGTTAGCGTTTGCAGTAATGGCGACAGTGGCAGTGAATATAATTAGAATAATGGAGGTGGTAGGTTTTGTAGCAGCTGACAATAGTGGTTGATAGCGATAGTGGTTGTCACTGGTGACTGTGATGGTGGAAGTGGTTGGTGATGGCGGTTATGGTGGTGGTGGCAGTGGTGGTAACTGGTTATTGTGGATAGAGTATGGTGAATATCATCCAATACAAGAATACCTCTTAATGACATTAAAATTTGGTTCCAGATTTGAATGATTAAGACTTATTCAAACTTATTAAGAGCTAAAATCACAATAAAAAACAACCGCACTTAATGGTCTGAAGTCTGAATCATTCAGATTCAAACCTCCATTAAGTGCAAACAAATAAGGCCTAAGTCTAGATAGACGAAGTAAATAAATATTTACTCTATTAAAATGTTTAGTCATCACAGACAATTACTACTAGAACATAAATTTCAACATAAGGAGTTACATGGTAGTTCAAAGTTATACATTTTGCAAAAGAAGAGAAAAAACAAGAAATTGTACGTTTTAATTTCTTCTATACTTATAATTATATCCCTTTAACATCTTGATTAGTGACAGCTTCTTTAAACATTTGAAGGGAGTCTTGCAGGTCATCACAGAGTTGGTATGGATCTGGAATCACTTGTGGATCCACTGCCATTGATATTGTCATTTTATTACAATAACTCTGAAAATGTATTGTTACTGCCTGCAAAACCACACCAAATTCATAAATAACATTGCCAGATTGCCTATACATATACATACTACATAAAATACACAATATATCATCATTAATTCAAATTTTCTCTAGTACAAATCTAAATAGGCGGGTTCGATATATCTTTTATGTGAGTATGAATTGGTTGATGTTTTTATAAATATAGTATTTGAAATGTTGAAGTTGTATTCACGCATAAAAAAGGTAAGTTGAAATTTTGTGAATAAAAAAGTATTGAACTTCTTATCTATTTGATCAAGCTTTTAAAATTTATGATCTTTTAAAAGTTATTTAATTTTTTATCGAAGGTACTTTTGAGTAATAATTTGTATATAACTAATAAATTTGAAAAGTATTTATTCATATTGATTGAAGTAGTAATTGGTGCTAAAAAATCAAGGTTTCAAGAAATACATCCAGAATAATAAAATTATTTTCTTACCATTTGAAAAAAAAAACAATTTTTGTTAATACTCAAAAACACTTATTATTTTCTAAAAAACTTGATCAAATACTTCGTAAAAGCAATTTTTCAAATATTATATCAGAAGTTAACAACAAAACTTATGGACAAATTAAAGATGTCAAAAATCAACTAAGGGAGTATATATAAACTTTAGTATATACTAACATGAGGAAGCCCAAATGTTGTTGGAGCAGCATATGATAATTTATGCCCAAAAAATGTGATCTCTTCTTGAGGGCCAACCACGTTTGATATCAACACTGTGGTGTGCGATAAAACTCTGCTTGTTATCTTTGCAGCCACCTTCATATTATATGCAAAAACATAAGAATAACAAATATTTACATTAAACTCATTCACTTCATCGTTTGATTTGCGGATTAAGTTGTTTGAGAATTATTGACTTGTGATTATAATAATTAATTTATTCTATTAGAAAAAATAGAATAAATAAAGGAAAATAACTTAAAAAGATACTTGAACTTTGACTGAATTTTCAGTTGAGCATACTAAATTTTGCGGGGTCCTATTACCCACCTAGACTTTTATTAGTGAAATTAATTCCCCCCGGACTTTTTTAAGGTGGAATTAATTTCCCCGGAAATGCTATACCCAGTTTTGACGGCCGGAAGTGTAATACACACGCTCTTTCTTCTCCATTTTATCTCTTTACAACATTTTTTCACCATTACAACCATATTAAAGATTCCACAACTCAAATTCTTCCTACAAATCAAATTCCAAATGATTCCAGTGAGTCAATTCCAATTTTCAAGTCCATTCTTATCACTTTTGTTATTTTGTATGAATTCAAGCTACTACAATGGCTGAAACTAAAATTGTAGCTAAGGATAGAAGGAGAAGAAGATATTTTCATATATCACTTAGTTGGTTACAATGAATACAACCGCCTCTACTTATAAAAGAGTAGTTGCATATCACAGCTGTGTACAACTCAGCATAGTTAGTTATCAGCCAAACTAACCAACTCTAATCATTGGTCATTCTAATTAACTAACTAATCATCTCACTATCCAGCTCACTTTAATACTCCCCCTCAAGCTGGAGGCTGCATCAAGTTAAGCATTCCAAACTTGTTTAACAGATACACATGTTGACCTCTGCCAAGTCCTTTTGTCAGTATGTCTGCCTATTGTTCTCTAGTGCCAATGTAATGTGTTTGCACTGCTTCTTCTTTGATTTTCTCTCTCACAAAATGGCAATCAATCTCTGCATGCTTGGTACGTTCATGAAATATTGGATTAGTTGCAATCTGTAAAGCAACTCTACTTTCACAAAATACATCAACTGGTGCATTAACCTTTACTCGAAGCTCATTAAATAGTCCCAATAGCCAAATAATTTCAGCTGTTGCTGTTGCTAAGCTCTTATATTCTTCTTCAGCAGAACTCCTAAAGACCGTGTGTTGCTTCTTGGATTTCCAAGATATTAAAAAGTTTCTAAATTTAATGACAAAACCTGAGATAGACCTTCTGGTATTGGGACATGAGGCCCAGTCAGCATCATAAAAATAATTCAAAGAATCAGTAGATGAACTGCTCATTAGGATTCCTAAACCTGGTTCCTGTTTCAAGTACTTTATCACCCTTATTGTTGTATCCCAATGTGACCTCTTAGGCACTTGCATGAATTGACTAAGAGTCTGCACAACAAAACTAATATCAAGTCTGGTTATAGTCAAATACAACAGCTTCCCAATCAACCTTTGATAGCCTGTTACATCTTCCAACAATGTGTCATCTTTATTTTTAGCATACTCATAATAAGCTGCACTGGTAAACTTCTGATTCACATCTATAGGGTTGTTTACTGTCTTTACACCTACAAGCACCAAATCAGATATGACTTTAAGCATATACTTCCTTTGATTCAACAAAATCCCTTTCTTTGATCTCAAAACTTCAATTCTTAAGAAGAACTTCATTTCTCCTAAGTCTTTGACCTTGAACCTCCTATGCAGGGCTTGTTTTGTCTCTTGTATGAGCTCTTTGTCGCTGCCTGTGATCAATATGTCATCTACATATACCAACATTATCACAATATCATTTTTCTTCTTCTTTGTGAACAAAAAATAATTATATTTTTTCTGACAGTACCCTGCTTCAACCAAAGCTTTTGTCAATTTTATATTTCATTGCTTTGATGCTTGTTTTAAACCATACAATGATTTCCTTAACTTGCACACCTTGGCTTCCCCCTGTCTCCCAAAACCTTGAGGGAGTGCCATGAAAACTTCCTCATACAAATCACCTTGCAAGAAAGCATTATATACATCCATTTGACATAAATCCCATCCTCTTGATGATGCCAAGGCTATAATAGATCTTGTTGTCACCATCTTAGTCACAAGGGAGAATGTTTCATGATAATCAAGTCCTTCCCTTTGATTATATCCTTTTGCAACCAATCTAGCCTTGTATCTTTCTACCTCTCCATTTGTTTTGTACTTTATTTTGTATACCCACTTGGAGCCAATGACAATTTTTCCTTTTGGAAGTTCAACTATTTCCCAAGTGTGATTATCATCCAAGGTTTTGATTTCCTGTTTCATTGCTTCCACCCAATTTTCATCCTTGGTGCTTCATAGAAACTGTGTGGCTCTACTGTTGTTGATAAATTTGCTTGTACTTTTCTGCAGCTAGCAGTCAGCATGTGATATGACATATAATTTGAGATGGGATAGGATGATTTCTCTCTTCCCTTTATGGTGACATAATCCTCATGCCACAATGATGGCTTAATAGCTTTTCTAGACCTTCTTGGAGCTGTACTATGGTTTTGATGAAGAACATCTTCATGTTCCTATTCTTGGACCATGTTTTCTCCAGTATCTTCATTGTTAGCATTGCTACCAGCAATTGCATGATCTTCATTATCATCATCACCAATTATATTAGTATCACCTTCTACTGCACATGGTTCTTTTACACTTTCTTCTTGACTAACATCATCTTCTATTGTATATGGTTCTATACCTTCTTGACCAGTATCACCTGCTGTTGTATATGGCTCTTCTACACTTTCTTTTTGATCAAGTGGTGTTGCCCCCTATCAAGAGATTGTGTAGAAGGACAAATACTAGTAAAAGAAGTAGAGAGAGAAAATATATGCTCCTTGAATATGATATCCCTGCTAACAAAGAATTTTTTTGTAGCACAATCAAGTAAATTGTATCCCTTTTGGGTGGTAGAATATCCTATCATGACAGCAGCTTTTGCTCTCAAATCAAATTTATCAGATGGCACCAAATTTGTAGCATATCACAAGTATCCAAAAACCCTTAGATGATCAAGGGAAGGCACTTTAAGATGCAAAAATGCATAAGGTGATTGACCTTGCAGAATCTCACTGGGTAATCTGTTTAGTAGATATACGACACCTTCAATACATTCGCCCCAGTATCTGGTAGGGATATGAGCCTGAAATTTTAATGCTCTAGCAATATTCAAAATGTGTTTATGCTTCCGTTCAATAATACCATTTTGTTGAGGAGTATAGACATAACTACTCTGATGGATAATACCATGAGAGTCAAAAATATTCTGACACTGCACATTAAAGAATCCAGTACCATTGTCTGATCTGATAATTTTTATTATAGCATCAAATTGAGTTCTTATTAAGCACAAAAAAGATTTCAACGCTGTGATAACATCACTTTTCATTTACAGAAGATAAACCCAAGTGTATCTAGTGAAATCATCAATAATAGTAAGGAATAAACTCTTTCTATTGTGATTGGGAATTTTGTAAGGACCCCAAACATCAAGATGAATCATTTCTAGGGGTCTATTGCTTCTAGATGTGCTAGTAGAAAAGGTTAACCTGCTTTGTTTAGCCAATGGGTAAACGGGATAATCAACAGCTGTAGATGCATCAGGTATATTTTTCTGGACCACACCAAGCTTGTTCATGACTTGTACTGGTGGATGTCCTAATCTTTGATGTCATATGTCAGTAGTTATTACCTGTCTTGGTTGTGCAGTAGATTGTAAGATAGTATTAGTGAAGCAGTCATCATTAGAACCTAATTTTAATATGTACAAACTTCCTTCCTCCCGACCAATCCCCCTCACCCTACCACTGTAACGATTCTGAAAAACACAGAAATCAAGAAAGAAAGTGACAGAGCAAGATAGGCTCTTGGTTAGTTTTGAAAAACAGATCAAGTTGTACTTGAAATCTAGCACGTACAAAATATTATTCACTCTCATATTCTTTATGAACTCAGCAGCTCCCACATGTGTGATGTTAGATGTGTTTCCATTCAGTAAATATATATGTTGATGAGTTGAATACTTTGTCTCAACTATGTTCTCTAGTAAATTAAGATTGGATGCCACATGATGTGTAGCACCGAAATATATAATCCACTCATTGGAACAACAATTAGCCAACAGTGATGTAATAGTACCTGCCAAATTAGTATGATTATCATGCTGCTTCTTCTTCTCATTCATCATCTCTTGGATTTGTCTATACTGCTCATCTGTGAACCCTTGTGCATTCTTTCCACATAATTGTTGAAGTTGTTTATATTGATCATCTGTAAACGCTTGCACACCTATACTAGAACTAGGATTATTTGAAGCACCATGCTCAGTGACATAAGACCTTCTACCTTCGGTCATAACATTATTTACTGCAAAGGTTCTTTTTCTATCAAAATGAGAGTTATATGATTTTCTATCATAGTGTGGCTTGTTATGGCTTTCTCTCAGGATTCCCAGCATAACCTTTTCCTTGGAGTAATCATCATGAACCTTCTTGTGATCATCAGACTGTCCAGGATGCCCAACCAACCAATAACAATCTTTCTTGACATAGCTTCCTCTGCCACAATGATCATACCTGATAAAAGGTTTTTTACCTTTATAGGATTGACCACAAGTTAATTGTATAGCCATAGGTTCTCCTTTCCCTCCCAGTGTTGGAAAGGGACAAGATCTTTGACTCTAATCTTCACTAAGCAGAGCATAAGCTTGATTCAGTGAAGGCTCTATTGTTTTCAACAATAATTGTCTTCGAACTTGTTCTTAGGATTCATTCAAACCACTAAGAAATTGCATTAATCTTTGCCTCTACAAATGCTCAATTTACTACTTTGATTTTACACAATCACAACCTGGTGTGGGTACCAAATCATCATACTCAGCCCAGAGCTCCCTCAATCGAGTGAAGTACGTTGCTATTAAATTTGTACCTTGAGAAATTATGGCAATTTCACGATGCAACTGGAAAATACGAACTCGGTTAACTTTATCAAAATGCTTTTTAAGTCTCCCCACACCAAATGTGCACTCGATGAGTACACAATCCCACTAAGGAGGCTCGCAGAGACTGTATTCTTGATCTACGAAAGTACAATCGCGTTGCAAGTCTCCCAATCTTCATGCAATTCAGTACTGAACTGTTCCTTTCTGTAAGTACCTATAACAAATCCCAATTTCCTTTTTGCTGGAAATGCGATTGTCATCGATCGCCGCCACAAGCCGTAATTTTCTGACCCAGTTAATCTGACCAGAATCAGTACCGATCCTGGTGTATCGAATGGATGAACATACAATGGATGAGTATTGCTCACCTTTTCTATTGATATGAAAGGTAATTCCTCTGAGGAAGCTGAGGTAGATCGTAATTCTGACGCCATTCAGGTACTGCAATTTGACAAAAAATAGCTTTAATTGAGTTTTCAAGCGTGTGATCCCAGTCACTTTGCTCATAACCGCTTTGATACCATGTTATTTTGTATGAATTCAAGCTACTACAATGGTTGAAACTGAAATTGTAGCTAAAGATAGAAGGAGAAGAAGATATTTTCATATATCACTTACTTGGTTACAATGAATACAACCACCTCTACTTATAAAAGAGTAGCTGCATATCACAGTTGTGTACAACTTAGCATAGTTAGTTATCAGCCTAAGCTAACCTACTCTAATTATTGGTCATTCTAATTAACTAACTAATCATCTCACTATCCAGCTCACTTTAATAACTTTTCATCATTTGTTCACCATTTTTCATCAAAATCTTGTTTTATCAAAGGTTCTTCGATCAATCTTGAAATGCCTAGTTCTGTCTTGCCAACAAATTCATTGTGACTCTAAATTTATTTAGTTCATACTATTTTTTTTTAAGAAAATTTTTTCCCAAATTTCAAATTCAAATTGAAAACTTTCTTCAATAATTTTATTCAAATCGGAAACTTTCTTAAAAAAAAATTGCAGGTTCTGCTAATTGGTATGATAACCAGTAAAGGGAAGGTACATAATCATCTTTTCCTGAGCAACCGTAACAGCGAGACCAACAGATATGATAAAAAATTCCTTGTCACGAGCTTGGCTCGAACCAGATATGGGTCTGAATTTTTTCTTTTTCTCCCCTTAGCTGGTGGCTGAGGTAGTGGTGGTTGCCGGCGGCAATGGTGGTTGGTTGGTGGTGGCAATGGTGGATTAAATTTTTCCATTTTGATGGAATTGAAGATGACCCATTTGGTGTGTGTGTGTGTGTTGAAATTGAATCAAATTGATGTAATTGAATTGGGTGTGTATGTGTGTGATGAAATTGTGTTCAATTTCAATTCAACAATGGCGCAACCATGGCATTTTGTTGAAGAGAAGAAAGAAAAAAGAGAGAAGAGAGAAGAGAAAGCAAAGGAAAAAATAAATAAAAAATATAAAATTATTAAAAATCAAAAAATTGAGGAGTTATATGTGACAAAAAAAAAGTTTTATAACGTTTTTTAATCACTCTCACGCGCTCAAGGGATGTGATTACACGCATTTGTCAAAGTGGGCAGATATATGCCATTAAAATATAAAAAAGAAAAAATCTAGGGAGGTAATAGGATCCCTGCAAAGTTCAGTATGCTCAACTGAAAATTCAATCAATGTTCAGATATTTTCCTGAGTATTTTCCCATAAATAAACCTAAGATTGATAGTATAAGACGGAATATCTCAGGGTAAATTTATACCGTTAACCAAACATAATATAAGAATTTAATTTCATAATCTTGAGATCTCACCTTATCACGTGTATCAAATGCCTAGCTCCTACGAAAACAAGAAGATACTCTCCCATTCTTAATTTTACATGACACTATTTGATTGATGATAAGACTAAATTATTTTTTCATCTAAAAGATGACATTCGTTCGGAATAAATCAAATTAAAAATAAAAGTTTCCCTTAAGTTTTATTCTATGTTATTCATTTTAATATATTTCAAAAAGAATAATATAATTCCTCTATAAAACTGTGAAAGTTTAATTTTTAAATTTGTTTTAATTGATATTCTCTTAAGCCTACACATATTTCAACATGTAACATGTTTAATACCATAAGTTTCAAATATATACAAGTTCCAATAATATTTCTTTCTAATTTAAAATGCATGAAAGTGAAAAAAAAAAAAAAAAAAAACTGACCTGAGATCCAAATATATCTTGAGTTAACTTAGCAGCAGCAAAAGAGAATCTGGATTCAAGAGACAATTTTTTTTTGTCGATAATTGTTTTAGCTTGTCGGATATAATCCAATGGGTTATCGGGTAAGCTAATGGGTAACCGGGTCAACACATATCCAACTTTATTGCCCCATTTTGCCTTTGATTTTTTCTCCATCATCTCCGCTAGAGCCTGAATTCATTAAAAGAATTTTTGTATTTCGTCATTTTCCTTTAAACTTGTGTATAATATTGCTAAAAATTATCATTTGAATTCTATGATATATGAATTAAATATGCCTTGTCATTCGTATAAGAGAGATTAAAGATCTATATATTGATTGGACTACTGAAAAATGCCAGAAAAGGTGTCAAATTACTTCTCAATAAGTAATACACTTTGGATGATCTGGCACGACTTCCGCATCGATTTTAAAGAATTCGAGCAGCATATATAGTTGAAGATACAATGGTAACGTTGCAGGTAAAAACTTACTAGAGGTGGATTTTTTTTTTTAAAAAGATAAGACACATGAACTTTAATTTCTTTTTTAAGGGGTGGATGGGGTGGGGTGGGGAAGGGGAGGGGTTGGGGAGCCAATTGTTGTTAATTACTTTAATTCCAGTAGAAGGTCTGATGTTAAAAACAACAGATCCTCTAAGACGAATGTTGTTGGGCAGATTATTTGTCTTGCTGCTTCCTTTCCCATTCTTGTAACCTGAATATACACACCACATTTTTATTAGTAGTAGCTATTAGTAAAAATTGATCATGTAATTATGCATCTTAAACTAACCTTAATAAGTAGACACTTACTTTCGTTATGCATATATTTTGATGAAAAATACTGGTAAGATTCACCTCATTTTAAAAATGAATTAAGATTAATCCAATTGTAATACAGAAAGTAATAAAATGTACCACCAAGATCGAGTCATAAGAAACGTAGCCTGCCCTGATCAATAACTATAGTAATAGTAAAGAGAGGCAGGTTTAGATCAAATAAATGCATAAACACAGTAGGTGCAGGTGCAGTTACAGTTTGATCATGAATTAAGCTCCCGTTTAGTCATAAATTTTGAAGTTAAAAATTAAAAAGATATTTTTTAAAAAAGTTGTGATCTTTTTAATCTAAAGTTGTTTTTGGAAATTTATTTTATTTGAAAAAAATTGAAATTATGTGAATGGAAGTTCCAAATCCCAAAAACTGATCATAGCCCATGAAACCTATAAATATTTGAAAATTAAAATTTTAAAAATCTAATTAAATTTTATGATCAAATAAATATTTAAAATAATTTTTTTTTTAAAATAACACTCAAAATCTATGGTCCTAATTTGGCATACAATATTAAAGAATGTAACTAATTAATAGGGAGTCCAGAGACTGACCATATCTTCTATTGAGATAACGTGAGAAACCAGCTTGTGCTATGCCCATGACTACATCATTAATTGTCTACAAGAAGCACAATATGTGCCATAATTTAAGCAATGAATAAATAAGAGGGGTTACAAAAAAATATTAGAATAATAGAATATGTGGTTGAAGGATAATTTCAAATCCAAGTACCAAAGCAATGGAAATTGACAGCTGACAATAGAAAAATGATTAATATAGCGGTGCATGCGAGCCATTAATGGATTGTAGATAAGTTTCTGTTGTTGCAAACATGGCAGACCAAAACTGCATAAAAAATTAAGACATGTTCATTGAATGCTCTCCCATCCTCTTGGAAACGAGCAATTGAAAATATAGATACGTATAATAAACTAGTACTCACTCTGATAAAAATACTTGTCGATTACTCCATATATATTAAAAATAGATGTTCAATAAGAAGTTTAAAAATTTAATAACATTAAATATGATTTATTAATTTATCTAATGTATTTTTTAAGCATTAAATTTATTATATTTAAAGAGTATGGTAATATTACCACTATCATTTACTTCTTCTTAATTCATGTGCCAATAGAAAAGTGGACGAGTAAAGATGGACGGATAAAGTATTTAGTATCAAGGGTAAATAGGATTATCCATTGAGTTTATAAACTAAACAAGTATTGCAGGATATTCCAAAAAAGGAAAGTGGACAAGTAAAGATAGACGAAGGCAGAGGTGGAGCCAAAATTTATACTGAAGGGGTCCGAAATCTGAAGAAAAACTCACCGAAGGAGGGATCAACATCGATAATATATACATAAATATCATTCACTATATATGTATTAAGAATATAATTTCTTGACGAAAGGGGTTCGACCGAACCTTCTATTACTAGACTGCTCTGCCTCTGGACGAAGGGGGTACTATTCATTGGCAGGACAAGGGAGTACTATTCATTCTCCAATGCGTTTCTCAAACCATTAATTTATTATATTCAAAAAGTGATTTCGTAATATTATCCTTATTACTCTCTCCGTCCCAAAGAGTGTTATAAAGCATAGTGTCGCGTAAAATGTATGTAAAGCATAGTGTTGTGTAAAATGTATATAAAGCATAGTGTCGCGTAAAATGGGACAGATATAGATATTGCAAGTGCACATGGTAAACTTTCTGTTGGAAAATGTAAAGTACTACTCTTTCCGCCCCAAATTGAGATGACACATTGATTAAGAAAAATAATAAATAACATGGTTAATTTATCATAGTACCCCTATTAAATGATGTTTACATTTTAATTTAAAGAAAAAGTAATTAATGCAAAGGGTAAAACATGAAAAAAAATTGTCTCTTCTTGATTAATAGGAAAAGACAAGTAAAATGGGACATCAAATTAAGAAATTTGGGACGAGTAATTTGGGACGGAGGGAGTAGTTAACAATCTCATTAAAAGAAAGGATATACATGGAAAAAAGTCACAAACAAAACAAGTGAAAGTTAACATTTATTTTTAGTACGACGAACAAGTGAAAAAGAACGACGGAGTGTTATAAAGCATAGTGTCACGTAAATGTATATAAAGCATAGTATCGCGTAAAATGTATATAAAGCATAGTGTTGCATAAAATGTATATAAAGCATAGTGTCGCGTAAAATGGGACAGAAATAGATATTGCAAGTGCACATACCAAGTTCAAGGCATTCTTGACTATTTTCATGTCGTCGAGGCTGATAGTCCTGTGCACAAGTCTCTTAGGGGTATGCCCAACCCCAGCTCCTCCTTTCATCGGTGTCTCTGTGTCCTTTAGAAACAAAATGGTTGCCAAAAACATAACAGCATCCACAACCGTATACCAAAACACCATACACAAAAACCAAAAATAGTAACAAAACCGCCTCAAAAATCCAGGATCAACCTTTTCTTTTTTGGTACTTGAAGGTATAGTAGGCAGTGCTTCTGGATCCGAAGCTTTTCGAGTGCATGCCAAAATTAAAGAGATAATGGATATGCCATCACCAATTGAATGATGCAATTTTAGTATTCCAACTCCTTCTGCTTCGGATGTTTTCACGTTCAAAATGTGTACCTCCCAAAGTGGCTTTGTCATGTCCAAGGGTGTTGTTGTTAGACTTGACGTGTAGTTCTCCAAGAATTCGTCAGGTGAATCCATGTCAGTGTCCAAATCCGGACATATTATATGATCTTCTACATTTACTCTCGTTTTCACCCACTTCCTTATTCCTTTCTTTTCATCCACCACCTTTTATAAAACAAACCAAAAAAAAAAAAAAAAAAAAAAGGTAAATAATAAGCAAAGGGAGATTTCTCAAAAACTATACATAATTTGGACCAAAGTTACTAAATTTTGACGAACTGGTAATTTTTCATGCTATCTTCGCCCTGATTTTAACATGTTATAGTACGTACATGACTTATTTTACTTTTCAGGTTGCTACGAGAGGTAGAGCTCTATATGGTCAAAATAGAACTTTTAAATATAGTACTTTTGGCCTCGCTAACAGTTTTGGACATGTCACGGGTAGATACTGCCAGCTTTTGTGAACGATTAGTTGTTCAGTATATAGAAGTTAAAATGAAAGAACAAACTTTTCTACGTACCGGAAGACTGCGGAATCGAGGGTGATTGACAAGAGTGGATTCAAGGCCTTTCTTGATGACATCGCGGTTGATCTTTGTAGTGCAACCTAATATGGCAATAATGTAGCAATTGAGGGATTTAGTATGGAACAATCGTGTAGCTGGACTTGCTGGTTCATGCTCTTGACGTTCCTGTTCTGGTTCTATCGCCACCACCGTGCTGTTTTTGTGGCCATTAGTAGTATTCACGCCCATTTTAGATCCTATTTTGGTCTTAGTGTCAATAGGTTTAAGACCAAGGCTCCCCATTGCTTTGGTGTAGTGAAAATTGAAAAGCTAAGCTTGCAAGTGAAAATGAAGGATGCCTCCAAGGAGAATAGTTTATTTATTGATGTACATACGTACATATATAAAAATGGCAATCACCTACACATGAAAACACTTCAAATTGGGTAAGATATGTCTAGTCTACCAAAATAGCCGTGGACCTGTAACTTATTGCATCTATTAATGATACTACTTTATTACTACGATTTATTTTTCCATTTTACCGACATCAATTAAAGATACTGACCGGGTCAGACGTTGAGCGAATAAGGCAACAAGGCACTTTTCGGGCCGGTTAATTGTAATATTCAGTGGGCATTTGGCCATGTTTCCTGAGGCAACAAATCTATTGTGTTGTCTATATCACATGCAAGTAATTTTAACTTTCGCTGGGTATACTCAAACAATTGGCATCATAAGCCACGTTTGCATCTACAATAGGTAATTCGAACCATAGAAGTACCTAAGTGAGATTATACACACGAATCTGTTGTCACAGTATTGGAACATATTGTACGTACGTAGTCGTATAATTATGGGTTATTCAACTAATGTCTATTAGTTTTTTTTCACCTATAGGGAAATTGTTTGATTCCTAAACATAGTAATCCTGCCAACAAAAGGTGTAAAGTCCCTTTGATTGCTTGTAAACGGAACTTTGGCAGCAAGGAAACAAAGTGATCTCACATGGCCGTTGTGTTCCAAAATACTTTTACTTGATTTTCTTGGCTATTAAACAATTTCATATAAAATTAAAAGTTGTCAGATTTATTAATTTGGAGGCTAAGTCTCTCTTGTTTGAGATTTTTTTTTTTTCTCTTAAGCATATCCAAGACCTCATGAGTTAGAGTTATATTCAGTTTCTTTGCAAGTTACCACTTATATGATATAAATTATATCCAATTTTGCATTTATATATGTTTCGAAGATCTTTAATTATTTAGGGAGAAATATTTACCTCCCTCTATCGAAATAAATTGAATTTTTATACCACATCTGCTTTTGCTTGAAAGTAATAACACCTTACCAAATTATGTCATTGTGTACATAAATGATGGATACAAACAACAATAACATACCCATTATGTATATTCTCACAAATGGGATCTGGAGAGAGTGAGTGTGGAACGTAGGCCTTAACCTTACTCAATGTTGTGGAATAGAAAGTCTGCTTTCAATACATATTGGCTCAAGAAAATCATTTTTCAGAAAAATGATACTCCCTCCGTCCTATTTTACTCGTCCCAAATTTCCTAATTTGATTTCTCATTTTACTTGTCATTTTTCATTAATCAAGATAAGATAATTTTTTTTCCTTTTTAACCTTAGTATTAATTGTTTTATCTTCAAATTAAAATGTAAACATCATTTAATAGGGGTACTATGATAAAATAGTCATGCTATTAATTATTTTTCTTAATCAATATACAATATCAAATTGGGATGAGTAAAATGGAACCAACGAAGTATGAAGAAAATGCAAAAATGATTGGTATAGGTAGCTATTCAACCTCTTTCAATTTTAGTAAAAAACAATTGCTATAAATATGAGGAGATTTATTTACTTCTATAAGAAGCTGGTTGGTGAAGAAGTTTTAAAACTGGCTGAAAACCTAACCTAAAAACGCATTAGTAATTGGACTAGCTTTTACATTAAATTGAATTAGTTGTGGCTTATTGGTAGGAGTAGCATTCAATGTAACCCTATCTAGTCAACAGTACTATTTACTTCAATAATTATGATCAGTATTTTATTACTCCCCCTTCCAAATTTTCTAATTTGATTTTTTATTTTATTTATCTTTTTTAATTAATTAAGAAGAGACAAAACCTTTTTCATGTTTACCCTTTACATTATTTACATTTTCTTCAAATTAAAATGTAAACACCATTTAATAGGAATACTATGGTAAACTAATCATGTTATTAATTATTTTTCTTAATTAATGTGTCATCTCAATTTGGGACGGAGAGAATATATTTTTTGTTCATTTTTACTTGTC
This sequence comes from Capsicum annuum, assembly GCF_002878395.1. Taxonomy (NCBI): domain Eukaryota; kingdom Viridiplantae; phylum Streptophyta; class Magnoliopsida; order Solanales; family Solanaceae; genus Capsicum; species Capsicum annuum. The sequence continues at coordinate 229,190,105 of NC_061113.1, forward strand.
AATTATTGACTTGACACTCTTTCAAAAGAAAAAATAATAGAATAATTATACAATGGATATCTCCATTCGAATATAATAAATTTAATGCTCTGTGAAATGTATTGGGTAATGAATAATATTTAATTACGATAGTAAAATAGACACAAGTTAGTAAATTATCCATTGGTATTCCAAATTGAATAAGTATTGTTGAATATCTATTTTTAGTACTTCATCTGTTTCATTTTAATTAGCCCTATTGCTAAAATATTTATTTCATTATCTCATTTATGAAATTAAGAGAATTTTATATATTTTTTAAATACTATTCCTATAATTAAATAACTACAATATATTTTTTCAATATTACATCATCATTAAATGACTGCATAAAGTGTGTATACTCATATTTAGATTCTCGAAGCATAAAGGATAAGGTTAAGTTTGTAAAGTAAACTCCTAATAAAATACTCCCTCTGTCCCAAATTTCCTAATTTGATTTCTCATTTTACTTGTCTTTTTTCATTAATCAAGAAGAGACAAATTTTTTTCCATGTTTTACCCTTTGCATTAATTACTTTTTCTTCAAATTAAAATGTAAACACCATTTAATAGGGGTACTATGGTAAACTAGACATGTTATTAATTAGGCAAAATGGCTCGATAGACCTTTATACTATGTCCGTTTTGTAATGTGGATACTCCTACTTACTTGTTTGTCATCTGGACCCTTAAACCCATTAAAAAATAATATTTAAAACCCTATTTTGGTATGTGTAACACACTTGCCTCCACATCAGCTGCCACATCATTTTTAAATATTGTATTAAATTTCACGTCAGCTTTCACATCATTTTAAACACTACATTAAATGCTACATAAGAAATTAAATATTTAAAAAAATAAAAAAAAATTGAGAATTAAAAAATAAATAAATTAAAATGGTGGGGGCTGGGGCTTTTTTCTCCATCTCCACCACCACCACACACACAACACCATTGCAGGGGATCTCCCATTGCAGCCCCAAGTTATTCCCATTGAATAAGAACAAATAGACATACTCACACACTAAACAGAACACACACAACATACAACAATCCACACACACCGAAATACTCCTCACATCCCCAGAACTCGATTGACGTTAATTATGCTGCGATTCATCGAAAAATTCAGGTTCGTCAAAATTTTTACCATCTTCGGCGCTGTTAATCAGAACTTCTTTGCAATTTATAGGACTGGTTGAGGCACTATGGTCTCCTCTTTGATCCTCTCCAATCAATTGTTGGTGATTTTGCCCACATGATGCCCCAATTTGAGTGCACAGCTCCATCGATTTAGCCATAGCAGTTCGCACATTGCCCAATGCCACTGGAAGTTTCTCAATATGCTCAAAATCATATTGCAAAAAAATATTTGAGACCACAGCCCAATGTTCATCAGAAATTGTACCCATCATTGCCTTAATGTTTTCTAATTTCTGAGAACTGTGGTGGACGGGGCTATGAGGGGCACAGGGGGAGGGGGAATGATAATGGTAGGGCTATAATGGTAAAAGAAGAAACGTGGTGTGGGGGTTGTAATGGTGAATGAAGAAAGAAGAAAGGATTTGGATGGGGTGGGGGTGGGAGGGGGACCGAGGTTTTTTTTTTTAATTTTTTATAATTATTTTAATATAAAATTGACCAAAAAATGATCCTCACTCGCACCTCACGTGCTTGTAATCACACACTTTATCCTAGTCAACCATTTTAATGTCACATAGATCCGATCAACGGTAAAAGGATTTACATGTTGTTTTTTAGTGAGTTCTAGGGTGCAGAAGACAAACAGGTAAGTAGGAGTATGCACATTACAAAATGGACATAGTACAAGGGTCCACTGACCCATTTTGCCTGTTAATTATTTTTCTTAATCAATGTGTCATCTCAATTTGGGACAGAGTGAGTATTTATTTAAGACAAGTGGCAAGTTAAAAAGAGTCAACTCTTTTGAAACTAAAGAAATATAATAAATAAGTAAGGCAGACCCCTAAACTTGGTATCAACTTTCACTTACGCACCTCAATTTGTCATTACTCATTTTAAACATCTAAACTAGTGTTTTCTATCATTTTGACACTATTTTGATAATTAGCAAAATAAATCAAGAGAGTGTAACACACTCACTGATGATATGATGAGCAACAAATTAAATAATTACATGTGACATTTTAAGTTTAAAATATTAAATAATAAATGTTGAGTAAAATATAAAAAATGGCCAATGAATCAATGGCACGTGACATTTTTGCCTAAATAACCACTTGAAATATATCCCCCCTCCCAAAAGCCACATCATCTTCTTCGATTTGTCTTCTTCCAAAACACCTTTCATTTGACCACTTTGAAAAAATTATTTTTACTAGCACAATCAAATCACATTAATTACAACTTTAAACGAAATTGAAGCTTTCACGCATTAATAAACAGATTCAACATAAGAAATTAAATATAAATAAAATTTTCATACACTTATGTATATACTCACAAAATCTTTTTCTAGTCAATATTGATGGAAGCTTTACTGTCTTGGATTCTCCAAATGTGAACAATTAGTTTGAGAAAAATTATCTTACAAAAGCACAACCTCTTTAAAAAAAAATTCTCTTTTCTTCCCTTCAAATTTTAGTCATTTTTTTTTTCAAACTAATTTGAAGAGGAACATGAGCAACAAAATAAGAAAATGTGTTTAAACTTAGGAAAATCACTTCTTGTTGGAATTCGCTACTTCATTCAGGGTACCATTAAATCTATTTCACCCTGGAAGGAGTTTACAACAACAACATACCCAGTGTAATCTCATATAATAGAGTATGGGGAGGGTAGAGTATACACAGACTATACCACTATCTCAGGTGAAGTTGAGGGGCTGTGTTCGAAGACCCCCAACTTAGGACTGATAATAGTAAAGCAATCACAAAACATAAATACATATAGACTAGTACAATATGCAAAATAAACTAACATCGCTATCCACAAGATAATACTACATCCATACGATAATACTAAAAACTATCTATCTGAAATCATCCATGGAAGGATTTTAAGTTTTGAAAAATAGTGGCTGAAAAATGATGATGAAGAAGAAAAAATACAAGAAAAATTGACAAAATATGCTTCTCACGTGCTATCAATGAGTGTATTACACTCATTATACCATGTAAGCAAAATATGTCAAAATAATACATCGGGATATGAATTTTAGGTGTTCAAAATAAATAATATTCATTTTAGATGTGTCCGTGTCAAATTTAGGGATCTGGCGATACCTTTGATCAATAAATATAAAATGGACGAAGGGAACATTGTTCAATCATTAATTAGCTTATCTTATTTTTATTTCAATCGTAGTGGTTGACCACTACTAGTAAAATCAATTTTTTTTAAGAAGGTACTGTAGACATATAAAATTCAACGAGTTAAATTCATACAAAATTTAAGTTTAATTCATGATCATTTGAGTTGATTAACTAATTTGGGCCCTAAAAATTAATTAGTCCATTTTGTTGAATTCAAGCCCAAGGTCCATTACACTTGGGAGCCCAAACCCATGCCACGTGTCAGGGTGACTTGACATTCCCGTCAAATTAAAGACCAACAAGGTGACGCCACATGTTCAAATAATGTGGAAATCTCATTTAAATTTGAGAACCAGTCAAAAGTCACCAAGTGTCAAAGTGACATATTTTGACCAATCACAAGCAACCAGACCTGCTCCCTACAACTATAAATAAGGGGTAACATAACATTCTAGGGGACATTCTGAAAAGAGGACTTTGACAAGCATTGAAAACGTCGGTATTGACTATCAAGTTTTTGCAAGGAGCAATCAATGGAGTTCTTTTCGAAGATTATTCCAAAACGACAAAACACTTTCCGACATCTCCGGCGATTGAAGTACGTCTCTAGGAGTTTAAATCATCCAATGATTCGAGAAACACGCTACTAAAGTCCCTCGAATTATTTTTAAGTTTAGGAGAAAAGAATCAAGTGAGTCACGAAATTGTACTCACAAGATTCATTTAAATAAAATTACTCTTTTTTTGTTTATTTTATTTTTGCTTGCAGTTAATTTTCAGCATTACAAAAATTTATTGCGAACAAATTTTGGCATGCCCAGTGGGACCAGTTCTGCTCTTCATCTCTTCCTCCTGTAAATCGGAAGCTACAAATTCAACTATTACGATGGACTTCAAAAAAGCAAATGATGTTACATGCAAGGGTTCTACTATTGCATCTGCTAACCTCAGTTGTGTTAGACCAATTACTCACCAAAATTTCAACGCTAGTGGCCTGGATGAATCTAAATACTTTACTTCTTTAGAGGTGGCAAAAAACAACAACTCTCATGTAACGACTGATAGGGGAAATCTTACATCCATGTTCTCTGGCGAACTTTCTCTAACCGGATCCAACTTTGGTGAACTTGAAGATTCAACGGATTTACCAGTTTCAACAAAGGTTAATGCCTTAATGGCTGACTCAACTGACTTGGATGAGAAATTTGCAATGATGGAGCAAACCATTGAAGCCCTAAAGAAGTTGGTTAACGTTAAAAATTTTCATATCGCTCAACTGATGAACAAACTAGAGGCCTATCAAACAAAAGAGTCGAGTCACGTCCCTACTTATCCACCCGGTTTCACTCCACAGGATAAAGATATTGAGGAATTACCTGCTAAGTCTAAATTTTAGAAGGAGAAATAATTTGTTTCGGTTGCGGCTTTATCTGTCCAACAGTTGCAAGACATGATAACAAACACCATCAGGGCTCACTATAGTAGAGCACCACAGATTTTTTTGTATTACTCCAAGCCTTACACAAGAAGAATTGATTGTCTACCTATGCCAACAGACTATCAACCACCAAAGTTGCAATAATTTGATGGCAAGGGAAACTTGAGGCAACACATTGCCTACTTTGTCAAAATATATAGCAATGCTGGAACACATGACGATCTCTTGGTAAAACATTTTATTCATTCATTGAAGGAAAACACATTTGAATGGTATATTGACTTGGAGCATGAGTCAGTTGATAGTTGGGAACAGCTAGAGAAGGAATTTCTCAATCAATTTTATAGCACCCGACAAACTGTGATCATGATAGAGTTAACGGGCACTAAGCATAGAAAGGATGAGCCTGTAATGGATTACATCAATCGATGGAGATTATTAAGTTTGGACTACAAAAATTGCCTTTTGAAATATCTGTGGTAGAAATATACATTCAAGGAATGCATTGGGTCCTCCTATAGATGCTACAAGGAATTAAACCATGAATATTTGAAGAGTTGGATACATGAGCACACGATATGGAGTTAAGCATCGCAAGTCATGGGAAGAAATCCCCTTTTATTGACCCGATGAAAGCAAAAAGAGAGTTCAAGAAAGGTATGACCTCAAAGACTAAAGAGTCTATGGTACTGAAACTAACTTCTGTGAAGGTCACAACCAAGAAAAAGATGAAGGAAGATGAAGCTTCGAGGCAATGTCCAAGAGAGGATAAACGTTGTCTAACCTTAAGAGAATTAGTAGCTAAGGTTTATCCATTTCCAGATTCAGATGTACCTATGATACTGGATAAATTGCTAGTTAAGAAAATGATTGATCTACCTGAATCAAAAAGGCTGGAGGAAATCAATAAGGTCAATGACCCCAAGTACTGCAAGTATCATCGCGTCGTTGGCCATCCAATGAGAAAATGATTTATGTTGAAGGAGAAAATCATGACGTGAGTAAGTAAAAGAAAAATCATCATCGACATAGATAAAACAGTAGAGATAAACCACACTAGTATCATTATCATTCCTGAGAAGAAGGAGCGTTCAATGTTGCAAACTATGCAAAGCTCATTCTTCTTGCAGTTTAGGAGCTTCGAGCCAGTTGAAGTGGATTATCTCAGGAAGACTCTTAAAGGCTCATTGGGAATAGACAACAAAGCTAAAGATAATAATGATGATGGTTGGAGTTTGGTTTCTCATAAGAAAAGGAGACATCAGACGGTTCTAAGAATACGACTTCCTAAGACAAGAGTGATGAAAAGTAATGTGGAGCATCTACGACCACCAAAAAGTGTTAAGTTTGATACTTGCAAAAAGATTGATGGTGCATTGTCACGGAAGGACCGAAGGCTTATTACATTGTATGAGTTCTTTCCAGAAAAATTTCTTGAAGATAGTCAAATTAGTACCACTCATGTAATTTCCAGTACCGAGGAAGTAAAGGAAATCAAAGGAGGACATTATCTAACAATAACACAAGAATTTCATGCTAATAGAGAAGTTGCATCATATCGTGCTGAATTTTCTTCACGAATGATGATTTATTGTTAGGGTCTAAACTATATAACAGACCTTTTTTTTGGTAGGGTCTATTCGAGAACAACATCTCAATCGTATATTGATCAATAATGGTTCGACAGTCAATATCATGCCAAAGACAGTGCTCAAAATTTTTGGAATCTCCGTTGATAAATTGTCCAAAAGCAACATAATGATTCAAGGCTTCAATCAAGGAGGACAACGAGCCTTGGGAAAGATTTGTATAGGATTATCCATTGGCTACATGAGATCAAATATTTTGATTCATATTATAAATGCCAAAACATCATACAATTTGTTTCTCGGACACCCCTGGATGCATAAAAATGAAGTGGTGTCATCTACATTGCATCAATGCATAAAGTATGTAAAGGATGGTGAAGTAGTCAAAATTAATGCGGATATCAATCCTTCACTGAGATAGAGTCATACTTTGCAGATGTAAAATTCTACTTGGATTCTTGTGAATTGGGTATGGAGAAACCAACACTAGCCAATCCAACTAATGTTGTTGTAAAAGAAGTAGAGGTTCAATGGGCTGCTGTCAAGATGCCTAAGAAGAAAATTTAAAAATTCTCCACTAAGCTTTCATCACTTGAAGGAGACATACAGGCGAAGATGGATGAAGAACATATGATTTTTCACTACATCACTCGTGAGCGTTGAAAGAATGGACAACCCTTGCTAGAAGTATGTACTCAATAAAGCCACCGTCCAAGGAGAGAAATGAGCCATAAGGCATTTCAAGATTTGAAGGAGATTATGACTATCCCAGTTATACAGGTCCATCTATCACGCCTGAGCGTCCTGGAAGCAATACTTTGGCTCATAATATAAAAGGTTAGTTTAGTCTAAAAGCCTTTAAGCTGCTTGAAAAACCAGGTTACAACTTCTCCAAGCCGACAAACTAGGTGAGCTCAAAGATGATGTCACTGGTGAGAAGATACATGGTTTTACAGAGGCACAAATAAAGCTGAGAAAGTAAGGGCATAATGTTGCCACACCTAAGTTTGTCCTGGCATTCATGTTGTCGGAACCTCTTTGAATTTCTATTAAGAAGGGCAAGGAAACAACTTCATCACATTATGCCTCAGTAGAAAAAGATAAGGAATCCAAGGATGAGAAAATTCTAACACAAACTTTTGTGTTTAAATACATAGGAATATTGACACCTCATGTCCCTGTATTTGAAAGATTGGGTTGTAAGGGCAAAAGTAGAGCCTCTAAACAAATGAAATAATAGGCCAACACCTCAAGAGCTTTTGTCTTTCAGCGTTTGGGAACCACAAGGAAAGAATTAGCACAAAAAGGGTTGCTAGAGAATGAAAAGCAAGGTTTTCTTACAGGAATTGATGACAAAGACATTCATAGTATCTTCCCATCATGTATGAAAAGAAAGAATATGCTTTCAATCACCACAGATGGTTCACTAAAAGTGAAAAGAAGCACTATTATATTCACTAACTAGTTTTGTGAAGAGACAAATAAGGAGCAAGAAGAAGCCATCACAACATTCGAAGAAAGTCAATTGGAAGTTTCCAACCTTGTACAAGCATCCTATCACATAAGAGTAGAAGAAGGTACATACTTGGATAGTGTGGATGATGATGTTCAAGAGGATCCACCCCAACTGGAGGATGGAATACAATCAACCATAGATGAACTCAAAGAACTTAATCTCGGCACTTTGGAAGACCTGTGCCTAACGTTCATTAGTGCGCTTCTTACACAGCAAGAAGAAAGGAACTACTTTAAGTTAATAGTTGAGTAAAAAGATATCTTTTCCTGGTCGTACCAAGAAATGCCACACGTTAGTCCAAGGGTAGCTATTTATCATTTGGGGATAAAAAAGGAGGCACGTCCTATAAAGCAGTCACAGCGAGTGTTTCGTCTTGAGTTGGTAACACAAATTAAAGAAGAGGTCAATAAGCTTATCGAAGCCGAATTTATCTGAGAAGTGAAGTACCCATCATGGATCTCAAACATTGTGCCTGTCAAGAAGAAGAATGGCCAAATACATGTCTGCATTGATTTTCAAAACTTGAATAAGGCATGTCCAAAAGATGATTTCCCGATACTGAGAACTCATGGTTGACACAAAAACTGGACATGAAGCTATGAAATTTATGGATAGGTCTTCCGAATATAATCAAATCATAATATATCTAAAGAACGAAGAATGCACTGCATTCCGAACTACTAAAGGGATATATTGTTACAAAGTTATGCCTTTTGGTCTAAAGAATGTGGGTGCAACCTACCACCGTGCAATGCAAAATATTTTTGATGAAATATTACATAAGAGGGTGGAATGTTACGTCGATGACTTGGTGGTAAATACAAAGTGCTTGAAGACCTTTACATTGTTTTTGACAGGTTAAGAAAATTCGACTTGAAAATGAACCCACTCAAATGTGCCTTTGGGGTTACTTCAAGAAAGTTTCTTGGATTTATCATGCATCATCGAGGAATTGAGGTTGATCTCATAAAGATTGATGCTATTCAAAAAATGCCTGAGCTAAAAAATTTGAGAGACCTCCGCAGTCTACAAAGAAATTTGGCATTCATTCGAAGGTTCATCTCTAACTTAGCTGAAAGGTGTTAGTCCTTCAACCATCTGATGAAAAAAGATTCACCTTTCCACTAGGACCAATCATGTCAAAATTCTCTTGAAAGCATCAAAGATACTTGTTGAATCCACCCGTATTAGGGGCACCAACTCCTGAAAGGCCGTTGATACTCCACATTGCCTCACATGAGCGATCACTTGGAGCACTTCTTGATCAGGAGAATGAGGATAAGAAGGAAAAAACATTATACTATTTAAGTCAAACCTTGATAGGAGTTGAGATAAATTATACGCCCATTGAGAAAATACTTAGCTTTGCTTTATGCGATAAAGAAATTAAGGCATTATTTTGAAGCATACACCATCAAGCTAATTTCTTAGGATGATCCTATGAAGTTTGTAATGACATGACCAGTTTTCTTAGGGTGTCTAGAAAGATGATCTATATTGTTTAATCAATATGAGATCGTATATACAAGTCAAAAGGCTGTGAAGAGGCAAGCACTTGGCAATTATCCCGCCGATGACACTTTGCCAATAGAATGAGAGGTTTCAGATGAGTTTCTTGATGGACATATACTATTTACTGAAGAACTGTCACCCCAAACAATGCTCTTTGATGGATCTGCACGTCGAGATGGTGTAGGAGCAGGCATTGTGCTAATATCACTAGAAAAATTAATCTTTCCATTATCATTTGTTTTGGGTGAAACATGTTCCAATAATACTGCAGAGTACCAAGCTTTAATTGTTGGCCTTAAAATGGCATTAGATATGAAGATTCCACAATTAGATATCTATGGTGATTCTAAGTTGATCATCAACCAACTTTTGGGGAGTTATGAGGTGAAGAAGGAAGATCTTTTGCCATATCACCAATATACCATTCTTTTGCTTGAAAGGTTTGATCAGGTGTTCCTAAACCATGTCCCAAGAGAAAAAAATCACATGGCGGATGCTCTGGCTAACTTAGCCACAACACTGGCACTCGAAGAGAATGAGTCAACAAAGGTCCAAGTATGTCATTAATGGGTTATTCCTGGTTGTCTCAATCTTCAAATAGATGAAAGGCATCATACATCTATTCGAATGGTTGAAGAGAAAGATTGGAGAAAACCAATAATTGAGTATGTCGAGCATAGAACGCTACCAGAGGATCCAGGGAAAAGAGCAGACATTATAAGAAGGGCACCACGATTCATATTTTATGAGGAAATATTATTTCATCGTTCTTATGAGGGGTTATTCCTGCAATGTATTGACAAAGAAGAAGCTCAACAGACAATGGAGGAAGCACATTCTGGCATATATGGGGCACACCAATCAAGGTCTAAACTTTATTTCCTCATCAAAAGGATGGGCTACTATTGGCCGACAATGGTAGTGGATTGTCTACAGAATGACAAAAGGTGTCAAACATGTCAATTCCATGCTAATTACATCCATCAATCTCCAGAGCCTCTTCATCCAATTGTGGCCTCATGGCCTTTTGATTCCTTAGGATTTGATATTGTTGGACCTCTTCCAAAGTTTTCAAAAGGACAAATGTACATCTAGCCGCTACTGAACATTTCTCAAAATGGGCTGAAGCTATGCCATTAAAAGAAGTGAAAAAGTAAAATGTTGTTGATTTTATGAAGTCAAACATAATTTTCAGGTATGGCATACCAAGATGCATAGTTACGGATAATGGAATGCCCTTCAACAACAAAATTCATGAAGACTTTGTATGAAAAGTTAAATTTAAGTAGCACAAGTCTTCAATGTTCAATGCACCTACCAATGGTCTTGCCGAAGCTTTTAACAAGACACTTTGTAACCTACTAAAGAAAGTTGTAAAAAATAAAAGGGATTGTCATGAAAAGATTGATGAAGCTTTGTGGGCATATCATACAACCTTCAAAAATGCAATGCAAGTAACTCTGTATTCATTAGTGTATGGTGCAGAGGCCTTACAACTGAACATAACGCTCAACTTCATCTAGCAGAGTTTGAGGCATTGGACGAGAAGAGATTAGAAGTGCAACAATAGTTAGAGTGTTATCAAGCACGACTTGCTAGAGCTTTCAACAAGAGGCTATGACCATGATCATTTCACGTAAGAGACTTGGTATTAGCAGTTTGAAGAACTATAATCCTCAACAAACGCATTAGTGACAAGTTTACATCAAAATGGGATGGACCATATGTAGTAAAAGAAGCTTATTTAAGTGGCACTTATAAGATTGTCGATCAAGATGGTGTAAGAGTTTGTCCCATCAATGGTAAGTTCCTGAAGCAGTACTTTCCATAAGTATAAACTGTGAACAACTCTCCAAAAAAAAGAGAGAAAAAAAATTTAAAAATAAAAATAAATTAACTCATCATTCTTGAACTACGTTATGACTTGATCCTTCCGAGGTACATAGGTAGCTTAGAGTATTTTTACTCTAAGTTCAGTCATATGAGTTAAAAAATAAAAAAAGGGAGAAGAAAAGTATGTGTCATTATTTGAGCACGACAATAATACTTTGAATTGACATAGATACCACATGAGAATAGACGTTCCTTTGCTAAGCTTACCGCGGATGTGCAAATGTGAAGAGACAAGCAAGGCAAAATGAATTTTGACAATATATCTGTATAAATCCGCACAGGTGTTCACCATCATTTTTACATATGTGGTAGATCTTAGAGTCTTCTTCGCAACAAAAAAAAAGAAGCGGCTCATGATTCGAAAGATCCGACACCAAGTTATGAATATTCTATCATAGCCACTCAAAGTTACAAAATAGGCCATCAAATTTCGAACTAAGCTGACTTTGATGAAGTATCTGTATAAATACGTAAAAGCGTTAAGTGTGGTTTATATGTATGTTGTATATCTGCGAATCTACTTTTCAACAAAAAAACGACACCTGATTTTGATACTCTTATGTTGACATACAGAATTTATCATAACGTTGCGCAAAACTGATAAAACTAGCAATTAGAAGATCGGTTTTGGGATAATATATGAGATAATTTGGGTTCAATCTGAGTATGATTCCCTCGTAATACGTATCTCTACGATTCTAGTTTTCAACTCAAAAAACAACACCTGATTTCAATACTCCTACGTTAAAATACGGAGTTTATCGTGACGCTGTCAAAGCTGATAAAATAGCGAACCAAGATAAGAAGAGCAGTTTTGGAGAAATATCTGGGACAATTTAGGTACAATATGATTGTGATTCCCACGTGAGACGTAGCTCTACGAGTCTAGTTTCTAACATAAAAACGGCTCTTGATTCTGATGTTCCTATGTCAAAATATGAGAATTTTCATGAGGCTGCACAAAACAAACAAAAAGTGATGAAACAGAACTAAAATACTACTTTTGAAAGGGTACCTGAGAAAATCCGGAGAACTTCTGTCCATGATTTCTACATGCATTATAGTTATATGAGTTAGCCTACCAGTGGTGTAAGAATTATGTGATTTCAACACTCCTAGTTTGAGTTATGAATTTTTTTTACTATAGCCGCTCAAAGCTGAAAAAAATTGGGTGACACGAAGTTCGAGCGAAACCTTTTATGAAAGATTTGCACAAGTGTAAAAACCTTTTGGTCATGACTCTTATGCGCATTGTAGTTTTGAGAATTTCCATTCCAACAACACAAGTGACTCATAATTTTGAATTATTTATCTCATCTCACAAATGTCAAAGCATATGGATCGAAAAGGCAAATAAAAGAACGTGTTGGCATGTCAAATTTAAAAAACAAACTACATAGCATGAAAGACATTAAAAGAAAAAAAATTTCACTTTTATTGCTCTAAGAAAGACTGACAGTACATCATGATAAGATCCAAAATAAAACTAAAAAGGGTAAAGAGAACATTCTTAAGCCAAAAAAAAAAAATGAAGGGAAAAGCTTATGGCCAAGAATCTGAAGGCGACTTGTCTCAGCGATTTCCTTTATCTTAGCAAGTTCTTTGATTTTTGTTTCCGACAGTGGGCTGATTTTCTCAAGGGCATGAATCTCTCCTTCAAAGTCTCTCTTGATTTTTGGACAATCTCTTTTGATGGTCTTCAATAAGCAAAATGGTCCTCTTCTTCTTTGACGTCCAGGATTCAACTCTTTTTCAACTCTCTTAAGGACTTTTTAAAGCTCTCCCAAATGCTTGTCCATCTTGACTTTTTATTCATTTGTAGCATGATGACATTGTAGCGCAACAAAAAACAACTCTTGATGAGCATCTCTAGTTATCTTTTGGGAACTAGACAATTTTGTAACATCATAATCTCCATGCTTTTTAGAAAAATTTGCAAGTAGAACCTCCAAAGAAGAGAGGTCGATGATGTTGACCTCCGTAAGACCTTTAAGAATTAGAGTTACGCCTTTCTCTAACTCTTTGAGGTTTCTAAGGATTCGATAGAGAATTGTGTAATATATTCACACAAGGTACGCCACAATCCAGAAATGTAGGACAATTTAAAAGTCGAAATAGCCTTTTGTGGTTCAAAATTTGGGGAGATTCAATATTTTCTGACAACTGTGTTGACGGATCCTTATTTGTAGCTTGAGTCATAGCATTATCAAGAGAAAAATTGAGACTCTTTAACACACTTGAAGGATCTGGGCTTGTGACACAATCCTCACCAAATACATCATCACTAAATATGTCACTGGAAACGTCCACAAGACCCAACTAAAAAAAAAAAGTTAACATAGAGTGAAGAGGCAAGTTGTGATATTAAAGAAGTAATTATTACCTGATGTGCCAAATCATCCAAGGGTATTGTTGAACCAGTGGCACGATCTTCAAAGATAGAGGTATCAATACTTATGGGATTTAAATCAGCAAACTCACAACGTTAATCGCTTAAGTCCTTATGTTTTTTATTCAAACGCTTTCAGTGTGGTTCTTGGATAGCATTGCTTTCATTTGAACTAGAGGTAGAACTATCAATAACAACTCTATTTAGTGAAACAAGTGGTTTGAATGCGTCACTGCAAAATGGCACAATGTCTAGTGACTTTTCAATGCCTTTATCCGACGGGCTGGAAGATTTCTTTCTTTTGTAGACAACGTTGATCACTTTGGAAGTGGAGATGGCTACCACCTTGGGGGTCTATGAGGGGCTTTTTACTCTTTTATCCATATGTGTATCCTTGCCCTTCGATTTTTTAGATTTAGGAACAACTTAGACAGATTGAGTAAGATTACCCGTTACCGCCTTGGACTTTGAAGAGAGAGAAAACTTGTCTTGATCATCCAACTAAAGTTGGTCTCCTTTGGTTGATGAGGGGACATCATTTTTCTTCGGACCTCTTAAAATAATATGGGTACTTCATCTTAACACAGTCGCTCGATGGGCTGGCCACCAATTTGAGTACTCTCAAGTCACAAAAGGTCCATTGTCCAATGGACGCATTAGCATGTTAAGATTTGACGAACTTCCAACACGAACATAAGAATCCCAAAGTTGAACCAAAGCTAGCAGCGAATCATAAAAATGATGCTTTGTTAGAATTCCGGGAACATCTTGGCAAAATCTAAATTGACGACTAAATCGATGAGGGATATAAGATCTCCACGATCAGATCATTATCATGCCTCAAAGTGACAAAACTTGAACGAAGGCCTATGAAGAAGTCACTCCAAGAATTGGACAATTTGCTGCTATCATCAATTTGTACCTCTTTTCCTATAGCAAGGCCAAGTGAAAAAGCTTTTTTACATTGACTTGTTGAAATAACTTGCTAGGATCAACAAGGTCAAATTGTTTTGCCATCTTTTCTCCTAAAATTAGCCACATCTGTACCCCTCTTTGCAGACGGTTTACATGGTAATAAGTTTTAAAATACTCACCTATCCATCCATAAACATAATGGATGGGGAAGAGTGCATGAAAGGACCCCAAGTTTGAAGAAGTAGAGCTCTCCTTAAGGCCGCGATAGATGCTTGCAAGAACTAGGACCGCTAAAGAAAATTTTTCTCCATGAGCAATCAAGCTTGCGACTTTGAAGACACTAGTACAAATACAACCAGCCTTCTTGTTGGGGAGTAAAAATTTACAGATCCAACATGCAAGGAAAGCCGCCAAATAAGTTTCCTCTCTAAGTGATTCTTCCACGCCTAACTCGACAAAAGGGGCATTTGCTTCTTCGGTTCGTGGTAAAAAATTCATGTCAATATTCCCCAATGGGTCATAATTCATCCTTGACTTCGTCCGATTTTTTGACATCTTTCATCATAAAATGACCCATGAACATGAAGGCCTCCGATGTTTCTCAAGTCTCAAAAAGATATGTACAACTATCCAATAAAAGTAAAAACTGTGTTGGTGGATGGACGCCAATTCTCACAGAAGGCCTGGAGCACATTATCATTATGGTCATACATGAACAGTGAAGAAAAGACGGCATCATAAGTCTTGTTACGCTCCAAGGTCTCCTTATTACGGGCAACAACGTCTTCTATCCACTCCAGTAGCCAGATGTATATCGAACCTCCCCAAAGCCGGAGGGAGGAACATGCCAACTACTAAGGCTCCCATTGTGGCTAGGAGAGCTCGCAACAACAACATTTTGATGTGTAGAAGACTTCAAAAGGAGAACTTTTCAGTCACAATTTTACCCAAAAAGTTGTCCATGACGTCCTTAGTTTTTGTCATTGACCATTCTATGAGATGGAGGGAAGTTTCCAGCGGCTTTCTAACAAGCGAGAAGGCACCGATCACCGAAGGATGAACTTTCAAAGTGAGGGATTTGGCATGCAAAGCTAGTTTGCTTTCCACGATCTCAAGGCAAGGGTATGGAGTTTAACGGTCATTGAAACAAGTCATTATTGGGGACCAAGAGCACCCTACACAGTTCCTGAGGATTAATAAAAGAATACAAATTAACTGTTATGGACACACAAGTTGGAAAAAATAGGAAACAATTGATCCTGAAGTTGAGTGTTAAAGAAAAACGAAAAAAAAATTAACTATAGCAACACAAGTTAAACTTGGTCATAAATTTTTGTTTAGTTGCTATTCTTTTTTTTTCCTATTGCAATAAACATAAATGCAAAACTTGGTTATGTTACAACTCCTTGTTGTTACTTATTAAAAAAAATAAGTAGCGTGCGATTGCAGTCATGTATTCTAAATTTGAGCGAGAAAGAGGCAACAGGCTGCTATGAAAGTTATAGGTACTGAGGAGCAGTTTGTGGATTCAATTCTATCGATCAAGGTCATAACATCATAGTCTGGCAATCAAACACAATCAAACACTTTTCTTTGTGGCTACCGAGTGCTTTGATGAATTTTTTCTACAAGGGAAAACCTTATGTAGAAATTTTGGTGAAAATCTCAATTTCATATATAAGGGAGGTTGTAATAAGATTGGAAGAAAAAATCCCTGTGAATTTCAAGTTTTCAAGTAGCTAAATGAAAATTACCATGTTTGAAAGATTTCTTTGAAAAAATTTTATTCCTTTTTAGCACCAAAGGAAAGTTAATATTTGTTTGGTTCAAAAGTTCAATTCAAGAACTTTACTAACATGCAAGGGACAGTAAGTTAAGGATTTGCTCAATATGGTCCTATTTCAAATCCATAACGAGGGGCCTCAATATTGTCTAGTGTGTAATGACTTGAACAAATTTTAAAGGTCATTTATTTCACGCTTAACCAAGAGAAGAACTTTTGCTATGTGAAAATATGTGGAGGAAATTTTAGACCACTCACAAGTGGCGGTCTATCTAGAAGGCACCAACAAGAAACAAGTACCTTTGAAGTCAAAAAAATAATAATAAAAACACATTCATAGGTACTTCAAGTCTCGTCGCCAAATTTCGGCAAGCCTACACGTCGACAAGGCTCGAAGTAAGGGGCATTTGTAATATAAAATTCAACGGGTTAAATTCATACAAAATTTGGGTTTAATTCATGATTATTTGGGTTGATTAACTAATTTGGGCCCTACAAATTAATTAGTCCATTTTGTTAAATTCAAGCCCAATGTCCATTACACTTTGAAGACCAAATTCATGCCATGTGTCAGGGTGACTTGGCATCCCCGTCAAATTAAAGACCAACAAGGTGACACCATATGTCCAAATGATGTGGAATTCTCATTCAAATTCGAGAAAAAGTCAAAAGTCGCCAAATGTCAAAGTGGCATATTTCGATCAATCACAAGCTACCAGGCCTGCTCCCTACAACTATAGATAGTGAGTAACATAATATTCTAGGGGACATTCTAAAAAGAGGAATTTGACAAGCATTAGCAACATCGGCATTGACTATCAAGTTCTTGCAAGGAGCAATCAACGGAGTTCTTTTCGAAGATTATTCCAAAGCGATAAAGCACTTTTCGACATCCCCGACGATTGAAATACATCTCTAGGAGTCCAAATCATCCAACGATTCGAGAAATACGCTACTGAAGTCCCTCGAATCATTTCTAAGTTTAGAAGAAAAGAATCAAGAGAGTCACGGAATTGTATTCCCAAGATTCATTTAAATAAAATTACTCTTTTTTTATTTATTTTATTTTTGCTTCCAGTTAATCTTCAGCACTACGAAAATTTATTGTGAACAGGTACTTTGTAAGATTCAATCTTTTGATCAAAAAAGATAAGCGCTTTTGAGCAATATCAAAAGTTTTTCTACCGTTGGAGAAAGTATTAGGTTTTGCTTTTCTAAAAAATAGTTTTTTTTAAGGTATAATATTCTGATAAAAAAATATTGCTAAACTGTCTCTCAATAATTTAAAAACATATTGTCTATCAAATATCAATATGACCCCCTTCTCCTCTTTCGCTTGTGTCGTCTTAACTATATTTATATTGATTAAAATTATAATTTATTTTTATTTTAAGCTTTTAAATTTTAACTAAATAAAAATAAAAGTTGAGTGAAGTCTTTCATAGAAGATATCAATTTTTCTCTATTTAATAAATATTTATTATAAAACGAACCCTATCTTTTTTAATAGTTTGACAGTCAAATACATTTTGAAAAAATTAATCAAACATAATTTATTTATCACATATTTTAAAAATACTTGTCAAATAAATTGGTAAAATGCAAAATTGTTTCTCTCAAAAAATACTTCTTATAAGTTATTTTGCTATAATATTTTTCAAAATAAGTAATTTATAAAAAAATCGAGCAAACATTATTTATTATTTCGTCCACATTTCAATTTATTTTACATCTAATGACAAAAAGTACCCTTTAAAAGAAATTTATTCCCCCCTCCCCCGGCCCTCCCAACCTCCAACCTCACCATTTTTGTTTTGTTTTGCTTTTGTAAATCAAACACCTCTCCCGACTTTTGAACAATTAACATTATATCCTCGCCTACTATCCTTATCATATCTATGATATTCATGCTTCATGTAAATCATCGCCATCACATAAAAATTCATTCACTATTATAAGGTATAAAATGATCTAATATATATATACAACATACTACAGCTAATATGTGAACCAAACACATCTGCATGGTGTTTTGTGTGTCAGGTAAATAAAGAGAAGGCATGCAAGGAGAGTGAAGGAACCATACCCATATGGGTGTTGAAAGATCATAAATACAGTGGAACATTAAGAGCTTATAAGAAAAAAGAGATTGACATTAGGGGATTCTGTTCAGAGCAGCCATCATAATGGAGTTTAATTTGACAGAACATGGCCTTCAATTCAAGACAAATTGAAATGTCACTCTGTTAGAGAAAAGAAGTTTTGATGATTGACATATGTTAATGAAACATGTTAGTCATGCTGGTTCTCACATGTGAGAAACATTGAAGTAGATGCAAGGTTGATAATGCGTAAAGTCAGGAATGGATAAGCAAGGAAATTCAGATATGCTCTCAACGCTTATCACATGCAGAAAAGAGATTGAAAGAAAGATAAACACAACACTTGAAGATTGATCACATAAAGGAGTCCTACTCAGTCAAGGAGACATAACAGAACAAGGAGTGAAACTACCAGCTAGAGTCCTATTAAAGAAAGAAAACTAGATGATCTGCAGGACTACATGAGAGTTGGTTTAAATAGAGGAAACCATGAAATAGAAGTTTTGCTCATACACTGATAAGAAAAGCATCAATTAGCAAATTAGTTCACTAGCTTGAAGAAGAACCGGTCCGGTCCTTTACTTATAGAGTCGTAGACTTTGTGTAATAGATTGGTTCTTTGAGTTGTAATGAGTCTTCATTCTAGTCTCAGTGAAATATAAATTCAGTTAAGAGTTATTTCTTCAAGTTAGGAAACTCGAAGACTTGGGAACACTTATCTTGGAAAGATTTGTGTTATTGTTGAAATAGGAGTTAGAAGTTTAATTCCGAGTTTACAAGAGTCTTGTAATTTGTTGATTGTCGAGGCTCAAGAGTTTTAGTGAAGTTGGGGTTAAATCTTGTAGAGGTACAGGTCGTGGTTTTTTACACCTTTATTGAGCCGGGTATTTTCCACGTAAAAATACTATCTTCATATTTTATTCAAGTGAACCACTTTAGCTTACTTGTTCCACTTATAGGCAACTATTAGAGTAAAACATTAAAATCAGTAGGGTACGTACTCTAACAAGTGGTATCAGAAAGGGTTGTCTTAAATAAGGTTCGCACCTAAGAAAAGATCACTATGATGAATTCTGCACCTCCTACTGCTCACAGTGAAGATCAGTCAACTACTAGACCTTCACTCTTTGATGGTTCTCACTTTATCTGGTAGAAAGCTAGAATGGAAATGTTCATTCAAGGGGAAGACTATGAATTATGGGATAAGATTACTGATGGTCCTACTATTCTAATGAAGCTGGTTGATGGTGAATAAGTTAAAAAGTAAGAAGTGAATTTACTGCTGATGACTTAGTGGCATTAAAGAAAAATGCTAAGACTAAGAACATCTTAGTCTGTGGACTAGGACCGGCTGAGTACAACAGAGTGTCAAACTGTACCACTGCTAAGTAAATCTGGGAGGCCCTGGTCAATGCACTTGAGGGTACCTCTCAAGTAAGAAAATTCAGGATTGCTCTTCTCTTTACTGAATATGAAACTTTTAAGATGAAAGAAAAGAAATCCTTGCATGAAATAATGACAAGGCTTACTGCCTTGACAAATTAGTTGACTTCCTTGGGAAAAGTCATCACTGTTGAGGAACAAGTTGAAAAGGTGTTGAGGGTACTACCAAAATCAAAATGGAATGTTAAAATGACTGCTATTAGGGAGGCAAAGGATCTCACAGGTATGACATTAGATGAACTAGTAGGGAATCTGAGGACTTATAAAATGAAAATTGATGGAGCTAAAGAATAAGCAGCCCCTGAGAAAATCTTGGCTTTGAAAGCTTCAGACAGTGATGAAGAAATTGAACTTGACAAGGAACAAGTTGCTTTCATAACTATGAATTTAGTAAATTCTTTAAAAAGAAAAAGGAAACAGGTAACAAAAACCGTTCCAATGACAGTCGAAATAGATGCTACAAGTGTGGTAAGACTGATCATCAAATCAGAGATTATCTTATCTGGAAAATAGAATGGAGAAAGAAAAGGGTTGAAAGAGAATTAAAAGAAAAAACCAATAGGAAGGAGAAGGAAAAACATATTATGGTAGCAGCTTAGGGATCTGATTCAAATGATGATGAAATTAATGAAACAACATTCATGGCTATTGGAGATTCAAACTTAGAGGAAGAATATGATGTTTTTGAGGTAAGTATACTTGAACTTAGATAAAAATTATATTTATTTTCTAAAACAAAACTTTTTTATTGATGAGTGCTCTAATTGATGATTTTCAAGAATTAACGTCTGATAGGGATGAGTTGTTCAATAGTCTTGCAAGTCTCAAATTTGACCTCATTGATTTAAAATCTTGCAAGAATATTGTTGAAGAAGAAAACTACACTCTCAAGAAATAGGTTGCACAATTTGATTCTTCAAACAATGATCTTAAGTCTGAAGTCCTAAAGTTGACACTCACAAAAAATGGAAAAAAGGTCATAAGTAAAAAACAAGAAAATGTTGAACTTGAATTAGTCAAGTACAAACAAGAATGTAATGATACAATAGACACGGTGAATAAACTGAGTCAAGAAGTCTCTAAACTGAAACTTGATCTTGAAAGAGCAAATAGGTTGACAAATTCTTCAAGAATTCTTCACAAGCTGAGTGAAAGGAATCACAATGAAAAAGTAGGTTTAGGTTTTCACAAAAGTCTTGATGATCCTCAAGACTTGTGCTATATCTGTGGTAATCTTGGACATTGTAACGCCCCAAAATCTAACACCGGAGCATCACACGGTGCTTAAGTCTACAAGTAGCCCCAAGCTAACCCTTCGAGTCTGCTCCTACCTCTATCTCTCACTTTGGAATATCAAGTCAATCAATAAGACTATAATATATCATCTCAAAACTGAAATAACTGGAAAACATAGTCTGAATTATAACATACTAAAAGTCTAAAACACAACTGCTAGTCTAGTTTGACAAAGCCTCTACTGCTGAAACAGAAGAGCCATTGGGACAAACCCCCAACTGACTCAGACTGATATAAAAGAAACATCAACTGAGAAGCTGAGAAAAGTAGGTCCTCGAACCATGAGGACTCACCAACAGTGGGATGTAGGCAAATTCACTCAAGAATCACGGTCACTACTAAGACTGAGCACCTGGACCTACATTATAAGACAGTGTAGCACATAGACGTATATGTTGATAATACTTTAGGAATGTACTGAGTATATGAGGGTGTATGCATTTACATAAAACAATATCCATACTCTTTAATAAAATCATGCATGCAGTTAAGAATGACTCACATAGCTTAATAAAATCATGCATGCAGTTAAGAATGACTCACATAGCTTGAATAAGTCTAAAATGTAAAGCTCGTGAATCATGAATAGTGAAGCATGTAACACAAATCTCGTGAGTCATTATACTTAACTTTAAAATCTCTACTCTCCTCTTATTGTCAATACTTGAAGGCTAAAGGAACTTTAAACAATTACCTTTCAATCTCATGCTTTTATCTCATGGAAAGTAAAACTTCTTTAAAACTTAAGGACTCAGAACTTTTAACACTTGGGAACTCTAGAACTCTTTTAGACTCGGGATTTTTATAACTTTGGGAGATTCTTCTAACCGACATAAACCATGTGAGCTACATGGAGTCCAACGTCTTGCCCATGTTGGGGAGAGTTGTTCTATCCTTTCCATTGGAGTAGAACCTCATCTTTAGTGATCACTGTCTCGGCCTTGGGCTCATAAATCTCGAACCTATGGTGGCATGTAGTTCTGGGGTATGAGACCTTGGAATCATACCCAACTCGGTACTAAATACTACTCCTATACTCAACTTAGAACTCTTAGGAAATCCACCTCAAAATAAATCAACGATCTATAATGAAGACCAAAACATATTTCTATTTGCTTTAAATAATATTCATTGTGGATTTCAACTCTATTATGACCAAAAGGCCAAATCATTCGCAATAACATCAAAGTACTTGATTCATGGGTGCTTATAGCACAAAAGTTCATAAAATTGCAAATCTCAAGTAGGGCTTAATGAACCATAATCAAATCTCAAGTTAAGACTCATAAAAAATGCATACTAGATGTCATAAAGATTCATAAATCATATAAAAATCTAGAATTTTCAGCATTTTGGCTTAAGATCTCAACATACTCATATACTTCAATTTCTAGAACATTAGAACTATTAAAATCTCAAGGAATAACAACATAGGGTATAAATCCATACTTCAATTTCATAAGAAAGCATAGAAAATCATATATTTTCATAATTAAAATAACTTTTGGGCACAAGGATGAAAGAAGTGTCCTTGTTCAAACCCCACATACCTTCGATTATGACTTGGATGAACAAACTTGCTTTAGACTCTTTTTGGAAATTTTGAGAGAGGGTTCTTGAAGCCTTTAACTTGAGAACCTTGAATTTCTTAGAGAATGAATAATGAAACCTTCAGCTTTGTTCTGGATATATCTGAGTGTTAAAAGGGTGAGAAAAGACCAAAAAGCCCTTTTAAAAATGACTTAAAATTACTGATTGGGTTATGCAATGGGGGGTGCGATGGTCCATCAATCCTAGCCGTCGCACCTAGGGCAGAACTTAGTTCACTGCCTCGCCTGCGATGATGGGTGCGACGGTTCGTCGACCCTTACCATCACACTTATCCAGAACGAGTCCTCACTACCTCCTCTACGATGGTTTAGGTGTGGTCCATCGCAAGCTTGACGGTCCATCGGCTCTCTCCGTCGCACCTGGGCGATTCCACTGCTTTCTATAAAATGGCCATATCTTTCTCTTCCGGTGTTGAATTTTGATGAATTGGGTATCATTGGAAATATAATTCAATTTCCCACACGATAGAAAGTAATTTTTAGAAAAAATCAACAAAGTTTAAACACTAATCACTTTGGAAGTCACTCCTTAATCTTTTAGGGCCGAAATTACACTTTACTTGACACGCTTTAAGGCTCAGACTATGAGGAAACTTTACGGGGTCTTACAATAGCTCCCCTTTGGAAACATTCATCCTCGAATGTCGCTAGTTAGACTAAGAACATGGATAAACTGAGTATACACAACTGAAGCACTTTGATAAGCGGGCTCTATATCTTTCTACACTCTTGAATACTTCGGAAGTTGCAAGAACTCATGTAAGAATAGATACATAGCTTAAATTTAGATTAGAAGGGCTGATTTAAGGAAGAATAATACCTTCAACTTGATCTGATTTCACGGAGAAGAGGTACGGATTCTTGGCTCGCATATCTGCTTCTCCCTTCCATGTAGCGCCCTCAACTGACTGGTTCTGCCACAAAACTTTGACCAAGGGAACCTCTTTGTTCCTCAGTCTGCGAATCTAAAAATCTAGGATCTCAACGGGAAACTCATCAAATGAAAGACTGTTCTGAATATCAGCACTCTTTGAAGGATCCACTACAACGGAATCACCAATATGCTTTTTAAGCATGGAGACATGAAAAACAGGATGAACGGCTGAAAACTCAGCGGGCAACTCAACTTCATAGGCTACTCTCCTAAGACGACTCAAGATTCTATAAGGGCCAACATAACGGGGACTAAGTTTCCCTTTTTACCAGACCTCTTTACCCCTTTCAAGGGTGAAATCTTCAAGTATACCAAGTCACCCATCTCAAACTCAAGATTCCTTCTTCTCATATCGGCGTATGACTTTTGACGGCTCTGAGCTGTCTTCAACCTTTCTCTAATCAACTTCACCTTCTCCATGGCCTCAAATACTGCATCAGGTCCAATCAAAGCAGCTTCACCCACTTTAAACCAACCTATGGGTGACCTTTATCTCCTCTCATACAAGGCCTCAAATAGTGCGATCTTAATGCTAGCATGGTAACTGTTGTTATAAGCAAATTCTATCAATGGCAAATACTCATCCCTACTACCCTTGAAATCAAGTGCACATGCCCTCAACATATCTTCTAGAGTCTGAATGGTCTTCTCAGCTTGACCATCTGTCTGCGGATGAAAAGAAGAACTCAAAAGAACTTGGGTACTAAGACCTTTCTGAAATGCCCTCCAAAATAGAAAAGTGAATTGAGTACCCCTATTCGAAATGATAGACAAGGGGACTCTATGCAACCTAACTAACTCTCGAATATACAATCTAGCATAATCTTCAGTTGTATAAGATGTATGCACGGGAAAAAAATGTACGGACTTAGTCAGCCTGTCTACAACCACCCAAATAGAATCATGATAACTATAAGAAAGAGGTAAACCAATCACAAAATCTATAGTCACCTCTTCCCACTTCCAACTGGGTATACCAAACTCTTATATCACACCACTAGGTCTTTGGTGTTCTACCTTAACCTGTTGGCACATTGCACACTTCGCTACAAACTCTACTATATCCTTCTTCATACCACTCCACCAATAAATTTCCCACAAGTCGTGGTATATCTTGGTAGCGCCGAGATGAATAGAATATCATACGCCATGCGCTTCAACTATAATCCTCTTCCTCAGATCATCAACATATAAAACACACAATCTACCCTGCAATCTCAACACACCATCTTCCCCTTGGGAGAAAACCTCTACCTTTTGGTCCTTAATTGTCCCCTTTAGTCTGACCAAACTAGGATCCCTGTCTTGCTTCTCCTTCACTTCCAAAACTAAAGAGGATTTAAAACTACTCTGCATCAAGATACTTCCCTCATTTGAATGAAGCAACCCAATACCCAGTCTAGCCAGACAATGCACATCACGAGCTAACTCTTTCTTGCCTTTCTCTACATGAATAACACTACCCATAGACAACTTGCTAAGGGCATCTACCATTACATTGGCCTTGCCCGGGTGATACAACACACTTATATCATAGTACTTTAGCAACTTTAACCACCTTCTCTACCTAAGATTCAACTCCCTTTGAGTAAATATATATTGCAGACTTTTATGAACAGTAAACACATCAACATGAACACCATAAAGATAGTGTCTCCATATTTTCAAAGGAAAGACCACAACAGTTAATTCAAGATCATGGGTGGGGTAGTTCTTTTTATGCGGCTTCAACTGTGTAGAGGCATAGGCTATAACCTTATCTCTTTGCATCAACACACAACCCAACCCAAACCAACTCTAGAGGCATTACAATACACCACAAAACTATTTGTACCATCAGGCAAAGTTAACACAAGGGCTAAAGTAAGTCGAGTTTTTAACTCCTGAAAACTCTTTTCACAGGAATCTAACCACTGAAAATTAACTTATTTTTGGGTCAACCGGGTCATGGGAGACACAATAGAAGAGAAACCTTCGATAAAATGGTGGTAATAGCCAGCTAAACCCAACAAAATCCTAATGTCAGATGGAGAGATAGGTCTAGGCCAATTTCTTACGTCTTCTGTCTTTTAGGGATCAACTCTAATGCCTTCGGCTGAAATGATATGACCCAGAAATGCTACTGATCTTAGCAAAAATTCACACTTTTTGAATTTGATGAATAACTGGTGATCTCTAAGGGTTTGCAAGACAATTCTAAGATGATTTGCCTGGTCATTCTCAGTACGGGAGTAAATAAGTATATATTCTATGAACACTATGAGAAACATATCAAGATATTGCTTGAACACTCGGTTTATAAGGTCCATAAAGGCTGCGGGAGCATTAGTTAGTCCGAAAGACATGACTAGAAACTCAAAGTGACCATAATGGGTTCAAAAGGCTATTTTTGGGATGTCACATTCCCTTACCTTTAGCTGGAGATAGCCGGATCTAAGGTCTATCTTGGAGAAATAGCTTGCACCTTGCAACTGATCAAACAGGTCATCAATTCTCGAAAAAGGATACTTATGTTTTACTATGACCTTATTAAGCTGACGATAGTCAATGCACATATGCAAAGAACCATCTTTCTTTCGCCCGAATATAATAGGTGTGCCCCAAGGAGAGACACTGGGCCTTATAAAACCTTTATCTAAAAGATCTTTGAGTTTCTATTTCAACCTCTTAAGCTCTGCAGGTGTCATACGGTATGGAGGAATAGAAAAAGACTGAGTTTCGAGAAGAAAGTCAATCCCGAATTCTATCTCTCTATTGGGAGGTACCTTTGGGAGATCTTCCGAAAAAACACCAGGAAACTCATTAACAATGTTGACTGACTGAATAGTTGGAGTTTTGGACTTAGTGTCTTTAACTCTAACTAGATGATAGACGCAACCTTTGGATATTAGCTTTTTGGCTTTGAGATAGGAGATAAAATGACCCTTGGGAGATACTGAACTCCTGGACCAATCAAAAACTGGTTTATTAGAAAACTGAAACTTGACCACATAGGTACGACACTTTATAGATGCATAACAAGAATGAAGCCAATCCATACCTAGAATAAGGTCAAATTCTACCATGTCCAACTCTATCAAATCAACAAGTATAACTCTATGAAGAATAGTAACAGGATAATTTTTATACACTTGCTTAGCAATAACTGACTCCCCTACTGGAGTAGAAACTAGGAAAGGATCAAGAATTTTTTTGCGACTCATTTCAAAATTCACAGCAACTAATGGGGTCACATAAGAAAAACTTGACCTGGGGTCCAACAGCATAAAAATATTAAAATAAAAGACACGGAGCATACCAGTGACAACATCAGGAGAGTTATGAATGAAGCACCTTGAGCAGGGGCGGGACGAACTATAAAAGCTGGTGCACTAGAAGCCTGTGTCTGAGGTCGGGTATCTCTGTTCCCTTGCCTAGTATGAGGACACTCTCTAAGTCTGTGGCCCAGCTTGCCACAACCAAAACAACCAGCCTGATCTGCCAAGCACTTATCAGGATGGTCCCTGCCACACTTAAGAAAAGAAGGATAGTGGGGTCTGTTACTTACACTGTTCTGCAACCTAGACATAGAAGATTTATTCCCTTGCTCGTTTCTGTCTCTAGGTGCGGGAGCACTAGCTGATGAAGGCACTGGCATAGATGAACGACTCTAGAACTGTGGGCGGTTCCCTCCATGGGACCTAGCCTGACTATACCCATGCTGCTCGGATCTAGCCCTCTTGTTACCCCTCACTCTATCTCTCTCCCTTATATTATCTGCCTCTATCTGCTGTGCATGTATCATCAACCTAGATAGATCCATATCCCTATTCAACATCACAGTCCTACGCTTTTTCAATACCAACCCAAAAACACCTATCACAAACTTGCTCATGCTAGCTCGGGTGTCAGCAATCAAATCAGAAGCATACTTGGCTAACTAGTTGAACTTCAAGTAGTACTCTTTAACAGTCATAGAGCCCTGCCTTAAGTTCATAAAATCCTCATTCTTCGCTTCCCTCATCTCAAGCGGGAAAAACTTATCCAAGAATACATCTTGGAACACTTGCTAAATTATAGGAGCAACATCCTCACCTATACCCTTTCTCCACACTACAAGCCATTCATAAGTAATGGGTTTCAACCTATAAGACGCCAGCTCAAAAATTTCTTCCTTTGAAATATATATCACCTTGTAGGTCTTTCAACCTGTGACTGCTTGGGCTAACACCTGAAAGGCCACCCGAAACTCAGCATAGGACACAGTCTCATTCAAGGGATCAATAGGCTGAGGTTGCTCATTATCATTTCTGCAGGCGTTCGCTCTTTGGGGAGGCATTTTCTGGAAAAAGAAGAGCACGGATTATTAGATAAAAGGGACAACCGTAGGCATGATAGAATCTGAAAGAAATAATAATTTTTTTCTAAAACGTCTTGTAGCCACTTGCTCATAGATGTGGTGCGCTACACATCGATGTTCAAGATTCTACTTAACACATCTTGTCAGAATTCCTAGGACTCCTTAAACCTTAGGATCTGATACTAAGTTTGTAATGCCCCAAAATCTCATCCCAGAGCGTCACACGGTGCTTAAGGCTACAAGTAGCCCCAAGCTAACCCTTCGAGTCTACTCCTACCTTTATCTCTCACTTTGGGATGCCAAGTTAAACAATAAGACTATAATATATCATCTCAAAACTAAAATAACTAGAAAATATAGTCTTAATTATAACATACGGAAAGTCTAAAACATAACTGCTAGTCTAGTCTGACAAAGCCTCTACTGCTCAAACTGAAGAGACTTTCGAACAAACCCCCAACTAACTCAAACTGATATAAAAGCAATATCAACTGAGAATCTGAGAAAATTAGGTCCTCGAACCATGAGGACTCACCATTAGTGGGATGTAGGCAAAGGCACTCGAGAATCATGGTCACTGCTAAGACTGAGCACCTGGACCTACATTATAAGATAATGTAGCACATAGATGTATATATTGAACAACACTTTGGGAATGTACTGAGTATATGGGGGTGTATTCATTTACATACAAAAATATCCATACTCTTTAATAAAATCATGCATGCAATTAAGAATGACTCACATAGCTTGAATAAGTCTAAAATGTAAAGCTCATGAATCATGAATAGTGAAGCATGTAACACAAATCTCGTGAGTCATTATACTTAAATTTAAAATCTCTACTCTCCTCTTATTATCAATAC
This sequence comes from Capsicum annuum, assembly GCF_002878395.1. Lineage (NCBI taxonomy): Eukaryota > Viridiplantae > Streptophyta > Magnoliopsida > Solanales > Solanaceae > Capsicum > Capsicum annuum. Next base: position 229,219,049 of record NC_061113.1, read on the forward strand.
TTGAAGGCTAAAGAAACTTTAAACAATACCTTTCAATCTCATGCTTTTATCTCATGGAAAGTAAAATTTCTTTAAAACTTAAGGACTCAGAACTTTTAACACTTGGAAACTCTAGAACTCTTTTAAACTCGGGATACTTGGAACTCAGGATTATACAAATTTGGGAGTTTCTTCTAACTGACATAAACCATGTGAGCTAAATAGAGTACAAGGTCTCACCCATGTTAGGGAGAGCAATTCTATCCTTGTCATCGGAGTAGATCCTCATCTTTAGTGATCACTATCTCGACCTTGGGCCCATAAATCTTAAACCTACGGTAGCACGTAGTTCTGGGGTATGAGACCTTGGAATCATACCTAACTCGGTGCTAAATACTACTCTCATACTCAGCTTAGAACTCTTAGGAAATTCACATCAAAATAACTCAAGGATCTATAGTGAAGACCAAAACATATTTCTATTTGCTTTAAATCATACTCAATGTGGATTTCAACTCTATTATGACTAAAAGGCCAAATCATTCTCAATAACATCAAAGTACATGATTCATGAGTACTTATAACACAAAAGTTCATAAAATTACAAATCTCAAGTAGCGCTTAATGACCCATAGTCAAATCTCAAGTTAAAACTCATCAAAAATGCATACTAGATGTCATAAAGATTCATAAATCATATAGAAATTTAGAATTTTCAGCAATTTGGCTTAAAATCTTAACATACTCATGTACTTCAATTTCTAGAACATTAGAACTATTAAAATCTCAAGGAATAACAACATAGGGTATAAACCCATACTTCAATTTCATAAGAAATCATAGAAAATTATATATTCTCATAATTAAAACAACTTTTTGGCACAAGGATGAAAGAAGTGTCCTTGTTCAAACCCCACATACCTTAGATTATGACTTGGATGAACAAACTTTCTTGAGACTCTTTTTGGAACTCTTGAGAGAGAGTTCTTGAAGCCTTTGACTTGGGAACCTTGAATCTTAACTCAATTTGCAAAATCTATGGTGAGTTCTTGAATTTCTTAGAGAATGAATAATGAAACCCCGAACTTTGTTCTGGATATATCTGAGTGTTAAATGGGTGGGAAAATACCAAAACAACCTTTTAAAAATGACTTATATTACTAATCGGGATAGGCGATGGTCCGTCGAGGGCCCAACGGTCCATCGGTCCTGACCGTCGCACCTGGGCCAGAACTTAGTTCACTGTCTCGCCTGCGACGATGGGTGCGATGGTCCATCGGGGGACCGATGATCCATCGACTTTTACCATCACACTAATCCATAACGGGGCCTCACTGCCTCCTCTACAATGGTTTGGGTAATGGCCCGTCGCAAGCTCAACGATCCGTCGGCCCTCTCCATTGCACCTGGGCGATTCTACTACTTTCTATAGAATGGCCATATCTTTCTCTTTTGGTGCCAGATTTTGATGAAATGGGTATCGTTGGAAAGATAATTTAATTTCTCAGATGATAGAAAGTCATTTTTAGGAAAATTCAATAAGGTTTAAACACTAATCACTTTGGAAGTCATTCCTTAATCTTTTAGGGCCAAAATTATACTTTACTTAACATGCTCTAAGGCTCAGACTACGAGGAAACTTTGCGGGATTTTACAGATATCCAACCTCTAAATGTCCTGTGGCTTCCAAAAATAGTTCTATCAGTTAAAACCTGACAAATAAATTCTATCAAACTAAGAAAAAAGGAGCTAATACTGGTTAGAAACATGTCATGTTACCTGTTGTCTGCATAGACTAGAAGAAATTTAATTCATCCATTTACTCATAAAACAGGACCCAAGCTTGTTTGAGTTCCAAAGCCTAACCATTGATTTCTTGCTGGAAAAAGTAAAAGGAAGCAAAAAAGCATTGGAACCTGGATAGTGCTTGCTCAAGACACATGACTGGTGATAAAAAAAAGTTCCTTTCACTCTCCAAAATAAATGGAGGAGGAGTTTATTTTGGTGATGGAAAAAAGGGAATCATTATTGGAGTTGGAAAACTTGGCACATCTGAATCAAGAGCATTGGAAGATATCTATCTTATGGAAGGATTAAAGCACAACCTGCTTAGCATATCACAACTGTATGATAAACATAATAAAGTTTTTTTTACTTCTGCAGGAGTCCAATTCAAGAGGATGGACACCAAGGATATTGTGCTCATTGCAAGGAGATACAGGAATATGTACAAAGCTGACATAATGGCAATGCTAGGAACAGAGTTGACCCGCCTGAGTGCTATGGAAAATGATCCCCTCCTCTGGCACAGGAGACTTGGACATGCAAGTCTAAACCAGCTAAACATACTTTCTTCCAAAGATATGGTATTGGGTTTTCCCAAAACCAAGTTCAACGAAGAAAAGGTATGCAGTGCCTGTGTAAGAGGGAATTAGGTAAAATCTTCTTTTAAATCAAAGAACCATGTCAGCACTACCAAGTGCCTTGACCTGATCCATATGGATTTGTGTGGACCAATGAAACTTTAAAGCATAGGTAAAAAAATGTATGTTTTTGTGATTGTCGATGATTATTCTAGATTTACTTGGACATTGTTTTTAGCTTTCAAAGAAAATGCCTTTGATGTCTTTACTATATTCATCAAGAAAATTGAAAATAAACTGGGCACTTCTCTAATTTCCATAAGATCTAACCATGGTACAAAATTTGAAAATGTCAAATTTTAGAATTTTGTTCCTCAAATGATATAAATCATAACTTCTCTGCTCCCAGAACACCTCAAAAAAATAGATTAGTAGAAATAAAGAATAGGACCTTGGAAGATATGGCTAAAACAATGATGCTTGCAGGAAATCTTGCTAAAAGCCTTTGGGCTGAGGCAATTAGTACTGCAACATATATCATAAATAGATGCATGATCTGACCTATTTTACAGAATACTCCCTATGAATTACTAAAAGAAAAAAGCCAAACATTTCTTATTTTAGAACTTTTGGTTGTAAATGTTTCATTCATAATAATGGAAAGGATAAATTTGAAAAATTTGTTGCTAAAAGTTATAAGGAATCTTCTTAGGTTATTCACATCATAGTAAGGCTTATAGGTATCTAAAATACAGAACAAATTGTGTTGAAGAAAGTGTGCATATAGTTTTGATGAATCATGTGCTATGACTAACCTGCAGGAAGGAAGTGATTCTGAGCAACAGATTACACAACCTGATTCATCAACTGGAACTACCAAACATGGAGGCACCTTGATAGGGAGAACTGATTTTGGAGGCACATTGTCAGGGAACTGAGCCGCCAACTACCCCAGCTCATAATAACTGTAGTGATCCTAGTAGTTCACTAGGTTTGGTTCTAAAAGGTTACAAGCATCAAGGATCACATCCTATTGAGAATATACTCTCTCATCTCACTTCTGGGATTATCACCAGGTCTGTATTGAGAAGCATTGTGCTTTCAAAGAATTCCTATCAGAAATTGAGCCAAAGAAAGTAATTAAAGCACTACTTGATACTGATTGGATTATATCCGTGCAGAAAGAGTAAAACCAATTTGAGAGAAGCAAAGTATGGCACTTAGTTCCTCTCCCAAAAGACAAAACAATGATTCAGACTAAGTGGGTGTATAGAAATAAGATTGATGAGCATGGAACAATTATAAAAAACAAGGCAATATTGGTGGTCCAAGGATACAATCAAGAAGAAGGCATAGATTTTGATGATACTTTTGCTCCTATAGCTAGAATTGAAGCAATTAGGCTATTTGTTGCTTTTGCTGCTTATATGGAATTCATTCTCTACTAAATGGATATTAAAAGTGTACTCTTGAATGGCATTCTCAAAGAGGACGTGTATGTCAAACAACCACTAGGATTTGAGAGCAAGAAATTTCCTGACTATGTGTCTAAGCTTGACAAGGCCTTGTATTGTTTGAAACAAGCTCCTAGAGCTTGGTATGAAAGATTGTCAAAATTCTTTTTGGAGCATGGTCACACTAGAGGTAAGATTGACAACACTCTTTTCTTGAAAACTAATGAAAAATATTTGTTAGTGGGGCAGGTTTATGTAGATGATATCATCTTTGGCTCCACAAACATGAATATAACCCATGACTTTGCAAAACTCATGAGTTGTGAGTTTGAGATGAGTATAATAGGGGAGCTAAAAGTTTTCTTAGGATTGTAAATCAAGCAAACAACCTCTGAAACCATGATATAGCAGTAGAAGTATGTCAAGGAACTTCTTAAAGGTCTTCCATGGAGGAAGCTAAAGAGATCAGCACACCAATAGCTACTGCCACCAAGCTAGACATGGATGAAACAAGTCTTGATGTGGAGCAAAAATTGTATAAAGGGATGATAGGATCCTTGCTTTATCTCATAACAAGCAGACCTAATATTGTATTTAGTGTGGGATTGTTTGCAAGATTCCAGGAAAATCCTAAAGAGTCTCACCTGAAATCTGTGAAGAGGATCTTTTGATATCTCAAAGGAACAACTGATCTTGGCGTATGGTATCCTAAAGGTAGCAATTTTAACTTGGTGGGTTATTCTGATGCTGACTATGCAGGATATTTGGTGGACAAGAAGATCACCATTGGGAAGGCTCACTTATTTGGATAATGTTTAATTATCTGGTCCATTAAGAAACAAAACTCAGTAGCTCTGTCTACTGTTGAGGTTGAATATGTTGCTGCAGGATCTTGTTGTGTTCAGTTGTTATGGGTTAAAAAACAACTCATGTATTTTGGTATGGATGTTGAATGTGTTCTTATTTTCTATTATAATACAAGTGCCATTAATATTTCTAAGAATCCTGTTCAATATAAGAACTAAACATATTGATATTAGACATCACTTTCTTTGAGATAATGCTGAAAAAGATCTTATATCAATCATGTTTTGCTCTACTGAAGAATAAATTGTTGATATATTCACTAAGGCATTAAGCAAGGAACACTTTCAAAAGAATAGGTTAGCCTTGGGGATGATTAAAGTTACATAAATCTCCCCCAATGATTGACTAGATAAGACATGTGGTCCTAAGTGTTTGTTGACTAATCCAGTCTTACACATTTAGTTGTGCATCCTAATTCCAAGATTTTAGAGTAAATTGACTCATTCATGTATTGGTCTTGCAGAGATACTGGAACACTCAAGCAATTTTGTTCATCTTGTTTACAAGGTTGAGGTACGATTGCATTTTACTTAAAAATTTCATAAAGAGAAATAGGTTTACTACATGGTCCCTTGTTACTCCCTGAACCTCCCAAAACCCAACAGTCCTCCTTTTTTAAAAAGTTGCCACCACTTTCCCATCATCACTGAACACTTTTATCTTTACGTTTTTTCACCAAATACAGTCCACTCACGTTTTAACTTCTTTCTCTTCACCTTAAATATGTTTCCCTCTTCTCCATTATCATTCATTCACTCTACCAACTTCAAAATCAAACTATCATATTCCTTTCAACTATGGCATCTTCTTCTTTCTCTGATTCCTCAAACCTCTCAGACTCCATTATTTCACCTTCCACTGAAATCATCCTCCACCCTTCTACCAACAATACTCCTCCTATTCTACCCACCATTAAAATAAAACTATTTGATTTTGTTTCTCTCAAAAATCTCAAAAATCCTTTTTCTTAATTTTCTTCCAGTTCTTAATCCATTCCTACACCCACTTCACTATCTCCTGTTCCTCTATTGATCTAGATGATGTTCCAATTACAAGTTTGATTCCAAGAAAATCAAGATCTCACTCTAAAAGAAAGCATTCCCCCTCTCCCATTGTTATTGAAGATCAAAATCCTATTAAGCCTAATCCCTTTGTAGCCATTCCTAGAACTCCTTACACTCGTGGAAAAACAATGGGAAGAAGCTTCCTTAACCGAAGTCCTTCAAGCAAGTCAGAAGAAATGTGTTGCTATATTTGCTCCTCCTCCTTCCCTCTCTCCATATATACTTCTTTGTTCAGTGCGTAAAGGCAAGATGGTGAAACACATAATTTCTAAACCCTCCATATTTAGTACACCTTCATCTAAGACAAAATTTATCTCTACTTAAAATCCTTCATCCTCTTCCAAGTCCATTGCCAAAAAGGTCTCTTCACATTCAAAGAAAGAGGTTGAGACACCTGTCTCTGACTCCTATGAAACTGAGTCACTTTCTGACACTCCCCCTGCTCTCTCTACTAAGCTAGATCCTAATTTTGAGATAGATGAGGATACTCCTGCTGACAGAGCCTCTTAGTCAGCTCATATTATCTACTTTCAGAAATGCAAGTTAGCTGGAGGTCGTATTATCACTGGTTTTGAAGGGCCCTAAGGTGGCTATATTGGTTTCAAAGTTGGAGGTTTAAGGGTGGTCACACTTGGTTCTTCAAGGTGATTACCAATGTAAGTTTGGAAAGAAAGAAGTCTATGAGTTCTATACAAATGAGGTAGCTCTTAGGGAAATATTTTCTACCACTGTTCGTGGGATTACTATTAATCTTGTTGTTGTTGACCTTGCTCTAATCTTGTGTATTCCCACTGGGGGTTGGGGTCATTATGTCAAGGTCACATGGCCTCCAATTGATAATCTGGCATCTGCCCTTGATATATCTCAAATTTTTTTTTGGAAATCCTCATCTTGCAAATCATCGTAAAGTTCTTAAGCGTGAGATATCCCTACTCCATCATCTTTATTTTGATGTTGTCCATAAGATGCTAATTCCTCGACAATAAAGAAGAACTGTGGCAAGTTTCCTTGACCTCACTCTTTTGGAACTTCTTGACTTTGAAGTACATATTGACCTTTCTAGACTTATGATTCTGCACATGCAAAGGGTCATACTTCAAGAGGTGAATGGCCATTCCTTGCCATATGAATTCTGGCTTACTTCTATTTTTTAGGACTTTAATGTGCCTGTTCAAGTGTGGTCTCTGCAAACCATTAAGGATGTCATTGGGACTGTGAACCATATGGAGTTACCTATTTCCATGAGGAATACTAATAACCCTGTGCAACAGTTGCGAAATGCTCTTGCTGCTAAGATTGAAGAATTAAAAGCAGTTCAAGCTGCATTGGATGTTGCTCGGGTGGCACATGATACTGAGAAATTAGAGCTCCTAGCTCAAATTGCCTCTCTTAAGAAGACTATGGAACGTGAACAATCTGAAAATACTAAGATTGTTCAAAAATTGACCACCCTTATTCCCTCCTCCTCCTCTACTTAGTTCCCCTCTTAGTGCTTCAGGACCATTTCTTTTGCTTTCCTTCACTGGCTAACATGTTCTCTCTTTAGATATTTTTGGGTAATTTTTATTGTATCTTGCTCTTAAATGAAATAGACTCTTTTGCAAAATTGTGTTCTGCTTCTATTTTTCATGATGCATAAATATTTTTTTGCTCTGAATTTTGATTGTTTTAGTGATAGCCCCAATAGCCATGAATTATTAAACAATATTTTTCTGACTTTGGGCCTTACTTTTCGATGATGTCAAGAGGGGGAAGTATTAGATTGTGCTATGTTTATAACTCAATGACTAACCTGTTTTCTAGTGTTCTTGTGTCTTATGTCTTTAATGAATATGACAGGATGTTGTGATGTTGTGAAACATATGCTGTGTGGTTTTTCATCATCAAAAAGGGGGAATTTGTTAGAGAAAAGAAGTTTTGATGATTGACATATGTTGATGAAACGTGTTAGTCATGCTGGTTCTCACATGTGAGAAACATTGAAGTAGATGCAAGGTTGATAATGCGTAAAGTCATGAGTGGATAAGCAAGGAAATTCAAATATGCTCTCAACGCTTATCACATGCAGAAAAGAGATTGAAAGAAAGATAAACACAACACTTGAAGATTGATTAAATAAAAGAGTCTTACTCAGTCAAGGAGACATAACGGAACAAGGAGTGAAACTACCAGCTAGAGTCCTATTGAAGAAAGAAGACTGGATGATCTGCAGGACAACATGAGAGTTGGCTTAAATAGAAGAAACCATCAAAAAAAGTTTTGCTCATGCACTAAATAGAAAAGCATCAATCAGTAAATTAGTTCACTAGCTTGAAGAAAAACCTGGTCCGGTCCTTTACTTATAGAGTCGTAGACTTTGTGTTAATGAATCTTAATTCTAGTCTCAGTGAAATATAAACTGAGTTAGGAGTTTTGTCTTCAAGTTAGGGAACTAGAAGATTTGGGAACACTTATCTTTGGAAGATTTGTGTTATTGTAGAAATAGGAGTTAGAAGTTTAATTCCGAGTTTACAAGATTCTTGTAATTTGTTTATTATTGAGGCTCAAGAGTTTTTGTGAAGTTCGGATTAAATCCTGTAGAGGTACAGATCGTGGTTTTTTACACCTTTTTGGAGCTAGATTTTTTCCACGTAAAAATACTGTCTTCATATTTTACTCAAGTGAACCATGTTAGCTTACTTGTTCCACTGATAGGCTACTATTAGAGTAAAAAAAATTAAAACCAGTAGGGTACGCTCTCTAACACACTCTTAATGCCTCTTTTTTTAATATATATATGTCACTCTTAATGCATCATATTAATAGAGTCCCAACCATTCTTTATATATATCAGTGTCCTTTTAATTTAGTGATTATCAATAGTGTTACTTTTCAGGATACATGGATAATCAATTTTGCTAGATAGAGCCTAAAGTTGGTAGCTTAGTATTATATCTGACACAGTAATCAATCTAGTATATAGGTCCAGTACTTTGTAATTGGCAAATTAAAAACACTTGTACTTGGAATGAGCCAGTAATTGATAATTGAAAAATTAAAATACCATGTGGTTCCTTAAAGGGGGAAAAAAGCCCCGATCATTGTGAACCTCTCCATGTGATCGGAATGAGGTGTTGGAGTGAGTGTCAGGCTAAATTAAGCTATATTCGACCTCTAAAAATTGAGGATCACCATAAATATTGAAAATGGTGTCATTTAATCTGTTATTACATATAGATATTGTTTTTTCAGGGTCATCAGTTAATATTATTAAATTTAACTACTAATTAGAATGACTATCCCAACGAAGAATAAGTTGTAAAGGACAACAAAGGTTGTAAGTACTACTCCCTCCGTCCCAAATTTCCTAATTTGATTTCTCATTTTACTTGTCTTTTTTCATTAATCAAGAAGAGATAAAAAAATTTTCATGTTTTACCCTTTGTATTAATTATTTTTTATTCAAATTAAAATGTAAACATAATTTAATAGGAATACAATGATAAATTAGATATATTATTAATTATTTTTCTTAATCAATGTGTTATCACAATTTGAGACGGGTAATTTGAGACGGATGGTGTAGTATTTAAGAAAGAAAAAGAGGTGTCTTTTCATACGTACTAGTATTGAAATTATAAACTCGCAGCCAAATTAAGAAACCAAAATAAATGCACTAATTAATTAGCACACTCAAGGCTTCTACTTGGCTTGATTAACTAGCTAGCACACTCCTAATCCTATGCTTCAATCACATTTTCGATCTTGCAGCGACACGTACAAAACATAGTTAACATAAGCTTAATATTTTGATTACAAATCTATCTTGAAATAGGACTAGTGATAAATTTTTCCTGTTCAAAGACATAGATTTACTATAATTTTTTTAGTGATGGCCCACGAGACTCATCATCTACTTGCCCTTATAGACTACTGCATCTTATAAGACGGTGGTCGTGAGTCGTGACAATTTAATAAAGTTTATAGCCATCCATGCATAGAGTTTTAACTAGCATGGGGCGGCCAGTTAACATAAGCTTAATATTTTGATTACAAATCTATCTTGAAATAGGACTAGTGATAAATTTTTCCTGTTCAAAGACATAGATTTACTATAATTTTTTTAGTGATGGCCCACGAGACTCATCATCTACTTGCCCTTATAGACTACTGCATCTTATAAGACGGTGGTCGTGAGTCGTGACAATTTAATAAAGTTTATAGCCATCCATGCATAGAGTTTTAACTAGCATGGGGCGGCCTTTGACAGACGTAGATATATGGGCTTTCATTGGTTATGATTGTTGTTTTGGGTACACAAAAATTTATATTTTGGTAAAACAATTTCAACACAAGTTCAAAAATAAATCAAGAACACTTATGAAGTTTCCAACACCTTTAATACAAGATCAAAAATGACCTTTCAAAGAAGTGTGTTTTCAGTATTTTAAAGAAAATTAGATGAAGTAGAAAAAGTCAAGTCCTCCGAATTCACGTAGTGTCCTTAAGGAAATAATTCCCCTCAAGTACCAAAGATTGCAGAATTTTCCTCCCAGGATAAAATAGCTTAACAATCCGATTGTAGTGGTACCTCAAACGATCGGATTCTCTTCTATTTCACTCAACAGTTAGATGATCATACGGAGTATTTTAGAAGACAAGAAATGTTTTCAAGTGCAAAAAAATTCTTACAAAACTTGTGGAAAATGCAGGTTTACATAGCCATTAAGTGCTCCTTCCGAAAGGTGTCAATGGTTCACCAGGAAGGTGTATCCTTTCTGAACAGTCATGTTTGTCCATTCGAAAGAGTGTGTCTTTTTCGAATAGCCACAACCATCCAAACAGTCATAACCTTTTCCGAAATAGTGTGTCTTTTACTCGAAGAGTTGTGTCCCTTCTAAGCAACTTTTCATTTTTCATTCACAACAATTTAACCCAACAATTCCCCATATGAATTGGGAATGTCTATTCTTTGTAAAACTTTACGGAAAAGTATGTAATCATAAAGCAAAGACTGATTGTATATGGATAAGTGGGTTTCCCTTTGAACTTTTCGTAATGAACATGCATCGAATGCACTCGGTCAATCGGTAGATTTGATATCTTTGAACCGTCAAGCTTTAATGTACGCCTAGACAACACTTGTCGCACAATCAGTCTTTTACCATTTATGGTTATCACGGTTTTATTTCTTTCAGCCATGAACACGTTCCGGTCTTATGAGAGCTTAGAGAATACGCCTTTACTAACATTCTCCTTGAAGCGGCTTCCACTTCACCCTCACATAGGTTATTTCTATACGTTCAATCCTATAGATTAAACTATTTGATCAAATCTTCCAAATTTAGATAATCATTAAAAGACTTCACTCTATAAGTCTTATCCATGTTTACTAATCATTATCTATATCATGTGAATGGGTTGGGTATATTGACAATATTGAATCTTTCAGACACAAGTTTGTTTGATCTCTTGAACCTAACTCTTAGGATCTCCAGTCTGCTAGGTAGAGTTACCACCATGTTGACTTGTCCTAGGCCGTAAATCCATTCCCTTGGATGTCCTCTAAACTCTTTCTTGATAAAAGAATAACCACGGAGATGTACATATGTAAGATGTATTGAACCTGAGACTTGGAGCATGCAATGAAGTGTAAAAAAGGACCTAAATAGGCTTCAAAACAGTCCACAAACTACACTCTAAGAGTGCCTAAAGTGAAGCATTTGACTAAGGGGTCCTTTGGACATTTCACACTAGTTTTGTAACCTACTATAAATAGAATATGTTAGGTCATTTACTAGTTAGTTTTGATGAATATTGAAAGTTGTAGACACTTAGACATTTTTCTCTTGTGAGAAAGGCCCCTATGGCGGAACATTATATCTAGGGATTTCAACTTGAGTGTGGAATCACTAATGTTGGATACAAGCTTGAAAACGTTGGATGCTTGGGAGATTGAGGCCCCTCTTATGCCACGTAAGAGATAGGTGAATTTTAGTGTGTAGTGTTTAGGGTCCAAGAGTGGGATGTGCTCTTGGGTTCTTAAGATTATGCCTTCATGTAGTCTATCTTTCTTTCCCTTTGTTTAGTGTAATCTTTTGTTGTTATTTCTTGTGTCGTTGAAACCTTTGGTTATTTTTATTGTTATCTTGTTGTTCATCTCATGTAGCCACTTTTTCATTTTGTTCATCTTTGTCAACTCGTTAATATTGTGTTCATCACGTTTTGGGGCTTGTTTCCACTTGTTCTCGGGTTGTATTGTTAAAACTAGTTTGTTGTTGGCTAATTTCGGTAGTTGGAAAGTCTTTCATATCAAAATTGCTTTCGATCATTCATTTTGTAGCATTTATGTCAGAAATGTCTCTACTGATGATTAACATATCATCCACATATAAACAAACAATAACATTGTGATTTAGAGTGTCTTTAACATAAACGCATTTATCACATTCATTTATCTTGGACCCGTTTGCCAACATGATTTGATCAAACTTTGCATGCCATTGTTTAGGTGCTTGTTTTAGTCCATAAAGTGACTTAACAAGTTTACACACCTTATTTTCTTTTTCTGGAACCACAAAACCCTCAGGTGGTTCCATGTAGATTTCTTCCTCCAATTCTCCATTTATGAATGATGTTTTCACATCTATTTGATGGATTTCAAGACCATATACTGCCGCCAAGGCAATTAACATCCGAATTGACGTTATCCTTGTTACAGGCGAGTATGTATCAAAGTAATCACGGCCTTCTTTCTGTTTAAAACCTTTTACTACAAGTCTTGCCTTGTATTTATCAATAGTACCATCCACTTTCATTTTCCTTTTGAAGATCCATTTAGAACCTAAAGATTTATTTTCTGGAGGAAGATCAACCAACTCCTACGTATGGTTACTTAAGATCAAATCAATCTCACTATTGACTACCTCTTTCCAAAAGGATAGTGGCATACACCATTTTTACCTGAGGTTAAAACGAGTACGACGCTATAGACTCTAAAAGAATAAAAATTTACATAGAGTCGCCAACTAATTTTTAAGGAAAATAAGGAAACCTATTGAAGTATTAACATGTGAGTAATGTTTTTAGTCTGCGAAAAACCAATTGAGATTCTAGGGAAGGGGTTAGACATCCTTCAGAATCCACAAGTGTGGTACCTGGCTAGACTAAATTTTTCAAAGAGAGAGGAAGTATAAAAAATAATGTAGAAGTGTATGTATTAAATATAAAATAATATAAATATTTAAAATTATGTAAAGATGTATGTATATTAAATATATAAATAAAACATGTTATTATAAAAAAAATACATGTGAAAAGAAAATATTTTATGTTTTGTGAAAGAAAGTATATCTTGATATGTCATGAAGAGAAAGAGAAAAATAATGTTCTTTGTTTGATTAAAGTTTATGAAAAATTAAAGGTTTACTTTAACAAAAAGATCACAATGTTTATGATGTCAAAGTATGTAAACTAACGTGATTAATTTAATTCATTAGTCTAAACGTTAACAACCTAAGTTTCCATAAATGCGAGGTGAAGTTGTATAAAGAAAATTCTGCTAAACCCCCCAAAAATAAAGTTTTCACTATAATAACATTTGTACAAATATAAAAATACAATACAAAATTAAAAGGGCCTCTTTGAATGCAACTCTCGACGAGTAATCCAAATAAACTGTATAAACACTTGTAAAAGTGTTAGTAACAAATAAATTATAATCAAAATAAATTGAACAAGTATGTGTGTATATAAATATTTAAAAATATATATTTTTTTGTTAAAAAGTGGGCTCAGAAAAAGTCGTGACTGCGAAATGGTTGCTCAATTAATTGGCCATCCTAAATCGTTTTGCTATGATGTGGTTGCTCAATTAATTGGCCGTCCTAAATCATCTTGTCAAAATCTGAATTGTAAAATCTTGTATTGTTATAAAGTTTCATCATCGCCCATAAAATATTTTTATTACGTATTTGTATACGTAAAATCCATCTTTTATTTACGGAGACCTCAACATCAATAATACTTTTTTCATTGGTCAAATGTGTAGTATCCATTCACTGTCAGTGTAAATATATGAGAAGGACATAAATCGTCCAAAAATCACTCCAACAGCAACAAACTCAAGGAAAAAAATGGTCAATAACAGTGATAATAAAATAGCAAAGCAAACAGAGACAAAAACAATATCTAAATAATTCCAATATCCATCCAAACGGCTTTGACCAAATCTGTGTAGTAAAAGAAAAATATTAGAGAAAAGGGGCGGCTCGTGGCTGTTTCTCAGTGTTGGTAGCGGCTGTTGTAATGGTTGATGGAGGCAGATCTGGGAAGAAATTCGATGCTCACCGATCATCACCTCCGGCGAGCTTGCGATGAGACATAAAGGGAAAGCTTGTAGCGTGGAGGTGGTATTGTTGGGCGGCTGTTTCGGGGAAGAAAACCATGTGGAGGTGGCGTGTGTGATCGGATGAACTATTGGTATCTATGGAGAAGTAGAAAGCTTGAAAATGGAAACTATGTAGTAGACATCTGTATATATATTTATATGTGTGTCATTGCTGCTGATGGTAAAAAATGAAACAAAAATGGAGGTTGTTTTTCTATGTATGTGTGTGTTTATGTGTTTTTATATATATTTTTTGTGTGTGTTTTTGAAGACAAAAATGAAATAAATAAAATATGCTTGTATATTTATGAATATGTGTGTGGGTTTGCAAAGGAAAAATGTTTATGAGTTGTAAAAATAAATATATGTGTATTTTGAAAGAGAGGAAAAATGAACAAAAATGTGTGTCCAAAATGTATCCTCCCACCGCCTATTTATACAAAAAATTGAGCACCCCTTTTATCCAATGGATAAAGAGGTCTCCTCTCTTTTTATAATAGAACACCCTTAGGTCCTTAAGTTATTGGCCAAAGGATTTTCATCCTTTTGACCAACGGACAAAGTAATTATTCAAAGGGTAGTATCATCGAGTGGTCATTGTCAGATGTGACAAGACAACATTGAGTGGTCATTGTTGGACATGACAAGACATTATTGTGTAGTCGTTGTCGGATGTGATAAGACATCAAATTATTATACTGCATAAAAATACGGAATGTAAAATATAGATATTGAATGAAAAAATGTAAAGAATATTAAAATTATTAAAATATAATTAATTTAATAATACTGTAATATATATATATATATATATATATATATATATATAACGTCATGTCGTGCACGTGCGCAAATATTTGTAAAATAATAAATTGATAAGAATAAGAAAAATTATTAATAAATTATAAAGAGTAAAAAAAAATCCTAAAGTAAGGATGAAAATCAATAATTTGTTATCAATTGTAAAAAATATGTGAAAGTTGTATTTTGTGCCCTTTAACGGTCAGGAAGCCTGAATACGTTATTTTTAAGCACGGAGAGCAAAAATTGGGTGTCAACAATTGCCCCTTTTCGTTTGAAGGTGATGTAGAAGTCTTCAAACGAATACGTTGGCGTACAACCAATTTTGCTCGACAAAACAATTTGATGAAAATTTGACCGAACTCTGATTTAGAGTTGTCTACATACCTCGAGTTATGTGATGATTAGGTCAAGTGTAGTTCAAATCATAGCAAAATTTTTATAAATACAAAATTTACCCCAGTGTAGAATTATGGTGACACTAGGTTCCTTCAAGGATGACAACAAAGATTTTAACAGGAATGGAATGAATACGGGTGCTTGTACCAAAATTGACTGTTTGGGTAGCTGGAAATAAGTAGATGTCGGATAGCAATATTTGCTGGGGACTTTGAAGGAAAAGGAGATAGCTAATTTTCAAAGATTGCCCCAGTATCGAATTAAGACGACATTGAGTAATGATAATAAGGATTATAAAAATGAGAGATTTGGGTTGAGTTGAGTTGAGTTGCTTTGCCAAAATTCCTGATGTAACTAGGAATCCCTGACATTCCGCTAGCTTGCCCCAGTTTGCTGCTAAGAGGATAGTTCCACGTTGTACTGCATGTTCTAGTATTGTCTCTATTTTTTAAGGCAATCCGCCTGGCGGGGTGATAACTGAAATGTAAATAGCCTCCGTCGGCTGAGAATTAATTGAAATATAAATAGCCTCCGTCGGCTGAGCAGTTGATGAAATATAAATACCCTCCATCAGCTAAAATTTAAATAGCCTCCGTCGGCTGAGCAATTGCTGAAATGTAAATAGCCTCCGTAGGCTGAAATATAGATAACCTCCGTCGGTTGAAATGTAAATAGCCTCCGCCAGCTGAAATGTAAACAGCCTCTGCCGGTTGAAATGTAAATAGCCTTCGTCGACTGAAATGCTTGTTGAGGAAGTGAAAGTTGCATTATATGCCCTATTGTTAGGGGCGGGCGTGCCCTGTCCTATTGTTCGGGGCGGACTTTCCTTGTCCTATTGTTCGGGGCAGATTACCCTGTCCAATTGTTCGGGGCAGACTACCCTGTCCTATTGTTCGGGGCAGACTACCTAGTTCTATTGTTCGGGGCAGACTACCTAGTTCTATTGTTCGGGGCAGACTGCCCTGTGTTATGTTAGAGTTTTGTGAACATCTGTTAGTACGTGATGACCGAGTCTTAATGGGGATATCCCTTTAATGCGACCTGCAAAAAAAATCAAGAAATTTCTTTTAGAGTTTGAAAGTATTAGCGAATGAATTGATAAAACCTGGCTTCCTAGCTTGTGATAGAGGTGTGATGTTGAGTTTCTGATGGAATGTTGTTAGATACTCGACACGTGACTCCTTGAGCATTATTATGACCTGAAAGATTCAAGAATATTCTTTAGTGTCTTAGAATAATTATGGAATATTGACAATACCTGGATTCTCAGCTTATGATTGTGAGGCAGTATTTAGGCTTCCAAGATGTTTGAAACTTTATTGTAGCGATGTTGTACCTGCGCTCAAAGAAAGTTTCTTAGTTTGAGGAGGGGATGTTGATTTTGTGTTGATCGAGAACTCGACCTAGCAGCTATCTCATCCTTCAATCTTTCAACAATCAGTAATCTATTTAGGATTTGGAGTAATGACACTTCCTAACTCCACATAATGTGCTTATACTATAGTATGTCTTCTGGAGGGAACTTTCTCCATCTTGATCTTCGGTTTTGGACTTCCATCAAAGTGACGTGGTTGTTGTGGCTTGAGATGATAAATGAAATTTGAAAAGATGTAAAAGATTATGTTGTTGATATGACCGAGTCTGACTTAAGCTGCCTACATATCCTAGAATAGGAATCAAGTCAAAACGTATTTTTGTGTGAAGGGAATCAAGAAAAATTTGGCCATGCGGGTGACTGTGTGGAGAATGGTAAGGTTGATAATCATAAGCTTGCTTTGGAAAGCTTATTTGGCCATTTGCTAAAGCGGTGCCTCTTATGTACGAGTCTTCAACATCTTATATCTTTTCTTGCGCTAACGATTAACATCAAAGAATTTCTTACTTTGGGTGATGCTTTTATAAGTTGTTGGAGTCGATCAAGCATTGAGATTTCCATCTCAATGTTTTTCGTGTTAGGGTTTTGAGTGGAAGAGTAGTGAACGCGTTGTATAAGCTATCCTCAGGTGTAGTCTCGCTGACTTGCATTTTGATCAAAGTAAGAGGCTTGGGTACATGCACGAGTCTTCTCTGCGTAAACTTTGAATATTTCTTGGGCGCCTCATTGATAGTCTCCTTATCTTGTGGGAGTCTTCGTATATGAACTCTTTTTGGGTCCACTACAGTCTTCATTTCATGTACCTGTTTGAAAAGAAATAACTTGCAACAACAGACACAACAACCCTTTTGGTTGTTGCATAATTATTTGTCAGTTGAATATGTCTTCAAAGTGGGGTGCCCCTTTTGGACACTGACGACACTTTATGCAAAAGGGTTCCTGCGATTGTGTAATCTTGTGTTGATGTAGTAACCTCTTTGAGTCACCCATAATGCTTGTGGAATGATGACCTCTCTGGTTATTGTCAATAATTCTTCGCATACGATCTCGGATAAGTCTTACGTATCTTTTGTATCAATACGACTTATAGATTCCTCTTGAATCGTCAATCTTTGGTTTAACTTGCGCATTATTTGATGTTGGATACGAGACGACTTATAGATATCCTTTGAATTACTATTCTTTAGGTAATCCTGCACATTATCTGACTTTGGATAAGAGATGACTTAAAGATATCCCTCCAATAGCTAGCGTTCAGGTGTTCCTGCACATCTTCTGACCTTAGACACAATATGACTTATAGATATCTCTCAAATTGTTAATCCTTGGGTAATCTTGCACATAATCGATCTTGGATATGACGCGGCTTATAGAGAACCCTTGGACATACCAATTTGGTAATCTCGCATATTCTCCGATAAGGATTTAGTCGCGACTTATGGGTAACCTTCAGACTATCAATTTTAGGTAATCCTACATACTATCCGGTTAGGATGTTATTGCGTCTTATGGATGACCTATGGGTTATCAACTCAGAGATAATCTTGCACACTATCTTATTTCAAATAATATGACTTATAAATGATCCTCAAATTGTTAATTTCAAGGAAATCTCATATGTCGTTTGCTTTCAGATAGCGACTTAAAGACGTATATCTGAATCATGTGCTTCAGAGGAATTCAGATGCTGATTCATTAGATGATGAGATATCCTTGACGCCAATGCTATCTCGTGTGTCAACAGATATTAAATGTTGATATCCTCGATCGATGTATTAGTCATAATCCAAGCTTGAACACTTTTAAGCATATTTTAGAAATCCTCCTGAAGATTTGGTTAACCTCCTTATGACTGAAGTAACGAGTGTTTGATCCTGCGCTGATCGTCGATGTAATTTTGGAGCATTTGTATTGATAGTATCCTTTAACAATACTTGTAAAAAAGATCTTTATAGAATTTGTAGATAAGATCTTTGGTTAAATGGTGGAGTGTCTTCTGTATTGACCCTTGTGCAATTTCTTGATATTGTAGTCAATTTGTCCCTCGTTGATGCCTTGTAGCTTTAGTGATGACTTGCGTTATCTGGTACAAATTTGTACCATTTCCAAGTTAAACGTCCAGGCCTTCGTTGATCTTTGAAGCGTTCTTCAAAATTTTGCCCCAGTCTCTTGGAGAGACTTTTTCGATGATCCTTAGCTGCGTATCTTGGCATAGTCTTGATGGATCATGTCAGGTTTTCTGGATACCTTCGCATTTAAGCTTCGTCGTTAGGGAAAAATAGAATTTGGTATTATAAAGGGATCGAGCCTTATACAGGCTGCCTACGTATCCCGCCGAGGAAAATCAAGCTCACGTAGTTCCAATTACAAAAGGGATTTATTCTACTTAAGTATGACCGAACCCGATGAGGGTTGCCTACGTATCTCACCATGAGAAACCAGGTCAGAACATAGTTATGATATATGATAATTAAAGGAGATCCTATGCCTTCAAATATAGGACTCTATTTATTGTCTCTGAGTCGATCAACTTGGATTCGTGTATATCGTATTCCCGCTAAAGTTAGCGCTTCTCTGTAGAGTGGCTTATATAAAGGCCCGCTGGCTCGACGTGGAGGATGGTGTCTCTCACGTCATATACACTCCTCTATTTTCATGATTGGGCACTGAATCATTATTTGCATTTGGTTGCTCTTCGACACATTGCATTGCCACGACCTTGATCAAGCACTCAATTCTATGCCTTAACCCATTACAATCTCCAGTATCGTGCCCCAAAACTCTAAAGTGGAAAGCACATCGCTTGTTTCATCGAACTATTTAGGTAATGGATTAGGAATCTTCGCCAACTCCGGTCGCAATAAATTTACAGCTCTCAGTCTCTCAAAATATGTCAATGGTTCAATAAATTTAGTGCAGCTTCGATTGCGCTTACCCTTCGAATTTTTTCTTAGTGCAAAAGGTGTCGGATTTTGATAAACTGACAATTGAATTGGTACGCATGGTTGTGGGAGGTTGTACTGACTAATAGCGTTTAGGTATTGGAGTTTCTAGCGATAAAAAATTAAGAGGGCGCGGTAGAGTAGCCGTGGATGGATGTGTGGGATCCTTTCCTTGGTGTAGTTCTTCTCTTAACGTCTCGAGTTATTGCTCCAAAAGAAGCATACGTTCATTATCTTGTCTTTTGAAAATTCCTGATACGTTTGCCAGCGTTGGAACACTTCTGGTCGGGTCGACGATATTGGTGTTCATTATATAGTTTAAGTCGGCTAGTTCTATCGATCAACAGAATCAACCACTATCGGGGAATAATGCAAAAACAAATGAAAGTTCAAGAGTTAGTTCATGTCGGTGGACAAGCACATTCAGAAAACGTCGAGTAAGCGTATCTTATATTATGGAGCCTTATTTTGCTAGAGGAAGGCCTTCGTCCAAACAAATTGATATAGATGAATCTAGATTTTGACACATTTTGGATTTAGAACAATTTTAAGTTTTCTTGAAGAGGGAATGTATCCAATAAGGGCGGCTAAAAAAGACCTATATAGTCGATAAGAATTGATAGAAGCAAGCTAAAGTAATGCCTTTAAAAAAGTGAGTATCTCAAGTCTCGTTATTTGTGAATGAGGATCTTGTGGTAGAGATATCAAATGTAGGTGATGTATCGACGATGCCTCACGCTCATTGGCTGGAAAGAGTTAGAAGTGGGTGAAGACGAATAATGTTCCACATTCATTGTTTTGAAGAAGGGTGTCAAATAATTGTAGAGTTTTGAATAATATTCTACGTCTGTTGACTAGAAAAAAGAATCAAACATTGGAAGAATGCTTGAAGACATTCCACTCTAGTTTTGATCAAAAAAGAAAAAGTTAGACGTATGTGGAGTTTTTAGTGACATTCCTATCTGCGGACTTGAAGAGAAAGTCGAACGAAAGCAAAGAATTTTTAGAACACTCAGCTTTCATGGACTCTAAGAAAGATATTTGTGAAGCGAAGTTTTAACAACACTCTGTATTCGTGAAAATGGTGTCAAATGTTGGCTAGTTTGGGTAATACTTTATGTCTATTGACGTGAAAATGATGTCGAATGAAGGAAGAGTAAAAGAAGGCCAATTTGATTGTTCTGAATCCATTAGTGTTCGATTTCTTTATTATCTGAATCAGTTCTAACACAAAATATGTCATAAAGGTTTCATAACCTTCTGACGAAAGGGTGGCTTCCTAGATGCGAAGACGATACCTTGGACCGTCCCGTCTAAGGTATATGCAAAATGACCTATTACTAGAGTAGGATTTTTCTCTAAATGTTCTAGAGTGGGACTGAATATTTGCGAGAAGGTGCACTAACCTAACAGCACCAACTCTGAAACTAAGGAATCCAAAAAAGGTTCGGAGGAGTGCAGTACACCCCTCGCGTGTATCACAGTGTGTAAATTGTGTACGGCCAAAGACTCGATAGAAAAATGCAAGTTATAAAGCAGTAACAAGTAGTGTTATTCAAACAAATAAGGAACACAAGTTTGGATTTGGATTGCGTCCTTTTACACATAGCATGATATAAAAATATGTAAAACAAATAACATAATAAAGCATAAAAATCCTAAACTAAGCATGATAAAAAAAATGTAAAGAATTTATGAGCAAATTCAGATAATTTGTAGTGTAATAGGTAAAGAATTTAATCATATACAAAAAATGTAAAACTACCTCCCTCCATTGAAAATTGAGTCAATCATGGTTAGAACGTCTCCTCATCCCCAACAGAGTCGCCATTCTGTCATACCTTATTTTTACCTGAGGTTAAAACAAGCACAATGCATGGACTCTAAAAGAATGTAAATTTGCACAGAATCGCCACCTAATTTTTAAGGAAAATAAGGAAACCTATTGAAGTATTAACATGTGAGTAATGTTTTTAGTCTGCGAAAAAACAATTGAGATTCTAGGTAAGGGTTCAAGTTATTCTGAAAGGAAGCGGTTAGGCATTCTTCAGAATCCACAAATGTGGTAACCGCCTAGATTAAATTTTTCAAAGAGGGAGGAAGTATAAAAAATAATGTAGAAGTGTATGTATTAAATATAAAATAATATAAATATTTAAAATTATGTAAAGATGTATGTATATTAAATATATAAATAAAACATGTTATTATAAAAAAAATACATGTGAAAAGAAAATATTTTATGTTGTGTGAAAGAAAGTATATCTTGATATGTCATGAAGAGAAAGAGAAAAATAATGTTCTTTGTTTGATTAAAGTTTATGAAAAAGTAAAGGTTTACTTTAACAAAAAGATCACAATGTTTATGATGTCAAAGTATGTAAACTAACTTGATTAATTTAATTTATTAGTGTAAACGTTAACGACCTCAGTTTTCATAAACGCGAGGTGATGTTGTATAAAGAAAATTTCGCCCAACACCCCAAAAATAAAGTTTTCACTATAATAACATTTGTACAAATATAAAAATACAATACAAAATTAAAAGGGCCTCTTTGAATGCAACTCTCGACGAGTAATCCAAATAACCTGTATAAACACTTGTAAAAATGTTAGTAACGAATAAATAATAATCAAAATAAATTGAACAAGTATGTGTGTATATAAATATTTAAAAAGATATATTTTTTTGTTAAAAAGTGGGCTCAGAAAAAGTCATGACTACGAAGTGGTTGCTCAATTAATTGGCCATCCTAAATCGTTTTGCTACGAAGTGGTTGCTCAATTAATTGGCCGTCCTAAATCATCTTATCAAAATCTGAATTGTAAAATCTTGTATTGTTATAAAGTTTCATCATCGCCCTTAAAATATTTTTATTACGTATTTGTATACGTAAAATCCGTCTTTTGTTTACGGAGGCCTCAAAATCAATAATACTTTTTTCATTGGCCAAATGTGTAGTATCCATTCACTATCAGTGTAAATAAATGAGAAGGACAAGAATCGTCCAAAAATCACTCCAACAGCAGCAAACTCAAGGAAAAAAAATGGTCAATAACAGTGATAATAAAATAGCAAAGCAAATAGAGACAAAACACACTATCTAATTAATTCCAATATCTATCCAAACGGCTTTGACCAGATCTGTGTAGTAAAAGAAAAATATTAGAGAAAAGGGGCGGCTCGTGGCTGTTTCTCAGTGTTGGTAGCGGCTGTTGTAGTGGTTGATGGCGACAGATCTGGAAAAAAATTTGATACTCTCCGGTCATCACCTTCGGCAAGCTTGCGGGGAGACGTAAAAGGAAAGCTTGTAACGTGGGGGATGGTATTGTTGGGCGGCTATTTCGGGGAAGAAAACTGTGTGGAGGTGGCGCGTGAGATCGGATGAACTGTTGGTATCTATGGAGAAGACGAAATCTTGAAAATAAAAACTATTTAGTAGGCGTCTGTATATATATTTATATGTGTGTCATTGTTGTTGATGGTAAAAAATAAAACAAAAGTGGAGGTTGTTTTTCTATGTATGCGTGTGTTTATGTGTTTTTATATATATTTTTTGTGTGTGTTTTTGAAGAGAAAAAAAAAATATGCTTGTATATTTATGAATATGTGTGTGGGTTTGCAAAGGAAAAATGTTTATGAGTTGTAAAAAATAAATATATGTGTATTTTGAAAGAGAGGAAAAATGAACAAAAATGTATGTCCAAAATGTATCCTCCCACCACCTATTTATACAAAAAATTGAGCACCCCTTTTATCCAATGGATAAAGAGGTCTCCTCTCTTTTTATAATAGAACACCCTTAGGTCCTTAAGTTATTGGCCAAAGGATTTTCATCCTTTTGACCAACGGACAAAGTAATTATTCAAAGGGTAGTGTCATCGAGTGGTCATTGTCAGATGTGACAAGACAACATTGAGTGGTCATTGTTGGACGTGACAAGACATTATTGTGTAGTCGTTGTCAGATGTGATAAGACATCGAATTATTATACTGCATAAAAATAATTGATCCGACTCAGTCTTTGCGGAAAGTAAAATATAGATGTTGAATGAAAAAATGTAAAGAATATTAAAATTATTAAAATATAATTAATTTAAAAATACTATACTATATATATATATATATATATATATATATATATATAACGTCATGTCGTGCACGTGCGCAAATATTTGTAAAATAATAAATTTATAAGGATAAGAAAAATTATTAATAAATTATAAAGAGTAAAAAAAATCCTAAAGTAAGGATGAAAATCAATAATTTGTTATCAATTGTAAAAAATATGTGAAAGTTGTATTTTGTGCCCTTTAACGGTCAGGAAGTCTGAATACATTATTTTTAAGCACGGAGAGTAAAAATTGGGTATCAATAATGAGTCTGAAGACGCCATCACTTCTTTAAATGTTTGAGGCTCATTTTCTAAAAAAAATGTTACAAAATTTGATCCAAACGAAGTTGATGTTCTTTGATGCTTACTATGTCTTGGATTCTTATCATTATGTACATCCTCACTTGGTTCATCTCGAGGTCATTTACACCCCCTACTAAACTGTTTATGTCTAGTTTTATATGGATAAATGTGTTTAAAAAATTCAACATTATCAGATTCAATTACTGTATTTTCATTAATATCTGAATGTTCAGATTTATGAATCAAAAATCGACATGCTTTACTATATTTAGCATATTCTATGAACACGAAGTCCACCGTCTTAGGTCTTATCTTTACACTTTTAGGCATATGAACTTGGGCCTTCGCTAGACACCCCCACACTTTGAAATATTTCAAGTTGGGTTTCCTTTCTTTCTATTTTTCATATGGAATTGATTGTGTCTTACTATGGGGCGCTCTATTAAGTATTCGGTTAGCTGTAAGGATAACTTTCTCCCACAAGTTTTGCGGTAAACCTAAACTTATAAGTAAGGCATTCATCATTTCCTTCAAGGTTCATTTTTCCTTTTCGCAATTCTATTAGATCGAGGTGAATACGGGGTCATAGTTTGATAGATAATTTCATTCTCTACACATATTTTTGCAAAGGGAGATTCATATTCTTTGCTCCTATCACTTCTTATAGTTTTGATCTTTTTCTCTAACCGATTTTCAACTTCCGTTTTATATTGCCTAAACGCATCTATTGCTTCATCCTTACTGTTTAGCAAATAGACATAACAATATCTAGTGCAATCGTCAATAAAAGTTATAAAATACTTTTTTCTACCACGAGATGGTGTTGACTTCATATCACAAATGTCAGAGTGTATTACGTCTAGGGGATTGGAATTCCTTTCAAAGGACTTATACGAATGCTTAGCATACTTTGATTCCACACACGTTTGACATTTTGATTTATTGCACTCAAAATTTGGTAAAACTTCTAAGTTAATAAGTTTTCGCAATGTTTTGTAATTGACATGTCCTAATCGTTCATGCCACAAATCATTAGACTCAAGCAAGTAACAAGAAATTGAACTTTTATTGATTTCAACATTCATTACATTCATTTTGAATAGGCCCTCAGTGAGGCAGCCTTTTCCTACGTACACTTTTCCTTTACTAAGTATAATTTTTTCGAAAACAAATACACATTTGAATCCATTTTTGTCAAGAAGTGATACAGAAATCAAGTTCTTTCATAACCCCAGTACATACAAGACATTGTTCAAAGTCAACACTTTGCCTGATATCATTTTCAGGCAGACTTTTCCTGTTCCTTCAATCTTTGCAGTTGCGGAGTTGGCCATATATATATCTTCTCTTCGCCTTGAGCCGGAGCAAAAAAAGAAAACAACTCCTTATTTGCACAAATGTGGCGGGTGGCACCGGAATCCATCCACCACTCTCGAGGATTTCCTACCAAGTTGCATTCAGATAACATGGCACACAGATTGTCCACTTTTTTTTTGGATTCAGTCATATTTTCTTGGTCCTTTTTGCGTTTCTTTGGGGCACGACAATCCGTTGACTTGTGAAAAATCTTACCACAGTTAAAGCATTTTTCCTTGAATCTCTTCTTAGGTTGATTGCTTTTCTGTCCAGCTTTTTTCCGCTTTTTAGAATTGTTGTGGTCGTCTTCTACAATATTTGCTCCACTTATTGCAGAGTTTCCTTTCGACCTTCTTTCTGCGGCTTTATTGTCTTCTTCAATGCGCAATCTTACTATAAGATATTTGACCGACATCTCCTTTCGCTTATGTTTCAAGTAGTTCTTGAAGTTCTTCAACATAAGTGGTAACTTCTCTATTATCGTCGCGACTTGAAACACCTCGTTCACGATCAAACTTACAATAAAGTTTATGTGAATATCAAGAACATTTTTAATGTGTTCAACTAAGGTATTCATCAAACTCATACCTTCTGCGAGGAGATCGTGGATGATCACTTGCAGTTCCTGGACTTGAGATACAACGAACTTGATGTCAATCATTTTAAACTCAAGGAATCTTGCAACAAAAAACTTCTTGGTTCCAGCATCTTTAGTCTTGTATTTTCTTTCTAGCGCACCCCACAATTCTTTTGCCGTCTTCATTCCACTATACACATTGTACAATTCATTTTGAAGGCCATTTAGAATGTAATTTTTGCATAGAAAATCGGAGTGTTTTCATGCCTCCATAACGACAAATTTCTCTTGGTCCAAAGTTCCCTCGGGAACCTCTGGAGCTTCTTCAGATGTGAATTTTTTAAGACATAAAGTTGTAAGGTAGAAGAAGATCTTCTGTTGCCACCTTTTAAAATCAACACCCGTGAATTTTTTTGGTTTCTCCGCTGGTGCCATTGCTTACGGATCACTCGTACGACTTGTTGTGGCAACACTAGTTGTTGCCACAGTCGTTGCAGTATCATGCACATGACTGTCAGTAGTCATTTTCCTATCACAACAAGACAGTAAATTTTTAGTATATCGAAATACTACTTATAAAGTTGTAGCAACTTTAAACACCCCTTGTTTCTAGTTTAACGATGAAGTTTTTATGACTTCCAATCGTAAACCGAATGATCTCTAACTTGTGATGAAGATTTTATTTCTTCAAGTCACTTGTTAAGTTCAAACGGAGTAGAAAGCTTAAAGCTTTAATCTCCAAAAATCAAATAATACAAATTATGAAAGAATAAAAAAACTTTAGTGAAAAGAAAATTTCACCAAACAAGCAAAAAAAAAAGAAAAAAAATTTCAAAGTTATTTCCTTAAGATTGTTGTTTCCAGGTACATAAAAAATCTGTATTTTGGCAAAACAACTTCAACACAAGTTCAAGAATAAATCAAGAACACTTATGAAGTTTTCAAAACCTTCAACACAAGATCAAAAACGATCTTTCAAAGAAGTATGTTTTTAGTATTTTAAATAAAATTAGATGAAGCAGCAAAAGCCAAGTCCTCCGAATTTACGGAGTGTCCTTAAGGAAATAATTCCCCTCAAGTACCTGAGGTTGCGGAATTTTCCTCCCAGGATAAAATGGCTTAACAATTCGACAGTAGTGGTACCTCAAACGATCAGATTCTCTTCGATTTCACTCAACAGTTAGATGATCAAACGGAGTATTTTAGAAGACAAGAAATGTTTTCAAGTGCAGAAAAATTCATACAAAACCTGTAAAAAAATACAAGTTTATATAGCCATTAAATGCCCCTACCGAAAGGTGGCAATGGTTCACCGGAAAGGTGGCAATAGTTCACCGGAAAGGTGTATCCTTTCTGAACAGTCATGTCTGTCCATTCGAAAAAGTGTGTCTTTTCCGAACAGCCACAACCCTCCAAACAATCATATATTTTCCCAAAAGTGTGTCTTTTACTCAAATAGTTATGTCCCTTCCAAGCAACTTTTCATTTTCCATTCACACCAATTGAGCCCAACATATGTATGGTTCAGGCAATAGTTTGCATCTAATGTAGCACATCTTTTTTTCAAAAAAAAAGGAAAAAAAAGGTCCAAAACATCCGGTCAAGTAATATGGCCAAATAAACTAATTCGCATGCATATGCAATATATACCTATAGTGTATTAATAGTATATAATCGTATATATACATATACATATGTGTGTATTAAGAGATGAATCCATATGTGTATATTATATAATATTTGCACATTGCTATTTAATGCATTTGCATTATTTAAATAATGTATAATCGTATATGTATGATGTATAAATAAAGTATCCACACTATTTTATATACAAAATCAAAAGTCAACCAGATTGTCTTCTTCATCAAATATTAAGCTGCTTCAATCACCTTGAGACATGCTTCCTCTGACCTATATATTTCTAATTTTGGCCCTCAATAATCACTAAACTCATCGTCACATTTCTTATAATAATAAGCTAGCTGCCACAGAATTTTATTGCCTCTGTCTAAACTGTATATATACTTGGTTGGTTTCTAATAAATATGTGTCAAAATAAATACCGCACTATATCACCTCCCATTTTCTTATCAACCAATTTCAGTATCTCAAATATCACATAGTAGTATTAATTTCTTCTAAATTTATGTCTAGCTTATTAAAAATCAAATAAAAGAAGAAAAGAATAATTAAACTAAGAGAGACGACCTTCAATAGAATTCAATAATATTGCTTCGTAACATCTTCATTTTTTCTCTATCATAACAGCTAGGTAGCCAACAAGACCTTGTTAAAGGGGCAATAAAGCTAGAGGTAGAAAATTCATAATTTACAATAATGAGGGGACACTTTTACTTTCCTGTCTTATTTAAAAGATAGACTACGCATAACTAAAACAAACCAATAATGCCAAATAAAGAAATAACTCCGACAATAATAAGTCTGGTAGACAGTAGTACTAACTACTTATTTAGCATTATTAGTGACAGCCTCTTTAAACATTTGAAGGGAGTCTTGTAGGTCATCACAGAGTTGGTATGGATCTGGAATCACTTGTGGATCCACTGCCATTGATATTGTAATTTTATTACAATAACTCTGAAAATGTATCGTCACTGCCTGCAAACCACACCAAATTCATAAATGACATTGACGCCTACACATACATACCATAGAGAACACATATAGGGTGACAAAATTAGCCTATGAAAATATAAACCGGTCCTTTATATTGGTTATTCACCTATTTATTTATTAGTTCTACTCATTTCAATCTAATCAACATTAGCCCATCAAAACTTGAGTTGATATGTAGCAAATTGACTCATGAAGAATCTTGTCAAAATATATTTTTTATTTGATATGTTATAAATTGCATAATAAAAAAAAATAATAGTTTGATAAAGTGCTAAAAATAATATAAGAATATAAACAAAGAAATTAAAACTTAATAATATGAATTGGACAGATTGAAATATGACTCTCTTTTCACCAATTCATTTCAAACCAAATAACTTTTGTGCCTGAGTCAATATATAATCCGCCCATTTATTAACTCCACCAAACCCGCCCATCGTTATTCAAACTCTCTCTAGTGAGTACAAACGAGCGTGCTGAGATATATATATTTTTTTTAATGTGATTAAGTATGTGCTTAAATATTCATTGGTTCGAAGTTAAAGTTAAAAAGGAATATTTAAAAGTTGAAGTTAGTTGAAATTTTATGAGTGAAACTTTAATTTAATGAACTCCTAATAACCTGTTTAATCAAGGTTCCAAAATCTGCTAATTAAAGATGTCAAAGAATCAACTAAGGGAGTAATAAAGTATATATACTAACATGAGGGAGTCCAAAAATTGTAGGAGCAGCATATGCTAATTCATGCCCAAAAAATGTGATCTCTTCTTGAGGCCCAACCATGTTTGATATTAACACTGTGGTGTGCGATAGTATTCTGCTTGTCAGCTTTGCTGCCACCTTTCATATAGTGCACAACACAATAACTTATTAAACTAAATTCATAAGCATTTAGCTATATTTTAAATTAAGAAAATTTAAAATATACTCCATATTTTAAATTTATGCGACCCTGTTTATTTAAAGCACGATCAACCTTTTTTTTTGTTAAAACATATAACATTTAGCTATCGTAATATTTACGTGACAATAAACCATCTTTTTAAACATAAAATGAAAATTTTAAGATTGAATAGTTTCTAATAATATGACATGCTCGTGGGTTAAAGCAAAACTTAGTATTATATAGATATAAATTCAAGTATGTGAAATTATTTGAGTGATTTATTGAGATATTTACTCGACATAATGATGATCAACATAAATCAAGACAAAAGATAATAAAGTGTTCCTTCATTTATTTCAAAGCAACTAAAATGGGGACTAAGAACTACTTTGAAAAGAAGTTATAAAGATCTAATAGTGATACATGTGTGTTATGATGACACATTTAATATCACACAACTTTATAGTTAAACATGATCATATAAAATGAGACGGACCACAAAAGAAAGGAAAATTCACCTCGGATCCGACAATTTCTTAAAATAACTTAGCAGCACGAAAAGAGAATCTGGATTCAAGAGACAGTTTTTTTCTGTCGATAATTGTTTTAGCTTGCCGGATATAATCCAACGGATTATCGGGTAAACTAATGGGTAATCGGGTCAGCACATATCCAATTTCATTGCCCCATTTTGCCTTTGATCTTTTCTCCATCATCTCTACTAGAGCCTGCGTGCATGCATTAAATCCCCAATGTCAGAAGCAATACATTTATTGGAAAAGGAAATGGTACTCCCTATCCTTTCATATTACTTGACTCATGTTGATCTAGAGGCTGAAACACATCTTAAGAATAATTTAATTAGAAATATATTTTATTAAACTATCATTATTAATAATGCTTTAGAATTTTAAGTTTACTTATGTAGTTATTTAATACTAAAGATAATACGAAGAAAAAATAAACAAAATAAAATAAAAGTACTATACATCATTTTTAATAGTAACTCTTTCCTCTTTATTTTATGCCTTTTTAAAATTTTATTTTGACACAAACTTTAAAAATATTATTTTTTCGAATCTTGTGATAAAAAAATTAAAGGACGGTGTAATAAACTAACACTATCCTTTAAATTTTTAAACTTAAATATAACAAGTCATTTTTTTTATAGAAGAGTGTCATCATATTGAAATTAATTGAAACTTATACTCCTTTCGTTTGAAAAAGAATGATTTACTTTCCTTTATAAAGAATGATCTATTTTTTTTTTAACAATACTTTAATTCCAACTTTTCATGTGACATATTTAAGATCACAAGATTAAAGACATTTTGGTATATATGGCATAATTTTAATTTAACACTACAAGATTCAAAAGTTTTCTTTATTTTCTTAAATTCCATTTCAAGTCAAAATAGATCATTCTTTTTTAAGAGGAAATATAGTATTAACAAAATATCCTTTTAACATAAAAAGAAGAAAGTGAAACACAGCTTAAATAAATTCATGGAAAGGATTGTTGTTACTCTAATTCCAGTAGAAGGTCTGATGTTGAAAACAATAGATCCTCTAAGACGAATGTTGTTGGGCAGATTATTTGTCTTGCTGCTTCCTTTCCCCTTCTTGTTACCTGAACATATACCACCTTTTTGTTTTATGGAGTAGTAGCTATTAGTGAAAATTAACATGTAAAAATCTAAAAATACAAGTTGAACAAATAAATTAATCTGAAATTCATATTTATAGTTTGATCACGATCGAAAGAAATGATGAATTAAGATTCCTTGGTTATTTATAAAATAAAATAAATAAAAGAAAATAATTTTT
Organism: Capsicum annuum; assembly: GCF_002878395.1. Classification (NCBI taxonomy): domain Eukaryota; kingdom Viridiplantae; phylum Streptophyta; class Magnoliopsida; order Solanales; family Solanaceae; genus Capsicum; species Capsicum annuum. Next base: position 229,250,366 of record NC_061113.1, read on the forward strand.
CAGACTTTTATATGTAAAAATGGAGAATTCGTAAAGTGTTTTTTAATAAGTAGAGTAACCTCTAAAACCAATTCTCCCAATAGGGTGTATTTAATAGAGAGTAGAGAGACTGACCGTATCTTCTATTGAGATAACGTGAGAAACCAGCTTGTGCCATGCCCATCACTACATCATTAATTGTCTACAAGAACCACAATATGTACCATAGTTAGATCAACAATTATCTGCATAAATCATGAGGATTAATTGTAGATAGAATTCTGTTGCAGACTAAAACTGCAATGCCTGGTTTTCAATCCTATTGGAAAAGAGTAATTGGATATACAGATTTTTGTGGACGACCTAATAGTAATAAACTTCTCGGTGCACTTCTACTTGTCAAATCAAATGGAGTTGACCAACATTTTGACATGAAAATGATTGCAACTTATTGTAAAAAAAATTAGTACTACTAGATGTATAGTGAATGTGCCCTTATTACCAAGTTCAAGGCATTCTTGACAAGTTTCATGTCGTCGAGGCTGATAGTCCTGTGCACAAGTCTCTTAGGACTATCCCCAACCTCAGCTCCTCCTTTCATCGGTGTGTCCGTATCCTTCAGAAACATAATGGTAGCCAAAAACATAACAACATCCACAATCGTATTCCAAAACAACATAAACGAAAACCAAACATAGTAGCAAAACCTACTAAAACATCCAGCCTTATCTTTTTTTTCTTTCTTGTTACTTGAAGGTATAGTGGGCAGTGCTTCTGGATCCGATGCCTTACGAGTGCACGCCAAGATTAAGGAGATAATTGATATGCCATCACCAATTGAATGGTGCAATTTTAGAATCCCAACTCCATCGGCTTCGGATGTTTTCACGTTCAAGATGTGTACCTCCCAGAGTGGCTTTGTCATGTCTAAGGGTGTTGTTGTTAGACTTGATGTGTAATTTTCCAGGAACTCATCTGGGGAATCCATGTCAGGATCCAAATCCGGACATACTAGGTGATCTTCCACATTTACTGTCGTTTTCACCCACTTCCTTGCACCTTTCTTTTCATCCACCACCTATTTTTTTAGCAAACAAAAACATTTGAAACACAAGCAAAGGGAGCACAAAGAATGTGAAGCAATAAAAAGGTAGCCAGATGTGTAAACTTTTATAATAATGATAAATATAATAATGTCTTTTAATTAGGATTCGGGATTTGAAGTTAATGAGTTTAACTCTTCTTAAATGCATCTTTAGAATTTGGACCAAAGTTACAAAGTTTTGACGAACTTATACACATACCAACTCCACCCCAAATTTTAACATGTTGTAGCGTGTAACTTATTTTACTCTAGACTTGTCACTGATAGCTATTGCAAATTTTCGTTATCAATACATAGAAGCTAAACTCGACAAACAAACTTTTCGACCTACGTACATACCGATATACTAGAGAATCGAGGGTGATTGACAAGAGTGGACTCAAGGCCTTTCTTGATGACATCGCGGTTTATCTTTGTAGTGCAACCTAATATGGCAATAATGTAGCAATTAAGAGACTTTGTATGGAACAATCGTGTAGCTGGACTTGCTGGCTCCTGTTCTGGCTCTGTCACCACCACAGTGTTTTTTTTCTGGCCATTAGCAGTATTCACGCCCATTTTAGGTCCTATTTTGGTCTTAGTGTCAATTGGTTTAAGACCAAGGCTCCCCATTGCTTTGGTGTTATGGGAAATTGAATAGCTAAGCTTTTTTAGTGATACTAAGGGATGCCTCAAGGAGAATACTTTCTTTGTTGGTGTACATACATATATATAAAAATGGCAATAAACTTTGGTCTAGTCTAGTCTACCAAAAATAGCTGATGGAGACCTTACAACTTATTGCATCTTCTAGGTTGTTCGTAGCCGAACCAGTATCAATTACTCGAATCGAAAAAAAGTTATTGGTTTAGCTATTTTGATAACGATTTTTGATTCTTTTTTTTTCATTGTTGCGTTCAAATTAGAGGTGTGAATGAAAAATGGAGGTAATAATTTGGAGGGAAAGTGAGCTTTCAATTTAGGAAAGTCTAGTTCTCCAACATTGGTAGGAGAAAGCAACTTTATTGTATTCTTATTAAGAAACACACCTTCAAATGGATAGTGAGGCAAGAACAAAGAGATGCCTTGTGCTGTCATCGTCATCGCTCGCTTTGGCTTTGGTTTCGGATTTTGAAACTTGGAAAACAAGTGAAATTGTGATCCGAAAAAATCCAATGGGAATGTTTTTCTCCATGTGCGAACACATTTCGGACGCCATGCAAACGCATGCACGACATACCTCGAAGGGACGCAACCCTTCGAGGTAAAAGGCACACTGTTTCGTGTAGAAAAGTGACCTGCGCGCGCACCTGGCGACCGCGCAGGTCCAGCGCAGGTGTTGCGAAAATGTCACTGGAATTTGCACAATGTCCACCTGCGGCCGCAGGTCAGGCATAGTTCCAGCACAGATCGGGTGCAGGTGACATGAACGTTCAGAAATAATGACTGTTTTACGAACAATTGCTTCCTTTTTGAAGGGACACCTAAAGGCTATAAATACCTGAACTTTTCCTCAGGTATAGGTACGATTTAAGAGCTGAAAAACATCATTCTTTTTCTAAAAACTCTTTGTGATCATCAACCGTTAAGTGTATTCGACGAATCTGAAAATTTGAGGTACTGCTACCTTCAGATTGTGAGCCATTTTGTTTTGAGAGAAAAATTCCGCAACCTCGGGTACTTGAGGGAAATTAATTCCTTAAGGACACTCCATGAAATCGGAGGACATGGTTCAACTTCTACTTCATCTTATTTCTTTTAGATAAACATACTTCTTTGATAGTTCATTTTGAACTTGTGTAGAAGGTATTAAACTTCATTGGTGTTCTTGAAACAGTCTTGAACTTAGATTGAAGTGTAGTGTGAAACATACAGATTGTGTACCCGAAACTAAATTCTTAAGGAATTAAACTTTAAAAATCTGTATTGTTTGATTTCTGGAGATTAAAAATTTAGGCTTTCTACTCTATTTGAACTTAACAAGTAATTTGAAGACATAAAAACTTCATCACAAGTTAAAGGTCATTCGGCTAATGATTAGAAGACATAAAATCTTCATCGTTAAACTAGAAACAAGTAGTGTCTAAAGTTGCTACAACCTTATAGTTAGTATTTTGATATACTAAAGGTGACTGACTTTTTGTGACAGGAAAATGACTACTGATGGTCATGTAACTAATGGTGGGATAAGTGTAGCAGCAACAAATATTGCTACAACAATTTGTACAACTATGGCACCAGCGGAGAAGTCCAAAAAATTTTTGGGTATAGATTTTAAATGTTGGCAACAAAAGATGTTCTTCTATTTGACAACTTTGTGTCATCAAAGGTTCATATTGGAAGATGCTCCAGAAGTGCCCAAAGGTACATCCGACAAGGAGTGATTCGTTGTAATGGAGGCATAGAAATATTCTGATTTCTCTTGCATAAATTATATCCTAAGTGGCTTTCAAGACGATTTGTACAACATGTACAGCAGAATGAAAACATCAAAAAGTTGTGGAATGCGCTAGAACGAAAGTATATGACTGAGGATGATGAAACTAAGAAGTTTTTAGTTGCAAGGTTCCTTGAATACAAGATGATTGATCGTAAGACTGTCGTATCTCAAGTACAGGAATTGAAAGCTATCATCCACGATCTCCTTGCTGAAGGTATGAAGATAGTGAATACCTTATTTGAGTATGTAAAATATGTTCTCAATGTTCACATGAACTTCATTATAGGTTTGATTGTGAATGAGACCTTTCAAGTTGCTGCAATAATAGAGAAATTGCCATCTTTGTAGAAGGATTTCAAAAATTACTTGAAACACAAAAGAAAGGAGATGACATTCGAAGACCTCATTCGTGAGGTTGCACATTGAGAAAAATAACAAAGCCGCAGAGAGGAGGTCGAAAGGAAATTTTGTAGTGAGTTGAGCCAACATTATGGAAGACGATCCCAACAACTCGAAGAAGTGAAAGAAAGTTGGACAACAATGCAATCCACCTAAGAAGAAATTCAAAGGGAAGTGTTTTAATTGTGGCAAGGTTGGCCACAAGTCAACAGATTGTCGTGCACCAAAGAAAGGCAAAAAGAAGGATCAAGCCAATATGGTTGAATCTAAGAATAAAATAAATGATCTCTGTGCCATACTTTCTGAATGTAACTTGGTGGGAAATCCAAGAGATTGGTGGATGGATTCTGGTGTTACCCGTCATGTTTGTGCCATTAAAGGGTTGTTTGATGCATTTTTTTTTTTGCTCAAGGTGAAGAGAAGATCTATATGGCAAACTCCACAACTGCAAAAGTTGAAGGGATGGGAAAAATCTACTTGAAAATGATGTAAGGTAAAACGTTAAATCTTAACAACGTCCTTTACGTACCGGAGTTGACAAAAAACTTGATTTCTGTATCATTTCTTAAAAAGATGGATTTAAATCTGTATTTGTTTCAGATAAGATTGCACTTAGTAAATGGGAAATGTATTTAGGAAAAGGCTACCGCACTGAGGGACTATTTAAGATGAATGTAATGACTAATTGAAATCAATAAAAGTTCTGTTTCTTCTTACTTGCTTGAGTCTAATAAATTGTGGCATAAACGATTAGGACATGTCAACTACAAAACTTTACGAAAACTTATTAACTTAGAAGTTTTTTCAAATTTTAAGCGCAATAAATTAAAATGTCAAACGTGTATGGAATCCAAGTATGCCACGCATCCGTATAAGTCTATTGAAAGAAATTTCAATCTTCGTCAGAGAAAGTGGTTAGAGCTCCTGAAAGATTATGACATGAGTGTCCTTTATTATCCGAGCAAGGACAATGTAGTGGTTGATGCTCTCAGTAGACTGTCCATGGATAGTGTTTCTCATGTTGAGGACAGTAAGAAGGAGTTAGTTCAGGAATTTCATCAGCTTGCCAGACTTTCTCTTAGTTGATTCTTCAGAGGGTGGTGTATGTGTTCAGAGTAGTTCAGAATCATCTATAGTTCCGAGGTAAAAGAAAATCAATACAGGGATCCTAGCCTTGTCAAGCTAAAAGAGTCAATTCAGAATCAGAAAGTAGAGGTTTTCTCCCAAGAGGGAGATGGTGTTCTTCGTTGTCAGAGTCATCTGTGTGTTCCAGGTATAGATGACTTGAGGCAGCGAATTCTTGTAGAAGTGCATGGTGCGGGATACTCTATTCATCCAGGGGCACTAAGATATATCGTGACTTGCGGGAGATCTATTGGTGGAGTGGGATGAAGAGATATATTGCAGAGTTTGTGGCTAACTGCTCTACATGTCAGCAAGTTAAGATAGAGCATCAGAAGCGTAGTGGTTCCATGCAGGAGTTCACCATTCCTACTTGGAAGTAGGAAGAAGTAAACATGGACTTCGTGACGGATTTGCCTCGAACTCGTCATCAGCATGATTCAGTTTTGGTCATAGTAGACCGAATGACCAAGTCAGCTCATTTCCTTCCAGTTCATACCTCATATTTAGTTGAGGATTACACCAAACTCTATATCAAGGAGTTGGTCAGATTACACGGTGTTCTATTATCTATCATCTCAGACAGAGGTACCCAGTTCATCTCTTACTTCTGGAAAGCAATCCAAAAGGGTCTTGGTACCTAAGTTTATCTTAGTACAACCTTTCATCCTCAGACAGATAGTCAAGCAAAAAGAACTATTCAGACTTTAAAAGATATGCTAAGGCGTGTGCAATTGATTTCAAGGGTAGTTGGGATGGCCACTTGCCTTTGATTGAGTTTGCATACAACAATAGCTATCATTTCAGTATTAAGATGGCTCCATTCGAAGATCACTATGGCAGGAGATGTAGATCTCCAATAAGGTGGTTTGAAGTTAGTGAGGCCTCAGTCATAGGGCTTGACTTAGTGTTTGATGCCTTAGAGAAAGTCCAGTTGATCAAAGAAAGACTCCGGGCTGCTCAGAGCCGACAGAAGTCTTATGCAGATATGCATAGAAAAAATATCGAGTTTGAGATTGGTGATTATGTCTACCTCAAGATCTCTTCCATGAAGGGAGTGAAGAGGTTTGGCAAGAAGGGAAAGCTCAGTCCCTGATATGTCGGCCCCTTTAAGATTCTCAGTCACTTTGGCAAGGTAGCTTATGAGCTTGATTTGCCTTCAGATCTAGCCTCAGTTCATCCAGTATTTCATATCTCTTTGCTCAAGAAATGCATAGGTGACCCATCAGTCGTAGTCCCTATTAATAGTATTGTGTTCAGAACAGCCTCTCTTATGAAAAGATTCCAATCGAAATCTTAGACTATTAGACTCATAGATTGAGGAACAAAGAAGTCCCTCTAGTCAAAGTTCTTTGGCGAAATCAATCCGTCAAGGGAGCTACTTTGGAAGCAGAAGCAGACATGTGTGCCAAGTATCCTCACCTCTTTCCCACCAATCTAGATCAAGCTCAAGGTAACAGTTCTCCTTAAGCTTATTCAGCTTCACGTTCAGTATTCAGTGAAAACTTGATATTCAGTTTTATGATCATGTGTCATCACAAACTTGGTATCAAGTTCCATTGCATATTCGGTCATGCATTCATGTACCAACTCAGTTATATAATTATGCGTCAGGCATGCATTCTCATTGTGAGAAAATTTAGTGCCTCAGAGCACTCGGTTATGCATTTATGAATCAGTTACACATGCATCAGATCTACATGTTCAGTATGTTATGTTCAGCTTGTCAGTCATGAGATCATGTTCCATTTATCCATGTTTAGTTCATGTTCATATTATTGTTCCCCCTCTCAGCCAGTCTCATTCGAGGATGAATGTTTCCAAGGGGGAGATATTGTAATACCCCGAATTTTCTTCCTAGCTAATTTCGTCTCAAGAATGCCTAGTATTAGCTTTTAAAGTAAATGATAATTACTCCATGAGGAATTTTCAAGATTTTCACTTTTTGTCATATAGAAAATTCAATAAGCTTTCCATCGATATAAAATTCGCCCAAATCCGACACCCGAGCGAAGAGTTAGAGCCTTTTTAGTAAGACAGTGTATCACCTAAACCTCCAGCGCGTCGCGCCAAAATTTCAAGTCGCAGACAAGGTGGCAACGCGATAGCTCTGCGTCGCGCCCCCGTGCAATTTCCCATTTGTCCTTTTCCAGTGACTTGGCGCGATAATGGCGTGTCGCGCCAAGGATGAAAATTGGGAAATTTTTCTCAGAAATTAAAGACGTGTCCTAGGGTTAAAAGGGTCAATTTTTCCACCCTATATAAGCCTTATAACACGAGATTTGGCCATAATTCAGCAACTTATACTCAATTACTCTCAAAAACTCTCAAGAGCAAGCCCTAGTGTTTTCATAGAAGGTTCAATTCCAAGGGAATTCAACATCAAATTTCAAGAATCTCTCCGTCAATCTTCACAAAATCACAAACTAAGGTATGCGTAGTGTTCATCAACTCATGTGCATGGTTCATTTGTTTTTAAGTAATTTTTAATTATTTTTTTGGTGTGAAATCTTAACGGTTAAATCGATAGTCGAATCGATAACAATCAATAACTGATAAATTGATGACCAATAAACCAATATCATAATGGTTCTATAATGATTTAACATGCCTAGAAATTACTGATTAACGATATGTCGAATCGATAAAATTCATAAATAAACTGAGCTGACCGATACACAATTCTGCCTTCTTCTATAAAAGATATTGGTCGGAATTACTTAGAAGGAAATGGGCAAACAAGGCACACAATTCTGCCTTCTTCTATAAAAGATATTGGTCGGAATTACTTAGAAGGAAATGGGCAAACAAGGCACATTTCGGGCGGTTAAATTAATATTTAATTATTATTTTAAAACAATTTAAGTCCTATAAGGAATTAAATTAGTCAAAACTTTGTCACTAATTCCTCACTAAATTGTTTTTAGCTAACAAAATCTTTAGATAATTCATCGCCAAATAAATGGGATTAGTGACAGATTTTACCGTTTAGCTTCAAAATTTGTCCATCACTAATTTCTATTTGTTAAGTAGTGAATATTTCGTTGTTTGTTTATGCAAAAATAAATTCGGACAAAATACCTCCAACTAAAATATAGAAAATTAAACTTCTTCAGCATACTATTGAAAAATTCCTGGAGTTTGAAATGTGTCGTTCAAATTCTATCAAAAAATAATGGACCTTTAATTGTTTCCTTTTTGAATTTTATGACAATATCATAAGAATTTATCTCAAGTTCCTCTTGCTTTATTTTGAATATTTTCTAGAGTTTCATTTGCACCATTCCGACTCAAAGAAAAATTTCATGGAGCTCAGCTAACGCCATTTATTGAACTCAATAAAAATTACTTGGAGTTTCACTAGCATCATTTCAAATTCAACGATTACTTATAGCCAATTGTAGCATTTTGAAAGTTTTTTGAAGTTCCATTGGCATTGTTTTGAAAGTTTTTTGGAGTTTCACTTGCACCATAACGAAAATTTCATGTGTGGCACCTACAACATGCGCAGTTTCAAATGTACAAAAAATCACAATAAGGTAATTTCATGGCTAGTATGAAGTATCTATCAAAGGTTCAAAATCTATGAATTTTTTCTGCAATTTGAATTTATAAAGGTTGAACTCCAGGAATATTTCAGTGAACATTTGAAACTCTGGGAATTTTTTGAATCATAAAGTACGTTCAACTCCATGAATATATTTTGTAGTTTGAATTGAACGTTTGAAACTTCAGAAGTTTTTCGAAACTCCAGCAAAATACTCCAAAGTGTTTGATTACTAGTTAAAATTTGAACTCTAGCACCAGATGTATATTGGAGTTAAATTATAGAATTCTTTTATTTAAATTTTATTATTTGCCTTAAAAAAATTTCTCGATACATTTCAAATAATTGCTAAAATATTATAAATAAGTAAAAGGCTAATTTTCTCCCTGTAGTACTATGAGCACAGTTGTAGTACTATAAGCACAGTGAACTTACTAGATTAGGAAATGGGAAATATTATTACTAAGCATATATATCAAAGATCTCAGTTAGAAGAACTACATTGATCAGTTTCTTTGCCACTTTTATATATATATATATATATATATATATATCCAATTTTGCATTTATGGATATCTGGAAGATCACTAATAATTTAGGGAGAAACATTTTCCTTCCCCTATCAAAACAAATTAAATTTTTTATACCACATTTGCTTTTGCTTGAAAATAACACCATACCGAATTATGTCAGTGTCCATAGGGCAATTCAGTGCACTAAAAATACCGTTATACGTGGGTCCGAGAAATGACTTAATCACAAGAGTTATTGTACTTACCTAGCTAGGTGTTCATAAATGATTGATAACCTGGGTAAAAAAAAGTTGACCAAATTTGGTATAAAGACAACAACAACAACAATAAAAAACCAGTGTATTTCCACATAGTGAGGTCTGGGGAGGGTAAGATGTACGCAGTTCATACCACTACCTCCGGAGAAGTAGCAAGGCTATTTCCGATAGACCCCGGCTCAAAAATTTGGTATAAAGACAATTGCTATATATAAGTATGAGGAGATTTACTTCTACGAGAGGCTGGTTGGTGAAGAAGTTTTAAGACTTGCTGAAAAGCTAACCTAATAAAGCATAGAGTCTATTGAATTATTTGTGTGTGATTGGTAGCATTCAATGTAACCCTATCTAGTCAATAATATTATGAATAGTACAATTGTATGGGGTAAAAAAAGGCTTAGGATATTTAGAACCGGTCGATTATATTACGAGTAAAAGCCAGCCACACGGTAGAGGCGACATCAACACGACTGACTTACACTCAGGGGAAGGGTAAAGGAGCCCGAAACCAGCCCCAAATAATTAATAACCATGCACCAACGGACTAACTAAAGGACATTGTGTTAGGAATTTCAAGTGCGCCAGCTGCCCTAGGCAGCATCGCATCTAACACACACTAAAGGATTGGGTGTGTACCAAAGGCTTCAAGATGGGTTGGGATTTCCTATTGGCCAAAAGGCAATTCTATAAATAGAGACTCCTTTTCTCATTATAAAATATCTGAATTTTGCTCATCTTTATCTCTATATGCAATAAAATGTCTTAGCTGGCTCCTTAAGCATTAACATCTTCTTTAGCTGTTCTTGGTTATTTATGTTGTAACCACTCGAGCTGGGACGTTCTCCATCCTTGATTTATTAACGCTCGGCTATGCTTTAAGTTTAAGATTTGTTCCTAATCTCTACTTGTTTCATTTGTTTACTCTTCTGTTAACATTATTTATTTCCTTGCAAATGTTCATTACTAATCGAAAGCTAAGACTGTAACACGTGTTTTTAACTCAGTAACAAATTCAACTATACCAAAAAGACCGTAAACAATAATATACCTCCATCTTCTTGTGAGTTTTGACTGCTCAAGCAAAGCAAATTAAAGCTGAATCATAGTAATTTAGACTCCAGTGTCAATTTATAGCTTGTTTAATTTGGTCAATTTTAAGTACATTACTTTCTTCATCTATTTTTACTTGTTTAATATACGACACAGAAATACCCTATTAGCTTTTACTTAATCTGTTTAGAAATTCAAAAACTAGTTTACCGTTTTATATCTATTTTATCATTATTGTTTAAGTGTTATTCACTTATCAATATTTAGATAACATATAATATTAGAGGGTGATATACTAAGATTATCATTATATTTATTACCTTATAAAGTGTGTCTAGTCAAACTAAACCTTTAATAAATATAGACGAGGGGCATTCTTTTAAGATTTGATGTGTTTGATTAAATAAGAAGTGCTCTTGAGCAATACTAGCTTGGGGCTCTGTTTGATCAAGTTGATTTGAAATCCAAATTTAGTTTAGACATAATTAAGATTTCTTAAATTGTATTTTTCTCATAAATATGAAAATCTTATAATTTATGAGAACTGTCAAAACTTTTCAAACTCTCGTACAATCTTATGAAATAAACAACTCATTATGCACAAACAAAATACCAAAATATTCTGTCACCCCACTAGCATGGTGTTTTATCTTTAAGGTAAATAAAGAAAAGGTATACAGGGAGTCAAAGAAAAGTACCATATGGATCTTGAAAGATCATATATAAATACACCAGAAAATTAAGAACGCATGAGGAAGAAGAGACTGACAGTGGGGGACTCTGTTCAGAAATTAATTTTGCAGAAATAATTAGGATGTTTCAGAAAGTACTACTTCCTCCGTTTAAAATGGAATGATCTACTTTGATTTAGCATAAAATTTAAAAAAATAAATTTTTTTTTTTAATCTTGTGACCTTAAATTAAATTAAAGTTGTGTCAAATATACCAAAATGTCCTTTAGTCTTGTGGCCCTAAACATGTCATGTGGAAAGTTGAAATTAAAGTATTGCCAAAAAAGAAAAGAATCATTCTTTTTTAACCGAAATAAAAAGAAAAAGTAGGTGATTCTTTTTTAAACGAAGAGAGTAGTAATATGGCCTTTCTATTTAAGACAAATTGACACATCATTTTTAGGGTTCGTTTGGTGGGATGTACTAGAAAAAAAATATTATAATTTCTTTATCTCAATGTCTTTGACCTATTTTGGTTTAACACAAAGTTTAAAAAAATATTTTTTTGAATCTTGTGGTATTGAATTAAACATAACACGTAAAAAATTAAAATTAAAGAGTTACTAAAAAGTAAAAGATCATTTTTTTTAAATGAACTAAAAAAAAATGTCAAATAAATTTAAACACAATAAGTACATGTATTAATCATGTATGATTTTATTCTTTATTTGGTAGGATTTTTGGTCTATATATAACTAATACATCGGTGTTATATGTTATATAATTGGTACATAGTAATTCATAGGCCAAAGTCATTGATAGACACTCAAACTTGTTTCAAAAATTCACTTAGACCCCTCAACTATGGTCTGTACTTATCAGACTCCTTAATCCCCCGAATTTTGAGTCAATTGGGACTTTTTTGCCTACAAGGCACTGCGCGTGTTTTTCACTCACTAGGAACACGTGAAGCACGATTTTTGACTATATAACAAATAAAAACGTGCCAAGTGGCACTGAGAGCCCCAAAAAAAAATTAATAAAACAAGTTTTTTTAAAACAATCTTTTTCTCTTCCTCTTCCTCTTTCTTTTTCATTTTCTTTTTAAATAATGTTTTCTCTCTCGTCTTCATATTTTTTTCCTTACAGCTCTTTCTTTGCCATTTCTTAATCTCTTTCTTTCACTTCCATTTCTTATTCTTTCTTTCTCATTTTCCTTTTAAATATTTTTTTCTTTTTCTCCTCTTCATAGATTACAATTATCTCCATCACCACTCCACACCAAATATTTACGATCTAACTTCTAGTGATAAATTTCATCGAAATTGAAAATTTTTTATTCTGGGTATTGAACTTATGATAGAATAAGTGTGATAAATTAGATAAGATTTATTGAAAAAATATCTTTGGAACTGAAAATTTGATGAAATTAGTCCGAAAATATCGAAATTTGGAAATTTTTTGATGAAATTGGTGTGGGAATTTGGGAATTGAAATCTTGAGTTGTTTCTGTTGAAATTTTGAAAATTTGGAGGTGAAATTTAGTGAAAAGATTCAAACTGTAGGAAAATATAAAGTGAATTTTTGATAAGTTTTGATGTATTTTTTTTTATTGAATTGGCATTATGAGACTCGTGTTGTGAGGAGAAGTTTTTGACAATTTTGAGCTGATTTTGTTGAAGTGTGTCAAGATTTGGAGGTGAATTTCATGCCTTTTTTGTTAGATTGGTTTACCAGATTCATTTAGTCAGACATTTCTGTTGTTTTTGAGCTGATTTAGTTGAGGTTTAGGTGAATTTGGTGCATTTTTTGTTATATTGGCATTATCAGATTAGTGTGGGGAAGGAGGGGGTTGACGAAGACGACGACTTGGGGTGGATTTTTTTTTTTAAATTAAAAAATTATTATTAAATAGAAAAATGGACAAATTAGCAATTTCATCATATAATTATTTTTTTTACCACATATTTTTTTTCGAATTGGTTAATTTTTCCATGTCATCGCGTGTGTATTACACACTGTTGAGATTTTAGCTGATTGACAAAAAAAGTCCCAATTGGATCAAAATTCGGGAGGTTTAGGGGTCTGATAGGTACAGGTCATAGTTGAGAGGTTTAAGTGAATTTTCGAAAGAAGTTTGAGTGTCTGCCGATGACTTTGGCCGCAATTCATAATATTAGTAGTATCAGAACTATGGATACATGGATAAACATTATTTGACAGACTTGTTCCTATTATATCATAATAAACAGTTTATAGCCAGAATTTGATGTTAATTTACAAGGTTTAAGTTCTTCAGGCAACTTACAAAATAAGTAGTGAGAAATTAACTTGAATATATAGGAAGGCGCCTGCTAAAATAATAATCAATACATCATATATTGATCAGTAGTTGTAAATATTTTTGATTGAGCAGCTAAACGTATAACTTTTCCAAAAGTAACAAGTAGTTAAATTCAATAATTTTAATCGATGAACTCAAATATATTGTAAATACTAAATATATGTCAAAACAAATTAAATTACACCGATTCTGTATATATCCTCAAGTTTTAGAGGTCAGATATAATTTTAAACAAATCAATTACACCTTTTCCATAACGAAAAGTAGAGGAAGAATGAAAAGGTTTAATAGAGATAATAAATTCGGTATAAATTTTACGGAGAATTTCTTCCTCAATTGCCCAATACAATATCGGTGAACAAAGAATTGAGATGGATCTCACTCTGATATCATGTAAAGAATATATTTTGAATCTAACTTAATCCAAAAGACTAGCTCATGAGGGGAGATTGTCTACATACATATAAGGAGACCAATAACCTATTTATTTTTTTTCGATATGAGACTCTTAACAAAAATGAAGAGTGCTCACCTTCTGCATAACTCTCTCTTGTCTCATCCTCAGTATATGCAGGATGGATGCTTAGCTACACAATAGTTGAATACAAGTTCTCCAAAAACTAAACTATACATGATATTATCCTTCCTCTAACTAGATAAACTAATTAATACATATGCATTCTTCGTTAAATGTATACCACTAATTAAACAAATATAAGGATAAACTCACCAACATGGGTAGTGGTGCAGTGGTGGGATTACTTCACCTTTAATCAGAGATCTCGGATTTGAGTCCTGGGTAAGGAGAAAATCTTGTAGGGAGCACTATCTTCAAAATAGGCCCCGCAATATGTGATCCGGATTAATCCCCGTCAATAAAGATAACGGACACCGAACACTGGGTGAGAAAATAAAAAGTAAGGACAAACTCAGTATTGAGATGTCCTAACAAAGAAGCAGAAAGAAAGAATGACTGCAGCCAAACTAATTAATATGCTGAACTACCACCACGAATAAGCAGTTGTAAAGGACAACATATGTTATGATTACTATGTAATATTTAAGAAAGAAAAAGAGGTGTCTTCGTACGTACATTAATGTTCCTCTTGACTCCAACATCGACACGTTGTTACTTAAAATTTTTAGTCCCCTAGCTACTCATGGCTTGTTATGCATAATGCTCTAGGTATCCCAGAATATTATTGCCTCTCCCGATGCTGGTTGGTTTTCTCATAAATATATAGATATGTCAAAAGTAATTAATTGCATTCACCATATCAAACAGCGTCAATATTATCTCAAATATACAGTCTTCTTCTTAAAATTATGCCTCGCATCGTAAAGTTCTTTCAGACAGACTAAGAAATGAAAAAACACTATCGGGGATAGACTAGCTAGCTACCTTCTGTAGAATTCAATATCTTATTTTCAGAAAAATAGGAGGTTAGGGTATTAGGGATGATAAAATAAAGAATCGAATCTACACCAAATAAATAAAATATCGGATAATCAACCAATTGAGCCACTATAATTTTTCGGCCCTATAATTTAATAGTATTGCTCGATAACGACATAAATCTTCCTTCTCTCTCATAATACAGCCTTTGTTAAATGACAATAGCTAGAAGTATGAAACTCACAATTTACAGCTTTGAATTTTACGAAGTTAGGGGTAACTATTAAGTCGATCTGGCCAATTAATTGTATAGTACGAAGTCGGGGTGATCTCGACCTATCAATGCAGGTACTTTTTATGCACTGAAATTGTACCATTACATCTGTCCACACAGTACTAGATACAATAGTCACCCTTAAATCTACCTAGTATGGACTAATAAATCGATTCCAAAAAATGTACAGTGGCTAGTATATATGGACACACTGAAAATATCTAGCCAACTAATTAAGACAGTGTTTGAATTAACTTATTTTGAGATGTTATTGACTTTTAAGTACTTTAAAATTTTTGAAGATGTTTAATAAAGACAAAAAATATTTGTAAGCACTTTGCTATAGGTAAAAAGGTACCCAAAAAAAGTAAAAAATTGGTAGCAAACAATCAGTTTTTGACTTTTAGGTTTTAGTTTATAACAACAATAACAACAATAACAATAACAGTGTATTCCCACAAAGTGAGGTATGGGGAGGGTAAGATGTACGCAGTTCATACCACTATATCTGAAGAAGTAGAGAGGTTGTTTCCGATAGACCCCCGGCTCAAGATGGAGAATAGTACATCAAGATAGTAAAGAAACATGTAACAGGAAAAGATGACATACAGAAACAAGACATAATAGAAATAATTATCAGAGAAGTACGAAAAACAGAAGTACGAGCAATTTGAAATAAGAAATAAGCACTAGGACACCACCTAGTAGAAACCTACATTCACAAACCAGAGGCTCCTCCTTAAGGACACAGTCCTAGTAACATACACTCACCCACCCCACCCAAACTCACCTGGCTAAAGGCCCCTACTCAAGGACACAGGCCTAGGATTACTGCCCGGCTACCCAATCGGTCTCCTAACACCTTACCAAAATCCACACACTCACCCTAACCTTCTACCCTAATTCGCAACCTCCACACCTTCCTATCTAGGGTCATGTCTTCAGTAAGCTGCAGCTGCTCCATGTCATGTATAATCACCTCCATCCAGTACTTCTTCGGCCTACCTCTACTTCTCCTAAAGCCATCCAAAGCTAGCATCTCACACCTTCAAACTGGGGCATCCGTGCCCCTCCTCATCATATGACCAAACCATCTCAACCTTCTTTCTCACATCTTATCCTCCATCGAAGCCACTCTCACCTTCTCTTGGATCGTTTCATTCCTAACTCTATCCCCACTAGTAAGTCCACACATCCAGCGCAACATTCTCATTTCCGCCACCTTCATTCTTTGGATGTGAGAGTACTTGACTGGCCTACACTCCGCTCCATACAGCATGGTCGGGCGAACTGCCACTCTATAGAATTTGTCTTTAAGCTTAAGGGGAACCTTCTTATCACACAACACTCCAGAGGCGAGCTTCCACTTCATCCACCCTGCTCCAATACGTTTAGAGACATCCTCATCAATCTCGTTATTCCCCTGAATCATAGACCTAAGATACTTAAAACTGTCCTCTTACAAATATCCTGTGAATCTAACCTCACCACCACTTTGTCCTCCTAACTCGCGTCACTAAACTTGCATTCCAAATACTCTGTCTTGGATCTACTCAACCTGAACCCTTAGACTCGAGGATTTTTCTCCAAACCTTCAGTTTCTCATTCACACACCCCCGCGTTTCATCAATCAGTACTACATCATTCGAAAATAGCATACACCAAGGCAACTCACCTTGAATACTCCACATCAACACGTCTATTACCAATGCAAAAAGGAAAGGGCTAAGAGTCGATCCCTGATGCAATCCCGTCTCGACCGAAAAATGCCCTGAGTTACCTCCCGCCATTCTCACCTGAATCTTTCCTCCATCGTACATGTCCTTAATAGGTCTGATGTATGCCACCGAAACACCTCTAACCTCCAAGCATCTCCAAAGAACCTCTCTAGGGACTTTGTCATACATTTTGTCCAAGTCCATGAACACCATGTGGAAATCCCTCTTCTTTTCCCTATTGTCACACTCTTTTTTTCGACAAAAAGATTGATTTTAAATGCTTCGAAAGGGGTTTTTATTCTTAAGTGACAAAATAAAGATTGGTTTCGAAAAAGACTTTTTATATTCCTAGGAGGTACATCTTCTAGGAATAAAGGGGTATGACTCGACTAAAAGGTACGTCTTATAGGAATCAAGGGAGATAACTCAACTAAAAGATACTTTTTCTAAGAGTTAAGGGGAATGACTTGACTAGAAGGTACGTCTTATAGGAATTAAAGGAGATGACTCGACTAAAAGGTACGTCTTATAGGAATCAAGGGAATGACTTGACTAAAAGGTACGTCTTATAGGAATCGAGGGAGATGACTCAACTAAAAGGTACATCTTATAGAAATCAAGGGAGATGACTCGACTAAAAGGTACGTCCTATAGGAATCAAGGGAGATGACTCTACTAAAAGGTACGTCTTATAGGAATCATAGGGAATGACTCGACTAAAAGGTACTTCTTCTAGGAATCAAAGGGGGATGACTCGACTACAAGGTACGTCTTCTAGGGGTCAAAGAATGACTCAACTAAAAGGTACGTCTTATAGGGATCAAGGAATAACTCGACTAAAAGGTACGTCTTATAGAGGTCAAAAGGAATGACTCGACTAAAAGGTACGTCTTATAGGGGTCAAGGAATGAATCGACTAAAAGGTACGTCTTATAAGGGTCAAGCGGAATGACTCGACTAAAAGGTACGTCTTATAGGAATCAAAGGAATTGACTCGACTAAAAGGTACATCTCTTAGGAGTGAAGGTTCAATTTAAAAAGTGTATCACCTAACAAATGAAAACTGAAATCCCTGGACAAGTGTGTCTTCGAGGGATATAGGATGATGAATTTTTACCATGATTTTATTATCAAACCTGTGCAGTAATATTGCTTTCTGTATTTGTAAAAGTGAGGCATTGCAGCCCTTGATGTTTATGCTTTGAAGTCCCTGCTTTGAAGGTAATATGCTTCCTGTTTCATCAAAGAAAACTCATGAGTTTAAAACATGGTGGCTGGTTTGTGGCTTTAGCTTTCCCGACGATCGCTCTTGCCCTCGTCATATTTAACCTTGCTTCCAATCATTATCATATATCATTGACTTACTGAGTCATTGACCCGAACTCAGATTATTAAGAGTGACTGAAACAAACACAGTATCTCTGCTTTGCCCTGCTTCTCAAATAGACCCTTTGAACCTTGGTATGTCCATGAGTTCCCCAACTTGTCAGTTGATAAAACTTTCTGCATGCCTTTTTTTTTTGGCTCACAATTATGTCTCTTTCATGTGCTAGCTTTTGTCTTGCTTTGTGCAATTAAAGAAGCTGGTAGCCAGTTTTGAAATCTTTTCTCACTTGTTTTGACACGGATTTGACCTAAAGACAAGAAAGAAAAAAAGTGACAATTTTTTTTTTTGGATAACTGACTCAAGAAAAATAAAACAAAAATAAAAAGAAGAAAGAAAAGACAATGAACGTCCCCATTTGAAACAAAGAAATAAAAAATTTATCTAAAAATGACAGTTAACTCTAATGAATATGCCATGCATTTTGGATTAAGCAACTTGATCTTTTCATCCAAACTTTCTGCTAATTGTTGTTGAGTTAATGGCCATGAAATTGAGTTGCTCCCTTAGGCTAAATTCATTTGGAAACCTCATTCGGCTAGTGGCGCCTTGAAGGGTTTTCGCCAACAAAGCTGTTTTTTTCTCTCAGCTCACCATTTCCTTATGGTGTCCGTGAGGGTTTTCACCAATAAGACTCTCTCATTTTTATTTCACTTAACTTACCATCGCCTTATGGTGCCCGTGAGGGTTTTCACCAATAAGATTCTGTCATTTTTATTTCTCTCCTGATATCTTATGCTGAGGAAGACAAGTAGTACCCAAAATGCATCATCATATCCATTGCATACTTAGCCTTAGCATTCTCAAAGATTAATCTGAAGGTCTTTCTTTGGTTGTAACTTGAATTTTGGATAAAGTTAGAAAGAAGGGATGACATAAGGCCCAAACGACACTTGAAGTGGTATAGGACTTACAACTTTTAGAATCGACTCAAACAATGAGGATTAACTTATGCCCCGATTTCTTTTGACTGGGTAATGCTAAATTATTTATTTAGTTAGACCGAGCCCAGAGTAGGGCAGCCTACGTATCTCACCCCTGATAGAGGAGAATCAGGTCACGCATAGTTCTGGCAACTTGTTCTTTTGCTTGGTTCTGATTTTTTTTTTGCTTTTCTCTTTTATTGACTTTTTTTTTCTTTGAAACTTTCTGACTCTATTTGTCTCGACACTTTTCTTTTTTACTTTCTTTTTGGACATTTTTTTTTACTTTACTATTTTGATCGATACTTTTCTTTTGAGCTTCGCTGACTCTATCTTGATTCCAAAAGTAGGGTATGAAAGAAAATAACACTAAGGCTCAAATGGGGTAAACAAAGGATGACACAATATCTGGATAGCAGAATAAAATGTCTTCGTTATATCAATCCTTAAAAATGCAGTACATAGCATGAAATGTGAAGGTACGTAATCAATATCACTTATGACATGTTTTACAACACAAAATTGCCCCGAGCATATGTGCAACCTCTTCCTCTATATTTGTCGAACAACAACTCTACCTTTGTTGTACATCCCTCACATTGAATGACTCATGCTTTCATGAAGTTGGTTTTTGTTCTGTTCCTCGGGAGCACACATCCGTTATTTGACCTAATTGAGCTTCAATTGATGACCAAGTTATTCTTGTGATTCTCAAAATAATTGCCTTATTTGAACTTATCACCAAATATCTCAGCACTCTACCTATTTTCTCAGATGCTCTCTTTTTCTAACTTTAACCCTCTGATTCAATGTTTCATGGTTAAGCTGGATTTTAAGATCTGACCGAAAATTCCCCAGTCATGTCATAACACTAGAATCAACATAAAATATGATATGTAAAGCAAACAAACACATATTTAAAACACAAAGGAAAAGGGACACTTCATTTAGTTGAAATAAAAGATAGAAAGATTTGAACATAAATGACATAGGGACAAAACAAGATAGATCCCAAACTACAACCTTAAAATAATTTGAAAAATAGAAAACAAAACAAAACAAACTACCAGACCGCTTCCTAGTAGGGAGATGGGTGATTTCTCAATTGCTCAGCCTGACATCTTAGCCACTGGTTTGCATATCAGCATGACTAGGGCTTTCCTCACTGTCAATGTTCTGCACCATAATTGATCCATCTTGAATCATCTTTTTAATTTCTCTTTTCAAATCTCGACAATCTTCAATACTATGACCTTGAGCATCACAATGATATGCACATCGTACGTTAGGATCAAAATTTCTTGAACACTAATTAAGAGTGTGACCAAAGAGAGGAGTAATCATGCCCCACTGTACCAATCTCTGAAATAAATTGGCATACAACTCTCCAATTGGTGTAAAGCTATCTCTCGAATTCTACCTCATTTCATCATTTGGCTTGGATTGAAAATCAGGCTTAGAAGGGTTTTGGTATGTTTTTGGAGTTAGAAGACGACTCTGAGAAGTTGGTGTGTTCCACTGTGGGTAAGATAGGGGTTGAACATATAGCTGTGCATTATATATTGGATATGGAGGTGGAGGAGCAGAGTATAATGGATTTTGGGAGTGATTATGTGGAGCTTGGGCATGAACTTGGGTTTGAGCCTGAGAGCGACGACGACGTGGTCTCCTTGACCTTTCCTGCTGTCCAAATACAATAGAAGATACATCTTCTTCATTCTTTTTCTCCCCAACACATCCTGAACCCTTTTGAATTGCTTGAGTAGTCGTTTTTAATATTACAAAACTCACAATGCGAACAATCTTAATTCCCTCTTATATCATCTCCCCTATTTTAAAGACCTCAATGAACGGCTTGCCTAATGCAGGTAACAAGTGTTGATAATATGTTTCGTCCTGCGCTTGAATAAATACCTGCACTATCTTGCTTTCTTTCATTGGCGGTTTCACTCTAGCAGCTTGTTCGTGCCATCTGATCGCATACTCCCTGAAGCTCTCAGTATTCTTCTTCTTCTTCTTCTTCATACTAGTTAGGGATTTTTCGTCAGGGATCAACTCCACATTGTATTAAAATTGTTGCACAAATTCATTAGCTAGGTCATCCCAACTAATCCACTTGTTAATGTCTTGTCAACTAACCATTCCAAAGCTAGGCCTGAAAGACTCTCCCCAAAATAAGTCATGAGTAGTTCTTCTTTCCCTCTAGTGCCCCTTAATTGGTTACAATAACGTCTCAAATATTCCACTGGGTCCCCATGTCCGTCATATTTCTCAAACTTTGGCATTTTAAAATCGGGAGGAAGGTTGACACCTAGAAACATGCATAAGTCCTTATATGAGACACTTTTGTAACCCCCAAGTCCTTGCAAGTTTTTCATAGCTAGTTCCAAACTTCTTAATTTTTTGTTCTTCTATCATAATAGGCTTCTCAGTGTTAGGAGGAAATTCAGGCGGGTGAGTGTCACTGTAAAGACCAATCAACTTGAATGTAGGCTCGGAAGTGTAACGCTGATCACCAGTAATATTCAATACAGGCTCTCTTGTAGAGTTGGGAGACACAACTTGTGGATGAATATCAAAAGTAAAAGCTTCGGGTAGGGGTGGCTCCACAAAAGTACGAACAACAGGTGGAGCTGAGTATGTGGTATTCTTGGATTGGGGAGTGAGGAAATGAACATTGGAAGTGGTTGTATATTGTTGCCTCGGAGTTGATCCTGATGCATGTTGTGGCACATCAACAAAAATGGGAAATTGGGCATGTGACACGGGAGGCAAGCTAGAAAGATATTCTAGATTATCAGTGGGAACTTGGGGAGGAGGCAACCCATTAGCCCAAGCTCGATGCATTTCTATCATTTGCTGCCTTAATTTCTGAATCTCTTCATTAGCTCCTAAATTCTCATTTCCCGAACTCTCTTTCTGATTAGTGACAACAAACTTGATATCCTTGTTGGCCATAGCTTTTTCTGTGACTTGGTGCAATAAGGAGGACCAACCAAAATGCCACAAATCAACCACCTTAAACTAACTGTATAAGAGATATCAAATGCGTTAGAGTTCAGCAATTTTTCAAAATCTCTTTTTTTCTTGAAAAGATCACCAAACCCAAGAATGACGCCTACATAACTCACCCTCGAGAGGAGAGAATCAGGTGTGCGTAGTTCGTGATGTCTTGCCAAAATGGCCAACTAAACTCTTTTTCCTTTTTTTTTTCTTTTTCTTGAAACTTTAAAAAGAAAAGGAAATAATAAATTGTCAAAATAATCGACGAAAATCTTTTTGCATTTTTCAGATTTAAACCTATACAAAATGAAACCTATGATTACCAAAGAAACTCTTTTGGGGGTTTCAATTTTGAATTTAATATGAAAATAAAACTTGAAACTATTAACAGAATATCTTTTTGTGTTTTTCTTTTAGAAGATGTATATAACACCCACTCTAAGTGAAGAGTGAAGAAAGTCTTTTTTAAATTTTTTCAGATTTCTATACAAAATGAAACCTACGATTATCAAAGAAAAATCTTTTTGGATTTTCAATTTTGCATTTCATACATAAATAAAATTTGAAATTATTAAAGGAAAATCGTTTTGTAATTTTCTCTTGAAGATGTACATGAAACACCCACTCTAAATGAATATTGAATAAAATATTTTTTTGGATTTTTGAACCCCGAACCCACAATAGGCTGCCTAAGTATCTCACTCCCGAAAGAGGAGAATCAGTGGTGCGTAGTTCGTCCAGATAGGATAATTATGAATTAAATGATAAACTAAACCCTGAATTGAGAGACACCACTAAAGACAAATGAATAAAATATTTTTTAGGATTTTCACTTTGACACTCTACATAAAATTGACACCAACAACTATGAAAGAAAAATCTTTTTGGTATTTTCATGAAATTTACAAAACTCCTATAATTTTTGCATTTTTCTTTTATAAAAATCCTATAAATGAAAAATCTTTTTTTGAAGTTTTCGAATTGTGAATACTTGCTAAAGGAAACAAAAAAAAAAAATCTTTTTGATGTTTTTGATTTTGACAAATGAGTGCAAAAGGTAAAAATCTTTTTGAATTTTTGGATTGTGAAGAACAAAAGCCATAAAAAAAACTCTAAAAAAACTACGAAACTCTTTTTCGATTCGACTTTTCTCTTTTTTCCCTCTTTTTTTTTTTTTGAAAAAACTTTTTCTTGCCTACACACTTCCTTTAATTCTAGTATATGCTTTTGCCCAAATCAATCTGTCAAATAACTCTATTACCCTCAAAGATGCAATATTTAGCACGTAGGGATGCTTTAGAGGTGAGTCTTCTACAAAGGGTCAAGTGGATCCCGTTAGATCTCAATATGAAGCAAATAAGCATGACCTAAAGGCTGACCTACGCTGGGATTCACTAACAAGGCTATTCGGGAGAGCGTATGGTCGATAGTGGCTGCGCTAGCTTTTCACCCACTCCATACCAGCCGACAGCTCCCCCTCCTAAAAATAAGGGTGACTCAACTATAGGTCATGTACACAGCGTGTACTAGAGAACTTGTTGCATAAAAAATTAACTTGGGTTATACAAATGATGCCAGATATAAAGCGATAACACATAAGAGAAAAACTGTAAACACGTAGCACGTAGGTACTCAACAACGATAAACAAATACCTAATAACACAACAATGTCTATACACCCATAATATCAAATTAAGCCGATACAACTCCAAAAAATAAGCTCAAATTCTGAAAGTCCCCAGCAGAGTCGCCAAAGCTGTCACACCCCATTTTTCAATAAAAAGATAGATTTTAAATGCTTCGAAAGGGTTTTTTATTATTAAGTGACAAAATGAAGATTTATTTCGAAAAGGACTTTTTATATTGAAAACTCAGAGTCGCCACTTGGCATAATCTGGTGTACCAAGTCTCCTTTGAAAAATCCTTTTCAAAACTGTTCTGACTCTTTAAAACTGATTTGCGAATAGAGATTCCGGCTAAGGAATTCTATTGACTGAGGGGAAGGTGTTAGGCACCCCTCGATCCCGTAGTTCGACTACGGTCTCTTGGTGAAGTGTATCGGCTAATTTAAAATTACGGATGTATAAACCACATTAACATGCAAAACAAGAAAACAAACAAATGAAACAAAAATTCAAAATCAGAATAATGTCCAGTTCAAATTATATAGTCCAGGAATAAATAATGAGGAAATATAAATCTATTCTACCCTATACTAATCCTTTACTACGCTCCATTGCTTCCCCGACGCCTCGGGCTTTCCTCACGAACGTCTTCCGCCAACATAGTACGTCGGGACATTTCTAGATGAGTAAATACAATTGTCTTGGGGCATTTCCCGACTAAATGAATACATTTGAATTAAATACGATAAACTAGAAAGAAACATTCATACGCACATTCCAACATTCAACCTAAATGACAAGTTCTAAAATTTTGCCTACCCGAACCTATATTGCCTATCCGTTTCAACCTATTATAGATCTATCATGGTTCATACAATATTCATGTTTATTCCATATTAAACAAACAATAATAAACTCAAGTTAATCTAATTCAACCATTTTTATCAAGTTCTCAATTCCACCCCGCTAGCTTCGTTTTTATCAATTACACCATCACCATTACTCCAATTTGTTCTCATATCACCGAAATCACATCATCAAACACATAATCATCACATCATAACATTATAACATCAACAAAAATCACCAACCATGATCATACCACACATAATCACAACAATTCAACAAATTAAGGTAAAAAAGAATGAGTTAAGAGAATGGACCTTTCGATAATCAATTTCGGTTGATAGAAATATTAAAGAAGCCCCGGATTTAGAATTTCCAATCGAAAACCTCAGCAGCTTCACAATCCAACTTGGTATCAAGGCAATATTAACCAATCAATTTCAAAAACCAGTGAGACAACTCTTAATGGGCAAACCAAATCACGAACGTTGATATGACTTAAATGCGTAGACCTCAAAAACCCAATATCAAAATGAACTGCGAGAATCACGAACCCAAAACCCAATCACAACCGCAAACCAAAAATGATTAGCCTGAGCTCCGGTGTGCTTAAACGGAAGCAGAAATGACAAATCAAAAGGGATTCCAGTGAATGTTAAAGTTTTCTGGCTGGGTTTGCTTTGAAATCGATGGAAAACAAAGAGATTTAAGTACCTTAGGCTTGAATCGATCAAAAGGGTGACCTATAAACTTATTTCGGTAAAAGTTTCACCGGAAAACAGTCAAACCGGTGGATTCACGTTCTTATCCCTTTCCCGATCTCCCTCCTTCAATCCCTCTTCATTTTATTGATTTCCTCTTCCTATGTAGGTGTATATTGCGAGTGAGTGTATGTGTGTGGTATTCCGTGAGAATGTGCGAAGAACAAAAAAAGAAGAGGGAAGATCATCCCTTTAATGGCGTCTCTGTGTATGTGCTTTTACAAAGAAGAAAGAAAAAGAAGCCAAAAATGTTTTCTCTATTCGTCCCCTCCTCAAAATGGGTTCTCCTCTGTATACTATATTGGAAAAGGATCCTTCCCTGGAAAGTTCCTTTTTTAGTGTATTTATAATATTCTTTTTTTTTTTGTTTTTTTGTGAATTAGTTTAAAAGGCCGTGAGAAAGGTAGGGGTAGGAGGGACACGTGAACGGGTGAGGGGGTAGGGGTAGGTAGGTGAGATGTGAGGTGTCCTCTTTTAATTGGAGAGATTGTTAGGATAGGATTAAAATAAGGTAAAATTTGTTAAGGGTTGTTTTTGTTGTATTTTATGGAGGGATAATTACATGGGTGAGGGTGCGTAATAAAGTGAGTTAAAAATGGATAAAATTGTACTTTGGAAGGGACAGAATTAGGTGTCTACACCTATACTGCTCTACCAATCTTCTCATAAGGTGGATTGCCTCTGTCGTCGAGCGACCCAGCATAAAACCAAACTGATTCTCCAAAATGGACACGACCCTCCTCAATCTCCGCTCGACCACCCTCTCCCAAATCTTCATAGTGTGACTCAATAGCTTAATACCCCTATAGTTGTTATAACTCTGAACATCGCCCTTGTTTTTGTATAACGGGATCATCGTACTCCATCTCCAAGCCTCAGGCATTCTCACAATCTTAAAAATGACTTTAAATAAATTAGTCAACCACATTAAACCCGAACCACCAGCATACTTCCAAAAATCCACCGGGATCTCGTCCGGCCCCATCACCTTACCCCCCGCATCCTACGAATAGCCTCTTTGACCTCCTCAAAGTTAAAACGTCTACAGTAACTGAAGTCACGACTCTCCTTCGAGCGCTCCAGCTCCCCTAACACAATGCCTCTGTCCCCCTCTTTATTTAAAAGTCTATGAAAATACTCCTGTCATCTCTTTTTAATGTGAACATCCTCTGCCAAAACTCTTCTGTTCTCTTCCTTAATGCACTTCATTTGATCGAGGTCCCGACCCCTCTTCTCCCTAGCCTTAGAAAGCCTATACAAATTTGTTTCCCCGTTTTTCTCCTCCAACCCCGCATACAAGCTCTCAAACGCTGCTGTCTTAGCAGCCGTAACTACTAACTTAGCCTTTTTCCTTATCACTTTGTAAGCCTCTATATTCACCCGCTTCTCTTCTTCGTCTTTACTCTCAATCATCTTAACATATGCCCCCTTCTTAGTCTCCACTTTCTTCTTAACTTCTTCATTCCACCACCAGTCCCCCTTGTGTCGGCCTTTTCGACCCCTCGAAACACCCAACACCTCTCTAGCCATCTCCTAGATGCAGCCGGCAGCCTTATCCCACATACCATCCACATCCTCCCTACACTCCCACACCCCCATTCCCGCCATTTTTTCCTCTATTTCCAGCATAGTGACTGGCGTCAAGCCACCCCACTTAATTCTAGGTTGACCCTCTCCGACCCTATTCTTCCTGCTCTTCTTGATAAATAAGTCCATCACCAGAAGCCTGTGCTGAGTCAAAAGATGCTCAGTCGGAATGACTTTACAGTCCTTACATAAAATCCTGTCCCCCTTCCTAAGCAGCAGAAAATCATTCTGTGTCTTGGCTAAAGCGCTTCGAAGGTAATCAGGTGATCCTCCTTCTTTGAAAAGCTTGAATTCACAACCACCAGCCTAAAGACCCTCGCAAAATCCAACAGGGAACCCCCTCACCATTTCTATTACCAAAACCAAAACCTCTATGCACATCGTCATAACCTCCCAAAATAGCCACAATGTGCCCATTGAAGTCCCCCTCTATGATAATCTTATCCGAGCTAGGCACGCTT
Source organism: Capsicum annuum (assembly GCF_002878395.1). Lineage (NCBI taxonomy): Eukaryota > Viridiplantae > Streptophyta > Magnoliopsida > Solanales > Solanaceae > Capsicum > Capsicum annuum. Next base: position 229,277,770 of record NC_061113.1, read on the forward strand.
CTCACCACCTCGTCCAAAGCCTCCTAAATACTCGCCTTCACCTCTTCATCCAAGTCTATCTATGGCGCATACACACTACACACATGCATTATAAACCCCCCAATGACCAACTAATCGTCATCATCCTATCACTGACCCTCTTCACCTCCACCACCTGCCCTCTAAGCTCCTCATACACTAAGATGCCCATACCATTTCGCCGCCTATCACTACCCGAGTACCACAACTTTTACCCATCCACATCCCTAGCCTTAGACCCTACCCACTTAGTCTCCTGAACACACGCAATATTAATGTACCTCTTCTTGAGAATCTTCACCAACTCAACGGACTTACCCTGAAGGATCCCAATATTCCAAGACCCTATCCTCAACCCATCACCTTTCGCCTCTCGCCTACCTCTCCCACCCCTCACCGAGCTAGCCCAAACACCCATCCTAGAACCCACCCCTACTCCTGCCCTCCCCTCTCCACCTCCTCCCAAAACAACTCCCAACCCTAACCCCCGCAGACATGACCCTATTCCAACATCAATCCCCTCAGCCATACCTTAAAATAGAAACACAACCCCAAACCGACCAGCAACAAACAGACAAGCAAACAAAGCAACAGTAATAAAAACAGTATGAATGCAGCAGGCACGCACAAGAATACACTACTGGCCTAGCTGGTAGAACAACATGAAACCCAAAAAAAAAAAAAGAACTAAAGAAAACAAAATACAAAGAAACTATACTGTAAGGAGAAACTAAATAATAAGGTTCAGATGTCACCGGAGTTCTCCTGCGTTTGCTGGTTGCGTCAATCTTGATGTCGAAAATGGTTGCCGGACTAGAGTCGCCAGAAAGAGTCCGTCGGGGCCTCGGCGGAAAGTCGTCGGTGCGTCTTGTTTCTATTACCGGCAGCTGGTCGCTGGTTTGCTGGTTGTCGTCGTCGCACCACTGTATTAAACCGGTTATGGCCGGAGCTGCAGCCTAAGTCGTTGACGGAGTCGAGCCGGCGGAAACCCTAAGTCCGCCGGCGATAGCAGTGACAACGGTGGAAAAGAAACTCGGGAGAGAGATCGTCGGGGAGAGATAACGAAGGAGATCGATTAGCCCTTACCTGTGCCGGCGCGTCAATGCCGTCACCGGCGTCGGAGTCCCCGATCAGTCACAGTTACCGTTTGACGTGAAGTGAACGTTGAAAGAAAGGGGAGTATTAATAGTTAGAAGTTCTCCTGTATATGGTATTCATAAAAGAACTATGTTAACATTTAATTAAGACTCAATTCTATAACCTTCCTTCTGTCTCCTAGGCTAAACACTGAGCATTCGCGAGACAATAAAAGAGAAGGCCTGCATATATAGCATGCATGAATCTGTTAAAACTGTGTATGGAAGGGAGAAAGAAAAGGATATCAAATAGAAAGAAAACAAATAAGACTCTTTAGCTTATAAGTCACTTTAAAAAAAAAAAAAAACCTAATCCAAACCACCCCTGAGAGCATATTTGAATGAATTTATAACTTATGAAGTATTCAAATATCTATTTGTCGAGAGTCATTAGTCATGACAATAATACCCTTGGACTTTGAAAGTTCCTTTTGACGCACACACCTTCTCAGAAGCTTGTTAAGCAGTTATTTGGTCGTGAAAATCAAATTTTTTTGAACTTTGGAAATTGGAGTTGGAGTAATAGTTTAAGTTGGAGTTATGTTTGTCCATGAATATAAATTGAAATTATTTTTGACTTTTTATTTTTTTTTTCCAAATACAATTTCAAATTGCGTTTGGAATTCTTATGGCCAAACACTATAATTTTCACTAAAGTAAAATAATTTTGTGAAAAAATTTGAAAAATTCTTATGGCCAAACTCCTAAGTTTTTTAACTTTTGCTTTGCCTAGCCTGTTAGGGTTTGCTGATTGTCTAGTATGTTCTGTACAGTTAATAGCTCCAGTACATGTCTTGGTACGTTGAACTAGTGGTGATCAATGGAGGAAGACGGTCGACCCAATGTTAGGCTCGACGGACAAACGAACCAAATATGTCTTGCTACTTTTTTATATCAATTAGCTAGTTCATACTCGCAACTTATTATGTCAAAAATATCAATACTTAGCTATATGACACCAATTAATAGCTTATAACAAAGTTCCCAGCTGCTACTAGTACAAGATCCAAGGGTTGTAACATAGAAAGAGATGACAAAGAGAAAACCTCTAAGTTGCGTAGTCATTTTTAGTTTGTCTGGAGGATTTTATAGTTGAACAAACTTTGGTTAAAAAGAAAAAAACAAAATTACAAGCAGCATCTGTTTAAGCAAAAAGGTTAAATTCAAGTACTCGGTTTAGTATAGTACTCTCTTTACTCCTTAAGAAATTCATGTGTGTTTTAACTATCACATCCTTATTTATTTCTTTAATCATTTAAAATATTAATTAATGCCTTTTAATAAATATTCTTTCTTTAATCTCTCTTCAGTAAAGAAAAAGAGAATTAATCTAAGCAATCAAGTACTGGAGTATGTATATGTATTTTTTACCTAAATTTTCTATGTTAATTAATCAATGCTTATTTATTACTTTCATGAATAATTATTAAAAGGACAAAATGTGGAGAGTATACTCAATTATGTCTTGGTTTACTAAATGACTACTATTTTTTACCATTCACTTCTAGTAAGGACCACAAGTAAAATGGTCCGGAGGGAGTAGTGTTAGCACATACATATATACTAAGATGAAATAATTCAATATTTCCAAACTCTCAATTGTTTTGTCTTACTTTTTATTTTAGCATTTAAAAATAATGTTATTTTCCTTTTCTTGTAATTGTTTAATTCTAACTTTTCACATGACATATTTAATACAATAAGATCAAAGAATAATTTGATATATTTTACCTATTTTTAATTTAGGATCACAAAATTTAAAAATATTATTAATTTCTTCAACTACATGTTCAAAGCTTTAGATAAAATCAAATAAACAAATTTATACGGAGAGAACATTGAATTCTTTGCAAGTTCCAATTTGAGTTGTTGAAATGGGGGTGTAGCTCATATGGTAGAGCGCTCGCTTCGCATGCGAGAGGCACGGGGTTCGATTCCCCGCACCTCCAATCATTTTCTTCTATCTACGTCAGGCTTATTTTCTCAAGGGGATGTTAGCTTTTTGGACTTGTTTATTGATATATAAAGAATTAATTACCTTTGAAGAAGTTGAATTGACATTGTTTTTAGTAGAAAAAAAATATCAATGGAGAAGCATGTTTTGTTGTTTAACCCAATTAGCTCCCATAATACGTTGACAAGCTTAACTAATTAGCAATTTTTAAGTTAATCATTAATGGAGTATCAAAAGGAACTTCACTAACCTCCCTCCCCCCCACTCCCAAACCCCAACAATATAGGGCGTATTTGTTACCGGCAAAAAAATAATATTCTAAAACTATTTTTGTATATTTTAGATAAATACTATGGATAGATGGGATCTAGGTTATTAAGGTAGGTGGAGATGGAGAGGAGACATATTGGAGTTGGATGGCAGGAAGTTGTGGCGGAGCTAGCTTGAAATTTTGCAAAGGAGTGTTAAAGTGTAAATAATATTTTACTAAGGGGTGTCGAATTATAAAAAAAAAATGTAAGAAAAATAAGGGGTATCAACATATATATCATACATACATAAAATTAAAATTTTAACATACGTGAATAGTGTACTCTTCTGGCAAATTGTTGTCGTTTGACACCCCTTAACATAAGGTGGCTCAACCATTAGTGGAAAGCACTACTAAAAAAAGATAGATTTTCGATCACAAAAAATCGATCAAAAATTGTGGTCGAAAAAAATCGACCACATGTGGTTGTTTTTTCTTTAATTTTTTTTTAAGCGATCACAAGTGGTCGCTTTTATATTTTAAAATTTCAAAATTGTTGTAAATAAATATTCTGAAATATGCTAAAACGAAAGAGGAGAGGGGAGAGATCTATATAAGACTTTATTTCTTTTTTTTCTTCTTGTTGTGTGTACAAATCATGAAGTAAGCAAAGCCTTTTATAGGCACTAGTATGTGAAATAGATGTACTATGTGAAAGTACATTCACAAATTAATACATCCTACAATTGTATGTGTACTATATGTATTATGTGTAGTATGTGTAGTATGTGTAGCTACAATAGTATGTGAACATCCACCAAAGAAATAATTTACAATACTCCCCCTTGGATGTTCATGTAAAAGAGAAATTCTAAAGGAAATAAAATATACATAACGATTTATAATACGTCTTGTTTGCTGCCTCATTAAAAACCTTACCAGAAAAATCAGTGGGACAAAACCTTGGTGAAGGGAAAAAGAGTGCAGCGCGTATTTACTCCCCCTGATAAAAACATCACTTAATATCTAGGAGACGATGCATTCCAATCTTGTGTCTCAACTTTTCAAAGGTTGATGTTGGCAATACTTTAGTGAACATATCTGCTAGGTTATCGCTTGAACGAACTTGTTGAACATCTATTTCACCCCTCTTTTGAAGATCATGAGTAAAGAATAATTTTGGTGAAATGTGTTTTGTTCTGTCTTATTTGATGTATCCTCCTCTTAATTGAGCTATGCATGCGGTGTTGTCTTCATACAATATTGTTGGAATATTCTTCTTCAAAGTAAGGCCACATATTTTCTGAATGTGTTGAGTTATTGACCTCAACCAGACACATTCTCGACTTGCTTCATGAATGGCTATTATCTCTGCATGATTTGAAGATGTAGCAATCATGGTTTGTTTTGTTGAACGCCATGATACAGTTGTACCTCCATATGTAAACAAATAACCTGGTGGGTCAGACAAATATCCTGCATCTACATAACCAATTAATTGTGAATCAGACTCATTTGAATAAAATAAACTCATATCAATAGTTTCTCGGAGGTATCTGAATATATGCTTAATACCATTCCAATGTCTTCGTGTCGGGGAAGAAATAAATCTTGCTAATAAATTTACAGCAAAAGATATATCTGGTCATGAATTACTAGCAAGATACATTAATGCCCCAATTGCACTAAGATATGGTACCTCAGCACCAACAAGTTCTTCATTATTTTCAAGAGGTCGAAATGTATCTTTATTAATATCAAGTGATCTCACAACCATTGGGGTACTCAATGAATGTGCTTTATCCATATAAAATCTCTTTAAAATATTTTCAGTATATGTAGATTGATGGATAAATATTCCATTTGTAAAATGTTTAATTTGTAGATCAAGACAAAATTTTGTCTTTTCGAGGTCTTTCATTTCAAATTCTTTTTTCAAATATTCTATTGTCTTTGGAAGATCTTTAGGAGTTCCAATGATATTCAAATCATCAACATATACAGCTATTATGACAAATTCAATTCCAGACCTTTTAATAAAGACACAAGGATAGATTGGGTTGTTTTTATACCCTTCTTTAAATAGGTATTCGCTAAGGCGATTATACCACATGTGTCCTGATTGTTTTAATTCGTATAAGGATTTCTGAATCTTGATTGAACAATTTTCTTGAGAAGTTTTATACACATCAGGCATTTTGAATCTTTCAGGAATTTTCATATAAATATCACTGTCTAATGAGCCATATAAGTAGGCTGTGACAACGTCCAAAAGATGCATATCAAGTTTTTTCATGAACTACCAAATTAATAAGATACCTGAAGGTGATTGTATCCACCACTGGAGAATATGTCTCCATATAATCAATGCCAGGTCTTTGCGAAAATCCTTGAGCCACAAGTCGTGCTTTATATCTTACAATTTCATTTTTCTCATTTCGTTTTTGCACAAAAACCCATTTGTACCCTACTGGCTTTATACCTTCAGGTGTTTGAACTATAGGTCCAAAAACTTCACCTTTTTCAAGCGAAGCCAATTCAATTTTGATTGTATCTTTCCATTTTGGCCAATCATTTCTCTGTCTACATTCTTCGACAGTTTTTGGTTCAAGATCCTCATTTTGTTGCATTATTTCATTAGCAATATTATAAGCAAAAATATTATCGATAATTCATTATTTTGGTTTCATATTTTTCTCGATAAGACATAATGTAACGCCCCAATTATCTGAACTGAAATGCTACACGGTGCTCATGATCCTGAAGGACCATAAGCTAACCCATGACTAATATCTGTACCTGTACACTGCATAATAAGACATGAGAATGCAGAAACATGCACTGAGAGGCCGTAAGGTTCGATATTGAACATAACTGAATAATAAAAATAACATTTGACATAGATTGGTATCTCAATACCAAAACAAAACTGAAATACTGAAGTCTGAAAAACATGAAAAATATTGTAGTCTTCTGAAAGCCTCTAACTGTTTGACTAAGGAGTTGATGGGACAGGTCCCGAACTAACTCTGTCAACTGAAAATTAAACTAATATGATAAAATAAGATCACGTCCTCAGAGAATGAGGACTCACTGCTAAAACTCTGAACCCTGGAATGCTACTGCTGCTGCTGATCTGGGAGTAATGTCTCTGAACCTATGGTGTAACATAAAAAGAAAACACCATAGCACAAATGTATCAGTACAAAAGAATATACCAAGTATATGTGTGAGGTAGGCTGAATACATGGGGCTTACATGCATGAATGATAATAACTGACAGACTAATATGAATGTGAGAGTACATACATGAATACATAGTAACTGAGATTATGAGAACATGATAACTGAATCTATATACTGATGACATAAATTTACTGATATCTAGCATGACTGATACTGGAGTTCCGATAACTAAAATAACTGATAATATGAGTGACTGTGGCTGACAGTCCTAAATCTGACAGAACTATCTGAGTTCCATACTGTGACGGAGGTTACTGTATCTGGTAGTCCTAACATCTGAAGAACTATCTGAGTTCTTTTACTGAGACTGATATTGAAATTATGAGAATAGTTATTTAACTGACATGCCCCAAATGCGCTAGAACAACTGAGTTGGGGTCCAATCTATGTCCTGATTAGAAGGGTGTCAATACCATAACACTGGTAAGGACAACTGTGGGTACCCTCATCAGACAGTGTCCCCCAAAAAGAATGGTGGAACCCTCATCTGACAGTGCTTATCGACCTCATCAACCCTCATCTGACAATGTTGATGTCTCAACCTATGCTGGCGACATGGTTCTGGAACACAAGGATGACCACTAAGAATCACACCCTCATTTGACAGTGTGTGTTCCCACCCTTGGGTTCACTCGGTACTAATTTCTACTCCCATATGAAGAGACTAAACATGATTGATTGACTGTATATGGACTGAGTTTACTGAATTCTGTCGACTAACGAAATACTATTGATATCTGATAACTGACCGATTTCATGAGATTTCTGAGATTTTCTGAGTCACATGACTGACTGACTTCTATGGAACGTGGCTTGACTGAGAGTATCATGAAAACATAACATGGCTCTAGGCACACATCTATATTTTTTGGGTACAAGTACCCCCAGGACTCGATAGAAGAAAACTGACAAGGCATGACATTTCTAAATACATGACCAACAACAACAATCCATAATACTTCTTGATTATAGGAATAGAGTTCATAATTCATAAGGCCATAAATAAGGGATTTCATGCTTGACATGGTTATCATAGTCTTGATCATGAAAGGGAATGAATATAACATGTACATACTTGTATGATTTCAATATCATGAACGTTGCATAACATAACAGTCAATACACAACAAGAGCATGGAAATTGTGTTGCATCATAAGAATTAGAATGGACTTGTCATTTAGATACTATTGAGTCATAAGGAACATGATTCTTTCATTCTAGGCATTTTATCAAACACTTTACATGTACACTTTATAACATAGGTGAAATCATCAATTTAAGAATATAAAACTACCCAAACTCATAGGTTTTCAATCAAAAAACTCACATACTTCATGGAAAGTCATCAAGACACCATCTTGAAACATAAATAACAACTATCAACATGAGCATGATCAAATCACAACAAGCAAATCACAATAGGTTATTTAAAACATGATTCTTGGACTCCATAAATGAAAGGAATCTGTGGATGAACACTACGCATACCTTAGTTCGTGATTTCATGAAGCTGGATGAAGAGATTCTTGAAATTTTATGATGAAATCCCTTGGAATTGAACCTTCTATGAAAACTCTAGGGCTTGTTCTTGAGAGTTTTTGAGAGTAATTGAGTATAAGTTGATGAATTATGGCCAAATCTCGTGTTATAACGCTTATATAGGGTGGGAAAATTGACCCTTTTAACCCTAGGACACGTCTTTGATTTTTTAGAATAATTTTCCAATTTTCATCCTTGACGCGACGCGCCAAGTCACTGGAAAGTGACAAATGGGAAATTGCACGGGGGCGCGATGCAGAGCTATCGCGTTGTCACCTTGTCTGTGACCTGGAAGTTTGGCGCGATGTGCCACTATCCGGAGCAACACTGGAAATTGACAATTTCCATTTGAGCTTTCTCCGCGATGCGCTGGAGGCTTAGGTAATACACTGTCTCACTAAAAAGGCTCTAACTCTTCGCCCGGGTGTCAGATTTGGGCAAATTTTATATCTATGGAAAGATTATTGAATTTTTCACATGACAATAAGTGAAAATCTTGAAAACTACTCATGTAATAATCATTGTTCACTTTAGAAGCTAATACTAGGCATTCTTGGGACGAAATTAGCTAGGAAGAAAATTTGGGATATTACACATAACTGGCTGAGATCTCTTTATTTTCATTATTTTCAGGTACCTGAACCTTTTATGAGGTTTCATAAATTGTTATGTATTGCTGATCTTCATGAGTAGCTTCCTCCATATTATGATTATTTTGATCGTTTGCTCCTCTTCTTTTTCGAGAATTTTTATCTTTAGAACTGATTGGTCTACCACATTTTAAGTATGGTTTAGACTTATTTGCATTACTTAATTGTTCTATCGAGACATCAACTCAAAAGGAGCATTAACAGCTGGAATGTGAGATTTTGTAATTCTTGATAGGTCAGTGAATACATCTAGTAGTTGATTTGCAATGTTTTGCAAATGAATTATCCTTTGAACTTTTAGTTCACATTTATTTGTACGAGGATATAAGTGAGATAATGATAATGCATTCCAATCTATCTTCTTTTCCAACTACTTATTTTCTCTCCCTAATATTGGATATATTGTTTCATCAAAATGATAATCAGCAAATCTTGTCATAAATAAATGTCCAGTTATAGGTTTCAAATATTTTATAATAGAAGGAGATTTATATCCAACATATATTTCCAATCTTCTCTGAGGACCCATTTTTGTGCGTTGTGGTGGAGCAATTGGAACATATACCGCACATCCAAAAACTCTTAGATGGGAAATATTTAGTTCTTGACCAAAAATTAATTGTAATGGTGTAAGACCCTGTAAAGTTCCCTTGTCGTTAAGCCTTTCAAAATGAATCAAAATAAGTCTTACACATAGAAATTTTGCTAAGTGATCGACATTTAGCTTATTTTTGAACCTTCAAACTTTGGGGAATTATTTATCGACCTTCCTGACCTCCGTTTATTGATTTTTTTGTTGCGTTTCGATGGGGCAAGGTAAGAGTACATCTCGGGTGAGTTTTGGAATTTTTAGACGAGCCTAAGGGTGTGTTTGGGTTTTAGAAATAGTATCTAAAGGCTATAGGGAGGTGCCTCCCAGCTTAGCAAGGGCTCTGGGCAAGGCTCCGTCCAGCTTAGCCAAGGCGCTGCCCTGGCCATAGCCTTTTTGCCAAGTTTAAAGCTTCTTTCCTCTATTTCATTAAGGGTAGAAATGGTATTTTCCACCCCTTTATCATCCTTAACACGGTATTAAATCTCCAAGATGCCAAAATAAGTTTATTAGGGTTTCAACCTAAAAATCCAAATATCTCAAGATTCAATCGTGGGGTTTTGATAATTTTTCAAGATTTCGATTCTCCATTGCGAGGGCTACAAGAAGCACCTATCAATTGTACAAATAGCATCCCAAAAACCAAGAGTCCATAATTTGAGGTATGTGGGGTTTGAACAAGAACACTCTTTCGTTCTTGTGCCCAAAAGTTTTAGATTTTCTTAAAGAATTTTTTATTTTCAAGATGAATTCATACTATTTTGCTATATTTCAAGTTTATGAGATTATGCAATTGTTCAAGTATTGAATTGCATGATTATTTTGTTCAATTATGATCTAAATTGAGAGTTCATGATATAAATTGCACATTCCTATATTGATATCATGTTTCCAAGAATTTCCAAGAGTTGTTGTCATGAGTTGAATTTTATTGTAAAATTGTGAGTCTTTGAGGATGAATTATTGATACTCCAAGAAGTGTACTTATATTTCCATGTGGTTGAGATTTTAAAACTTTGATGAAAAGTCTATCAAGATTTCAAGAAAAGAATTGAGTTTTAATCCTAAGCTAAGAAAGAAATCCACATTTTTGTTTGATTTGAGATAAAGGGGAAGCATATTGGCTTGCATTACAGATTATTGAATTATTTAAGGTGGATTTTCTTTAAGTTTTGAGCTAAGTAAGGGACTAGTATTTAGCACCGAGTTAGGCTTGATTCCGAGGTCTCATGCCCCAGAACTACGTGCCCCCATAGGTTTCTGATTTACCCCAAGTGGGTTAAGCTAGTGATCACTAAAATTTAAAGGTTCTACTCTGATGGCAAGGATAGAATAGCTCTCCCCAATGTGGGCAAGACGTTGGACTCCATGTAGCTCACATGGTTTATTATTTTATGTCGATTAGAAGAAATCCCCAAAGTTATATAATCCCGAGTCCCAAGTGTCCCAAAGTCTCTTAAGTTTTCTACAATCTCAAGTCTTAAAGTTCCTAAAGTATCAAGTTCTTGAGTTTTAAAAAAGTTTTTACTATCCTTAAGCTAAAAGTGTAAGTTTGAAGTTATATTGATTTTGAAGGCTATGACCCTATGATTTCTAAAGTTTTCAAGTGTCATGATTATTAAGTTCCCAACAAGTTTCTTGCTTTCATGAGATTATAGCTTATGTCCTGAAAGTTGATACTTTAAGATTTCATCTAATTTACAAGTTGAGAACAAAGAAAGAATACAGATCCAGAATAAAGTGAAACGACTCACATGATTTCTATTATCTATTTCCTAACTACAACTTATGAGAATTTTATTCAAGCTATGTGAGTCATTTACATTTAGCATGCATGATTTCTATAAAGATTGATGATATTGTTTAACTATTGCATACACCCCCATATACTCAGTACATCCTCAAAGTACTAATCCACATATACGTCTATGTGCTACATTGTCTTATAATGTAGTTATCAGTTCAGTTGTAGCACGCATACTATATTTAGACAGTTGCAGCTTTCAGTCAGCAAGTGATGAGTCCTTTTGATTCAAGGGCTCGAGTCAGTTCTACAGTTTGATATTTTCTTTATTCAGTCGTATTGATTTGGGATAGTTGGGGTCATGTCCCGGCTATCTAAAGTCAATGTTAGTAAAGGCTTCATTGACAGTCAGTAGAAGTTGATATATTCAGTTTCAGTTTTGATTCTAAGAGCAGAGTTGTAATCTTGTAAATTCAGTTTTGTATAGTATGGATTCAGAAAAAGTTATTTTCCCCTGATTTTGTATAGTTTCATGTATTTTATTCAGTTGCGTATGAGTTATGCCAGTAGATGGGTTAGCTTGGGGTCCCTTATGACCTAAGCATCGTGTGACGTCTCGGGATGCATTTTCAACTTTATGATAACTTATGGGCCTTATCCGCACAAGATCTGATGTATGCAAAATAGCATAACCCCATATCGAAATGGGAAGTTTTGTTCTCATAAGCATTGGTCTGACGATTAATTGAAGGCGTTTAATCAATGATTTTGCTAGACCATTTTGAGTATGAACATGGGCAACCGGATGTTCAACTGTTATTCCTGTTGATATACAATAATCATTAAAACCCTGAGATGTAAATTCACCCGCATTATCAAGACGAATTGTCTTTATTGTATAATCTGAAAATTGTGCTCTTAACTTTATTATTTGAGCAAGTAATTTCGCAAATGCCAAATTATGAGTTGATAATAAACACACATGTGATCATTTTATAGATGCATCTATTAAAATCATATAATACTTAAATGGTCCATGTGGAGGGTGAATAGGCCCACATATATCACCCTGTATACGTTCCAGAAATATAGAGGATTCAATTCCCACTTTCATTATTGATGTCCTAGTAATTAATTTGCCTTGAGAACATGCAACATAAGAGAATTCTTTAAATTGAAGAATTTTTTGGTTCTTCAATGAGTGTCCATATGAATTCTCAATTATTTTGCGCATCACATTAGAACCGGGATGACCCAAACCATTATGCCAAATAATAAAACTATTTGAATCAGTAAACTTTTGATTTACTATGGCATGTGTTTCAACAGTGCTAATACTTGTGTAGTATAATCCTGAAGAAAGAGCGGGTAATTTTTCAAGTATATATTTATTACTCGACATTATTGTAGTAATATAAAGATATTCAATTTTTTCATCATTTGTAGTCTCAATATGATATCCATTTTGGCGAATGTCTTCAAAACTTAATAAGTTTCTTTGAGACTTACTATAATATAATACTTCATCAATCATCAAATTTGTTTCTCCGGGAAGTAATAAGTTAGCTTTTCCTAAGACTTCAATTAATCTTGTACTACCACATATAGTATTAGCATTGGCTTCTTTCATCACCAAATAAGAGAAATATTTGTTATCTTTTAGAGTAGTATGTGTGGTAGCACTATCTATAAGACATATATCATCGTAACTTATTTTGAATCCAATTGATGATTGGGGAATTTCCATATTTTTCAAATAAAAAGAACCTATTATAAGAAATTTGAAAAACTAACATACAAAATGTAGAAATTAGAAATACATGGTTCTTTAATAAAACAGAAAAACATAATTGCAAACAAAAGAAAATAATAACTTTCTCTATAATTTATTCTAAACTAAGGTTATCAGTTCTTCAATCAATGTCCTCATAGAAATCTTCAGCTTTCAAATGGGTAAATATCTGAGAGGCCCTTAAAGTCATCATCATTGTAAGCAAGATTTGCTTCAACATCATCATATGTATTTGATGGAGCTGCTTCATCATCATCACCTCAAAAGGTTAAGTGTAATTCCACGTCATTTTCTTTTCTTTTACGGGAAGCTTGATAAATTTTGACAAAATGATCAGGCGTATGATAAACACGTGCCCAATGACACCACATCGGTGAAAAATATTAACTTTACCCTTTTAAGTATTATTTTGAGAATCTTTATTATTCTCTTGTTTATTTTCACCATTATGATGATAATTATTTCATCCTCTACCACGTCCTCGTCCACGTCCACGACCATGGCCTCGACCACGACTGCAATAATAATTTTTCCTTATTTCAGGCTGATCATATGCTGCTACAACATTCGCTTCAGGAAATGGAGCAGATCCAGTGGGACGAGCTTCATAATTTTTTTCTGCTCTGCCACAAGTAGGCATGTAATTAATTCTAAATATTTCCTATATCCCTTTTCATGATATTGTTGTTGTAGCAATACATTTGAAGCATGAAAAATGGAAAAAGTTTTCTCTAGTAAGTCTTCATCAGTGATGGTTTTTCCTCGTAATCTTAATATTGAACTTACTTTATGGATAGCAGAATTATACGCAACCACAGTTTTAAAATCTTGAAACCGAAGGTGTATCCAGTCATATTTAGCTTTCGGTAATACCGTCAATTTTAGGTGGTGATATCGGCCCTTCAAGTTGGTCCACAATTCGAGTGGATCTTTCAAAGTTAAATATTCAGTTTTTAATCCTTTGTGGAGGTGATGACGAAGAAAAATCATGGATTTCGCCTTATCTTGACAAGATGTGTTATTTTCTTGTTTGATAGTATCCCCAAGGCCTCTAATGTCAAGGTAAATTCCAACATCCATAACCCATGATAAATAATTCTTTTCGGTAATGTCCAGTGCAACAAACTCAAGTTTTGATAAATTTGACATAGTGAAACTATCATAAAAAGATTAATAGGTTAGATATAATGATATTTTCAAAATAAGATAACCAGCTCAAATAAATTTAAATAGAATCATATATTGTTAATAGATTATTATCAAAAGGTTGTTTCCTTTAGCAACTTATATTTGTGTGTATGTGTGTAGAGTCTGGAAACAAATAGTTACATAACAAATACGTATCTTATAAGGGATCTCGTGTTGATAACGTGTTGTAAATAAATATTCTGAAATATGCTAAAATGAAAGAGGAGAGGAGAGAGATCTATATAAGACTGTGTTTCTTTTATTTTCTTCTTGGTGTGTGTACAAATCATGTAGTAAGAAAAGCCTTTTATAAGCACTAGTATGTGAAATAGGTGTACTATGTGAAAGTACATTCACAAACTAATACATCCTACAATAGTATGTGTACTATGCGTATTATGTGTAGTATGTGTAGCTACAATAGTATGTGAACATCCACCAAAGAAATAATTTACAATAAAAATAATAATTTTTATACTAATTATTATTTCCTTTACAAAAAAAAATGACCACTTGTGGTCAGTTTTATTTTAAAAAAATATTATTAAAAATATTTTTAAAAACCGACTACATGTGGTCGGCTTTTAAAAATACTTTTAAATTATATTTTTAACAAAACTGACCACAAGTAGTCAATTTTTAATTGAAAAAAAGAAAATAATTTTTAAAAACTGACCACTTGTGGTCGGTTTTTAATTAAAAAAAAATTCAGAAACCGACCACTTGTGGTTGGTTTTTAATTAAAATAAAAATAAAATAATTTTAAAAAACTGACCACTTGTGGTTTCTTTTTAATTAAAATAAAAAAATTTAATTTTAGAAAATGGTCGGTTTTTAATTAAAATAAAATAAAATAAATTTAAAGAACCGAGCACTTGTGGTCGGTTTTTAATTAAAATAAAAATAAAATAATTTTAAAAAACTGACCACTTGTGGTCATTTTTTAATTAAAATAAAAAAATTTAATTTAAAAAAATCGACCACTTGTGGTTGGTTTTTATTAAAAAATAATTATATATATAATCTAATATATTATTTTTTGAAATTACAATAATCACACATAGTCAATAACCAATATAATAATAATAATAAAAATCAATCAATCTTGGATTTTGTGAAAAAATTACACTAAAAAATATATCAAATAAAATAAACAAATTACGTTAAACATAATCTTTATCTTTTACTTATGTTTCAATATATAAAATAAATATTTTTCTTTGTATATACGTTGAATAACGTTAAACATGCATAATCTTTGTATAATGAATATGTGTGTATATATATCATACCGTTGTGATAATGGTATTATACTACTATTGCAGTCATAATAATGTAATATATAACCGATAAGTCATCAGAATATAATGAACGTGTTCTATTATAAGATAATATATACTTATGGATGTGATGTATATAGTACGCATTCAAGATTTTATATATATAAAAATCTTTATATATATATATATATATATGATGTAGTGATCGATTGATGAATGTGTTGATAAAATAACCAACTATTTGATTTGTACATATACGCATTGCGTTAATATGATGATAAAATAACTAATTATATGATTTAACCTTTTTAATAAAATTGACCACATATGATCATTTTTCGATAATAACTATTTTAAAACTAAATCGAACACTTATATTTTATTTTGTGAACAATTTTTTTAAATTTTAATTAATTTCCAGAAAATCGACCACGTGTGGTTGGTTTTCTAGAAATTAATTAAAAAAATTATTTTATAAAATAAATCCCACCCGACCCCACCCCCACAAGATCCAACCCGACTGGTTATAACACATACACAGAAAAAAACCCAATCAAACACACACACACATATTCGACATACACACACACAAAATCGACCCGTTGCCGCCGTTTGCCGCCGAACACAGTGACTCCGATTGTCACACCTTTTTCTTTAACAAAAAAGAAGATTAAGATTTTAAGTTCAAAAGGATTTTTATTATTAAAGTGACAAAAGATGAAAATTTATTTTGGAAAAGAATTATTTTTACATTCAAATTCAGAGTCGCCACTTTGCATAATCGGGTGTGCCAAGTCACCTTTGAAAATCCTTTTTCAATACGATTTGACTCAAAAAGTGATCCGCGAATCGAGATTCTGGCTAACGAATTTTGTTCACCGAGGGAAAGATGTTAGGCACCCCTCGATCCCATGGTTCGACCATGGTTGCTTGGTGGAGCATATCGGCTAATTTAACACTCAGAGTGTATACCACATAAAACTCACAACAATCAAACAAACAAACACAAGCAAAACAAATTCCAAAAATATAATGTCCAGTCCAATTATATAGTCTAAAATAGAAAAATACAAAAATATAAATCCTATTCTAAACTAGTCCTAGACTAAGCTCCACCCGACACTTATATTTTATTTTGTGAACAATTTTGTAAAATTTTAATTAATTTCCAGAAAACTGACCATGTGTGGTCGGTTTTCTAGAAATTAATTAAAAAAAATTATTTTATAAAATAAAGCCTACCCGACCCCACCCCCACAAGACCCAACCCGACCTGTTTATAACACATACACACAAAACAAACCCCAATCAAACACACACACAAATTCAACGTACACATACACAAAATCGACCCGTTGCCGCCGTTTGCCGTTGACTATAGTGACTTCGCCGACCACAGTGACTCCGGTTGTCACACCCCTTTTTTAATAAAAAAAAAAGATTAAGATTTTAAGTTCGAAAGGATTTTTGTTATTAAAGTGACAAAATATGAAAATTTATTTCGGAAAAGGATTATTTTTACATTCAAATTCAGAGTTGCCACTTGGCATAATCAGGTGTGCCAAGTCACCTTTGGAAAGCTTTTTTCAAAATGGTTTGACACTAAAATTGATCCACAAACAGAGATTTCAGCTAAGAAATTCTATTGACCGAGGGGAAGGTGTTAGGCACCCCTTGGTCCCGTAGTTCGACCACGATCGCTTGGTGGGACATATCGGCTAATTTGACACTAAGAGTGTATAAACCACATAAAACACACAACAATCAAACAAACAAAGACAAGCAAAATAAATCCCAAAAATATAATGTCCAGTCCAATTATACAGTCCTATTCTAGTCTAAGCTATTCCTAGTCTAAGTTCCAACCGGCACCTCGAGCCTTCGTCGCGAACGTCCTCCGAGAAAAAAATACTTCGGGGCATACCCCGGTGAATAAACACAAATACCTCAGGAAATTCTCCGGACAAATGATACATTTGATCCAAAAAACAATAAAACCAAGCCATTCAACACATATTTCAAGCATTCAATATTCCATGAGTCCTAAATTTGCCTACCTGAACCTAAACTTTGCCTATTAAGCTTTCGACCTAAAATATGATCCTATCGAGTTCACAAACTTGATATTTATTCTGAATTAGACAACATAACAATAAACCAAAATTAATCTAAATTCACCCTTTTTATCAATTTCTCAATTCCACCCCAAATTCCCTTTTTGTACTAAATTTCCACAATTCACTAATTACAATTTCAATAATCCATAATCATTTTGTAACAAAATTAAGCAAACAAATCAACATCACCCAATATTCAGTCATGCCTCGCGCAAATCAAATACGTATAATGAAATAAAATGAGAAGAGATAGAGTTGGATCTTTCGATAATGGACTTTTGTTGATAATAACGAGTTTAAAGAAATACGAGTTTGAAACCCCCGAATAGAAAACCTCAATGACGAAATCCAACTCGTTACCAAACCCGAACCAAAGAATTTTTCCCTGATTCAAACAAATGAACAAAACCCCAAAAGATCAAACCATATGAGATAGAAAATGAGAAAATAAATTGAGAAAACCCCGCATGTGATTTCACAAACTCCCTTTCGATCGTTTCTCCGCTCCTTTCTTTTTCATTATTCTATTCCCTCTCTCGATTTCTCTATCATTTCTCTATCTTCTTTGCCTCTATTTTTTTTTTCTATTTTTGTATCTATATGCGATTTATGTGTGTGTGCATTAGGATTAAGAAAAGGAGAAAGAATCACTACCCCCCAAGATCGCTTCTGTGGTTTGTCAAGAAGAATCCATTTTTCATTGGAATTTTGTGTTTCTGTGTATATTGAATCTCAAATATGTGTGTGGTCGTGAGGGTGAGTCCCAAAAAATAAAGAAGAAGTGTAGATAATAGTGGCCTCCTTCCCCCAGAAAACTGGAACCTCTCTATGTCTTACTGTATAGAAAAGAAGAGAAAATGGAGTCTCCCTCTATGAATTTCCTCTCTATCCCTTTTTTGTTTCTGCAATTGTGTATATATATTTTGGTATTCTCCTGTCTATCCCTCCTCTTTGTAGAAGGAAATAAAATGTGCAAAAGAAAGGATAAGTGGGGAGAGAGGGGTCACGTGGGTGAGGGTGGGGTAGGGGTGTGAGGTGTAAAAGTCAGTTAGGATAAGGGAATATTAGGGATTAGGGATTTAATTTGTTAGGATTTGTTGTATTTGTTTTCTTGTGGGAAAAGTGTGAATGGGTGAGGGTGTATGATAAGGTGAGGCAATAAATAAATAAAATTAAACTTCGGGAAGGACAAAATTAGGTGTCTACATCATGCCCCTTTTTGGGTGTAAGAAAAATGTGTTTTCAGACAAAAAAGTAGACAACGAGACCAAATTTTGACCCGATTATTATTCAAGGAAAGAAACAGAAGGAAGAAGGACAACCGAGTTGGAAAGTCGAGTGAGGTCCCGTCGAAGTTTCGG
This sequence comes from Capsicum annuum, assembly GCF_002878395.1. Taxonomy (NCBI): domain Eukaryota; kingdom Viridiplantae; phylum Streptophyta; class Magnoliopsida; order Solanales; family Solanaceae; genus Capsicum; species Capsicum annuum. The sequence goes on from NC_061113.1 coordinate 229,296,635, forward strand.
TCTGCGGTTCTGTCATTATATCAAAAATGAAGATTACAAGTTAAAACATAAATGAAATTACAAAAATCCTATCCATGCAGGTTCTTTGACTCTTGACTTGCTATTTCTTCAACCTATTTTTTAGGCGGGCTCCTGACTTGCTATTTCTTCAACCTATTTTTTAGGCGGGCTCCTGACTTGCAATTTCTTCAACTTGTTGTTTGGTTTTCAATTTCTTCATCCTGTTCTTCATGCGGGCTCCTGACTTGCTATTTTTCAATCTGTTGACTTTTAATTTCTTCACCTTGTTGCTTGATTTTCAACTTTTTCACCTTATTGCTTGACTTTTAATTTCTTCACCATATTTCTTGATTTTTTTATTTATTCTCCCTGTTCTTCAGGCGGGCTCCTAAAATCACAAATAGAAAGAAAATTATTTCAAATAAAGATTATGATAAAGAGAGATTCCATTTCCCAGAAAAGTAAAGTTTCAAACAACTGGAATTAAATTTTTTTGTCCCATTTATCATCAGAAGACTTTTGTGAAAGTCACGTCATAACTACTTGAAAAACCCAAACAAAGAAATGCATCTTCTATGGATTAATTGGAATTATTCGACTAGAAAGTGAATTTTCTAAGAGTAAAAGAAAATGACTCGACTAGGAGGTACATCTTCTGGGAGTTAAAGGGAATGACTCGACTAGAGAGTACATTTTCCAAGAATCAAGGGAAATAGCTCGACTAGGAGTTATATATTCTTGGAGTCAAAGGGAATGACTTGCTAGGAGGTACTTCTTCTAGGAATCAAGAGAAATGACTTGAATAGGAGGTACATCTTTTGGGAGTCAAAGGTAATGACTTAACTAGGAGGTACATCTTCTAGGAATAAAGGGGTATGACTCGACTAAAACGTACATCTTATAGGAATCAAGGGGAATGACTCGACTAAAAGGTACATCTTATTGGAATTAAGGAGAATGACTCGACTAGAAGGTACATCTTATAGGAATCAAGGAGAATGACTCGTCTAGAAGGTATGTCTTATAGGAATCAAGGGGAATGACTCGACTAAAAGGTACGTCTTATAGGAATCAAGGGGAATGACTCGACTAAATGTACATTTTGTACGAATCAAGGAGAATGACTCGACTAAAAGGTACATTTCATAGAAATCAAGGAGAATAACTCGACTAGAAGGTACATCTTAGAGGAATCAAGGATAATGACCGGACTAAAAGGTACGTCTTATAGGAATCAAGGAGAAATGCTCGACTAAAAGGTACGTCTTATAGGAATCAAAGGTAATGACTCGACTAAGAGGTACATATTCTAGGAATCAAGGGGGATGACTCGACTAGAAAATACATCTTCTAGGAATCAAGGGAAATAACTTGACTAGGAGGTACATCTACTAGGAGTCAAAGGAAATGACTCGACTAGAAAGTACATCTTCTAGGAGTGAAGGTTCAATTTAAGAAGTGTCTCACCTAGCAATTGAAAATTGAAATACCTAGACAAGGAAGTATGTCTCTGAGGGATATAGAATGATGAATTTTTACCATGATTTGATTATCAAACCTGTACAGCAACATTGCTTCTTACTTTTGTAGAAGTGAGAAATCAGGACCTTTGATGTTTAGGCTATAAAATCCTTGATTTGAAGGTAACATGCGTTCTTGTTTCATACAAAGAAAACTTGTGAGTTTAAAATAGGGTGGCTATTTTATGGCTTTAGCTTTTGCGACAATCGTTCTTGCCCCCATCACATTTAATCTTGCTTCAAACCATTAGCATATGTCATTGACTTGTTGCATCATTGGCCCGAACTCAAATTATTAAGAGTGATTCTGAAATAAAACACAGTGTCTCTGCTTTGCCATGTTTCTCAGATATACCTTTTGAACCTTGGTATATCCATGAGTTCCCAAACTTTTCTGTGGACAAAATTTCTTTTCTGCCTTATTTCGTCTCACAATCATGTCTCTTTTATGTATTCACCTTTTGTCTTTGTTTATGCAATTGAAGAAGGTGGTAGCTAATTTTAAAATCTTTTCTCACTTGTTTTGACATGGACTTGACTCAAAGACAAGAGAAAAAATGATAATAATTTTCTTATTAGGATAACTGACTCACAAAAATAAAAAAATAAAGATAAGAAAGAAAAGACAATGAATGTCCCCATTTTGAAACAAAGAAACAAAAAATTTATCTAAAAATGACAGCCAACTCTAATGACTATGCCATGCATTTTGGATTAAGCTGCCTGGTCTTTCCATCAAAAGTTTCACCAATTGTTGTTGAGTTAATTTCCTTGAAACTGAGTTGCTTTCTTAGATCAATTACATTTAAGACCTCATTCGGCTAGTGACACCTTGAAGGGTTTTCTCCAACAAGCCTCTCTCATTTTTTTTTATCTTAGCTCACCATTTCCCTGTGGTGTCTTTGAGGGTTTTCAGTCATGAGACTCTAACATTTTTATTTCTCTCAGCTCACCATTTTCTTATGGTGCCCGTGAAGGTTTTCACCAATAAGACTCTTTCATTTTTATTTCTCTCCTGATTCCTTATGCTGAGGAAAACAACTAGTACCCAAAATGTGTCATCATATTTATTGAATGCTTAGACCTAACATTCTCAAAGATTGGACCTAAAGGTCTTTTTTTGGTTGTAACTTAGCTTTTGTATAGGGTTAGAAAGAAAGAATGACATGAGGCCCAAACGACACTTGAAGTGGCGTGGGACTTACAACTTTTGAAATCGACTCAAACAATGAAAATTAACTTATGCCCCAATTTCTTTTTTCTGGGTGATTCTAAACTATTCATTTGATTGGACCGAGCCTAAAGTTGGGCAGCCTATGTATCTCACCCTCGAGAGAAGAGAATCAGGTCATGTGTAGTTCTGACAACTCGTTCTCTTGCTTGATTCTAATTTTTCTTTTCATTGACTCTTTTCTCTTTGGAACTTTTCTGACTTTCTTTTTCTTGACACTCATTTTTTTTTCCTTCTTTTTGACACATAATTTTTTCTTTTTTTTCTTTTCTGACTCTATTCTTTTGCTCGATACTTTTCTTTTGAGCTTTGCTGACTCTATCTTGATTCCAAAAGAGGGGTGTGAAAGAAAATAGAATTAAAGCTCAAATGGGTAAACAATGGATGACACAATGTTTGGATAGCAAAAAGAAATGCCTTCGTCATATCAATCCTTAAAAATGCAAGTACACATCTGCAGTATGAAGTGAAATATGAAAATTATTTATGATATTTTATTTTTCGCACTAAATTTAACTGAGCCTGTGCGTCACTACTTCTTCTACAAACTCCACCTTTGTTGTACATTCCTCATGTCAAATGACTCATGCGTTCGTGGAGCTGGTTATCTTTTGGGTTCCTCTTGACATAGGATCACGCATCCACTGTTTGATCTTATTAAGACATGTCTTTCAATTGATGACCAAGTTATTCTTGTGATTCTCAAAATAATTGCCTTAATTTTCAAAGAAGGCTTCAACTTGTCACCAAATTTCTCAGCACTTTACCTATTTTCTTAGATGCTTTTTCTAACCTTAGCCCTCTAATTCAATATTTCATGGTTAAATTGGATTTTAAGATTCGACTGAAAATTCCGAACGCATGTTATATCACTAGAATCAACATAAAATGTACTGTATAAAGAAAACAAACATTATATATTTAAAACACAAAGGGAAAGGGACACTTCATTTAGTTGAAATAAAAGATAGAAGGGTTTTAACATAAACGGTAAAGGGACAAAACAAGATAGATCCCGAACTACAACCTTGAAATAATTCAAAAAATAGTAAAGAAAATAAAACAAACTTCCAGACCTCTTCTTAGTAGGGAGAGGGTGACTTCTCAGTTGCTCAGCCTGACAACTTAGGCACTGGTTTCCATATCAGCATGAATAGAGTTTCCACCACGATCAGATACATTCTCTTCAACAAATAAGTTCTGGGTCCCATGCTTAACTCATTACTTCCCACATATCTTGTAGTACCACGTCCTAGCGAAGAACTCCGTGGGATGGTTGAGGTGCCAATGTTTTGCTCCATAATTAATTTTTCTTGAATCATTTTCTCTATTTCTATTTTCAAAATACGACAATCTTCAGTACTGTGACCTTGCATATTAGAATGATAAGCACATCGTACATTAAGATCAAAATACTTTGAATGTGGATCGAGAGTATACTCAAGTATAGGAGTAATCATGCCCCATTGTCTTAATTTTTGGAACAAACTGGTATAGGACTTCTCAATTGGCGTGAAGTTATCCTTTGTCTTCCTCCTCATTGTAAACTCTATCCTCGGATAAAACTTGGATTTAGAGGTTCCTTGGTAAATTTGTGGGGGTCGAGGATGACGTTGAGGGACCGTGGAACACCATTGTGGATAGGAAGATGGATGAGCATACGATTGTGCATTATTCAAAGGATATTGAGGAAGTAAAATGGGATTTCTTGGATTTTTGAGAAAGGAACCTTATTACAAATGGTTATGTGGATATAATATATAAGTTCGACATTGAGTCTGACATTATTGGTGGGTTGGACCTCTCAAACTCTGCTTTGGCCCCGGTATGACAATAGGTGTATTTTCCTTCTTCTTTCCTTCAGTTTCCCTTGATTGATTGGAGTATCATCTCAAATGATTCACAGAATCCTCATGTCCATCATGTTCCTCAAATTTATATATCTCAAAGCTTTGAAGAAGGTTGACACTTGAAGACGTGCCCCAGTCTTTATATGAAACATATTCTTTACCAGGGAGTCCTAGGGAACTTTACATAGAATTTTCTGTACCCTTCATTTTTCCAACCATTCACTCTTTTGCTATGTCAAACTTTTTGGTAAGAAATTTTGGTGGTCCAGTTAACTTAAAAATAGGCTCAGGAGAACAGCAATGATCATCAAGAGTATTGAACATAAGTTCACCAACGGCCTGAGAAACCACAATCGTTGGATGGATAGCCAGTATGGAAGCTTTAGTAGAGGGTTGAGTAGCACAATCAAAGATGATATATGGTATTATGAATGTAGTAGGCTTATACCAAGGAGCTAAAGAAGGAGTGGTGGAGTATTGGGATGCAACTGAAGTGGAATGAATTTCGAGGTATGTTGTGGTGCGTCAACAACAATAGAAAATTAAATTTGCAATTATGATGGAAAACTCAAGATATTTGCAGGGTCAATAGTAGGGAATAAAGGAGGAGGCAACCCACTGGTCCAAGCTCGATATATTTTCATCATTTCCTATCTTAGTCTCAGATTCTCTTCCTTTAAACTCTCATTTTCCTGACTCTTTGTTTGATCCATGAGGTCACTCTCTATATCCTTATTGGACATGACTAACTCTTCCTTAGACTTGGTGTGATATGGAGGACCAACCAGAATGCCACAAACCAACCATCTTAAACTAACTGAACAAGGGATAACAAATGTGTTAGAGTTCAACGCTTTCTCAAAATCTTTCTCTTTTTTCTTTTGAAAAGATCATCAAACCCAAGAAGGGTGCCTAGGTATATCACTCCTGAAAGAGGAGAATCAGGTGTGCGTAGTTCATGAAGTCTTGCAAAAATGGCCAATCAAACTCTTTTTCTCTCTTTTTCTTTGAAACTTTGAGAAGAAAAGAAAATAATAAATTGTCAAAAGAATTGATGAAAATCTTTTTGAATTTTTTTAGCTTTAAAATCCTACACAAAATGAAACCTATTATTACCAAAGAAAATCTTTTTGGTTCAATTTTAAATTTCATACGAAAATGAAACTTAACCTATTAAAGGAAAATCTTTTTTTGAAGTTTTCTTTTAGAGATGTATATGACATGTACTCTAAATGAAGAGTGAAGAAAATCTTTTTGAATTTTTTAGATTTCTATACAAAATGAAACTTATTATTACCAAAGAAAAATCTTTTTGGGTTTTCGATTTTGAATTTCACACAAAAATAAAATATGAAACTATTAAAGGAAAGTCTTTTTATAGTTTACTTTTAAAAGATGTATATGACAGCTACTCTAAATGAAGAGTGAGAAAAATCTTTTTTTGATTTTTTAAATAAAATCTCCGAACCCAAAAAGGCTGCCTACGTATCTCACTCCCAAGAGAGGAGAATCAGGGATGCATAGTTTGTCCAGATTGGACCATTAAAAATTAAATAGCCGATTGAATCCTGACTTGAGAGACACGACCATAAACAGAAGATGAAGAACGTAAATAAAAAATCTTTTTGAGTTTTCAATTTGACACTTCACAAAAAAATGACACTAACAACTATAAAAGTAAAATATTTTTGGTATTTTCATTATATGAAATGTACAAAACTTCTACCATCTTTTTTTACATTTTTCTTTTATAAAAAGTTCCTATTAAGAATTTTTTTTGGAGTTTTCGAATTGGGAATGCTTACTAAAGAAACAAAAGGAAAATCTTTTTGATGTTTTTGATTTTTTGGAAAATGAGTGCAAAACATAAAAAATCTTTTTTGAATTGTGAAAAACAAAAGTCATAAAGAACACTAAAAGCTACGAAACTTTTTTTTGACTCACTTTTTTCTCCCCTCCCCCCTTTTTTGGCCTAAACGCACACTCCTTTAATTCTGGCATATGCTTTCCCTAAATAAATCTATTAAATAACCCTATTACCGTAAAAATTACAATATTTAGCATGTAGGGATGCTGTTAAGGTGAGTCTCCTATGTAGGACCAAGTAAGTCCCGCTAGGTCTCAATATGATGCAAATAAGCATGACCTAAAGGCTGACCTATGTTGGGGTCCACTAATAAGGCTATTAGGAGGAGCGTATGGTCATAGTGGCTGTGAAAACTTTCCACCCACTCCATACGTCCGACGTCTCCCCCTCCTAAAATAAGCGAGACTCAACTAGAATTCATGTACATGACGTGCACTTCGGGACTAGTTGCACAAAAGAATTGACTCGGGTTATGCAAATGATGCCAGATATAAAGCGATAATACATAAAGAAAAAATGTAAATACATAGTACATAGGCACTCAACAATGATAAAATAAACACAAATGATAGTGCAAACAATATTTATACTCCCAGAATGTCAAATTAAGCAGATACAACTCCAAAAGTAAGCTCAAATTCTGAAAAATCCCCAACAGAGTCTCCAGAGTTGTCATACCCCCCCCCCCCCCCCCTCTTTTTTTTAACAAAAAAGAAGATTAAGATTTTAAGTTCGAAAGGGTTTTTATTATTAAAGTGACAAAAGATGAAAATTTATTTCAGAAAAGGATTATTTTTACATTCAAATTCGGAGTCACTACTTGGCATAATCGGGTGTGCCAAGTCACCTTTGGAAATCTTTTTTCAAAACGGTTTGACTCTAAAACTGATCCGCGAATAGAGATTCTAGCTAAGGTATTCTGTTGATCGAGGGGAAGGTTTTAGACACCTCTCGGTCCTGTGATTCGACCACGATCGCTTGGTGGAGCATATCGGCTAATTTAACACTAAGAGTATATAAACCACATCAATCACACAATAATCAAACAAACAAACAAACAAAAGGAAACTAAATCCCAAAAATATAATGTCCAGTCCAATTATACAGTTCAAAATAGAAAACTGCGAAAATGTTCTCTGGGTACAAAATACTTTGGGGCATTTCCCGGCGAATAAACACAAATACCTCAGGTCATTCCTCGGCCAAATGATACATTTGATCAAAAAAGCAATAAAACCAATCCATTCAACACATATTTCAAGAATTCAATATTCCACGAGTCCTAAATTTTCCTACCCGAACCTAAACTTTGCCTATTAAGCTTGTGGCCTAAAATATGATCCTATCGAGTTCATAAACTTGATATTTATTCTGAATTAGACAACATAAAAATAAATCAAAATTAATCTAAATTAACTCTTTTTATCAATTTCTCAATTCCACCCCAAATTCCTTTTTATACCAAATTTCCACAATTCACGAATTATGATTTCAACAATCCACAATCATTTTTTTAACAAAATTAAGCAAACGAATCAACATCACCTAATATTCAATCATATCTCACGCAAATCAAACACATACAATGAAATAAAAGAGAGAAGATAGAGTTGGACCTTTCATAATGGAATTTTGTTGATAATAACGATTTTAAAGAAATCTGAGCTCAAAACTCCCAAATTGAAAACCTTAACGACGAAATCCAACTCGGTACCAAACCAGAACTAAAGAAATTTTCCCCCAATTCGAACAGAAGAACAAACATGAAAAATATCAAACCAATTGAAATAGAAAAGGTGAAAATAAACTGAGAAAAACCCATATACGATTTCACAGACTCCCTTTCGATCTTTTCTCCGCTCTTTTTTTTTCACTATTCTATTCCATCTCTCTATTTCTCTATCGTTTCTCCATCTCCTTTGCCTCTATTCTTTTATTTTTTTATTTTTCCATATTTGTATGCAATTTGTGTGTGTGTGCGTTAGGAGCAAGAAAAAGAGAAAGAATCCCCACCCCCTAAGATCGCGTCTGCGTGTTGTCAAGAAGAATCCATTTTTTGTGGGAATTTTGTGTTTCTATTATATTGAATATCAAATATGCGTGTGGTTACTATGTTGAGTCCCAAAATGAAAAGAAGAAGAGAAGATGATAGTGGCCTCGTCCCCCAGGAAACTGGAACCTCTGTGTGTCTTACTGTATAGAAAAGAAGGAAAAATAGAGTCTCCCTTTGTGAATTCCCTCTCCATCCCTTTTTTTCTCCAATCATGTATGTATATTTTGGTATTCTCTTCTCCATCCCTTATTATTGTAGAAGGAAATAAAACATGCAAAAGAAGGTATAGGTTGGGGGTCACATGGGTGGGGGGTGGGGTAGGGGTGTGAGGTGTAAACGTTAGTTAGGATAAAGGAATATTAGGGATTAGATATTTAATTTGTTAGGATTTGTTGTATTTGTTTTCTTGTGGGGAAAGTGTGAATAGGTGAGGGTGTATGATAAGATGAGGCAAAATATGAATATAATTGAACTTTGGGAGGGACAAAATTAGGTTTCTACACTGGTTAGTTCAAAAAACATCAACTCTTTTGAACTTAAAGGAAAAATTCTTTGATTTCCTTGTTAGAAACTAGCAAAAGAGTCAAGATTATTGAGTATCTTTGTTTTTCAACTTTAATTTGGTACTAAAGCATCTGATCTAGTTATTATGTTTCAGTACATAATTTTAGTTAGTTTAAACTAAAAGAAGTAATGGAAATTGCCTTTTAGTTAGTTCAAGATTCAATTTATTTCTTCATTTTGATATTTTGTGCATTTGTGTGTGTTTTTGGTCACTTGGGGCTTATCAAGATCTCATTTGTTTCTTCATTTTGACACTTTATGTGTATATTTTGTCAAGTGAAGCTTATCAAGATCCCCCTCTTTAAGTGTTCTTGCAAGTAAATTAGGGTTTACTTTTGTTGATACTCCATTATAGTTTCAGTATTTTGGTGGTTTGTTTATGGTGATTTTAATCAAAGAATATGAGTAAATAAGGATCCCAATATTTTTGTTATTTTACCTAATGATCAAGATTTTTTTATTCTACTTGCCTAATGGGTTTCTTGGAATTTGATGTTACTGTTTGACAGAATCCAAATTCAGAAAAAGGATTGCTTTGCTATTTTTTTGGTGACCGCTTATCTCTTTCTCTTCAATTTAGACCAAGCAAAGGTTAGTTGTTTTCTCCCTATTTGTTTTCTCCCTATTTTCTTATAATGAAGTCTTTAAATATAGTTTAGTTTGGGATTGTTCGCTGTAGAAGGCTTTGAAAGCAGTAAGAATTTTGTGATGATTATATGGTGTGAGAGGGTCATGCAACGCCTATACTTATTTGTTTTGTTACACTTGTTCAATTTCTTGACTTATTATACTATAAATCAATATGTTACTTGAAAGTGAATAAGTGTAGTTACTTGAAGGTGAACTTTTATTTTGAATTTTGTTAAAGCGTAGGTACTTGAAATGTGGACTTTTTATTGTGAATTTTGCTACGTTTGGTAATTTGGGAGGTGACTTAGTCACTTTAAAATGATTAAGTGTAAGTAGGTGAAAGGTGAATTTTTGTTTTGAATGTGTTTTAGTTTGATGACTTGGGTGATGACTTAGTGAGTTGAAATTGATTAAGTGAAAGTAGTTGAAATGTGAATTTTTGTTTTGAATGTGGTTTAGTTTGGTGACTTGTGAGGTGACTTAGTCATTTGAAAATGATTAAGTGTAAGTAGGTGAAAGGTAAATTTTTGTTTTGAATGTGGTTTAGTTTGGTGACTTGGGTGATGACTTAGTAAATTGAAAATTTTTGTTTTAAATGAGGTTTAGTTTAGTCACTTGGGTGATGACTTAGTGAGTTGAAATTGATTAAGTGTAAGTAGGTGAAAGATTAATTTTTGTTTTGAATGTGGTTTAGTTTGGTGACTTGTGAGGTGACTTAGTCACTTGAAAATGATTAAGTGTAAGTAGGTGAAAGGTGAATTTTTGTTTTGAATGTGATTTAGTTTGGTGAGTTGTGAGGTGACTTAGTCACTTGAAAATGATTAAGTGTAAGTAGGGGAAAGTTGAATTTTTATTTCGAATGCGATTTAGTTTGGTGACTTGTGAGGTGACTTAGTCACTTGAAAATGATTAAATGTAAGTAGGTGAAAGGTGAATTTTTGTTTTGAATATGATTTTGATACGGGAATGATCATGACCTTAGATGTTTTTTGAGCAACTTGAATACCAAATAAAGAATGCACAAGCCCAAGTGTGGATGAGGCCCAAATCAATTTTTGAATGCACTCCATGGGGCGACCTTGACGGCTTTTTGATAGAAGGGCCCTTTTGTTATTTATCTATTATTTTGCATTGTAATATAAATATAAAATGGTAGGGTTTATTGTCTTAGTTTATGCTTGATATTGAAGAACACTACTCTTGTGAGAGAAAGGTCTCAAAACGAAAATTAGGGCATAGCATAAGGGTGGATTCTCTTGTGTGTTGCAAAGCTTGAGACTTTGGTGCTTTGAGAGGTGGATGCCCCTCTTGTGTTATTGTAAGAGTTAGGTGATTATTGTATGAAGTGTTAAAGGTCCAAGAGTGGAATATACTCTTGGGTTGTTAAGACTACATCAACACTTGTCTAACTACCTATCTTTGTTTTTTGTCCTAATCTTGTAGTTTGTGTTGTTGTTGTTCAAGCTGTTTGGTTATTGTTGTTGTAACATTGTTGTTCTTAATTTTTATTGTCATATTATAGTTTGGTTTGATTCTGGAAAATAGGTGTTAAACACCTCATTACATGGTCTTCTTATTGTGTTCTTGAATCCGAGAGAGGTCACCAAAAGAGGTCCATAGTTCCTTGAACTAGTAGACTGTTTTGGTGTTTGTTTTCTTGTGTTCTTGGGCTGTTTTGTATCATTTGCTATCAGAGCCATCTTTGATTTTGTTCTAACAAGATCAATCGTGGGCTTAAGACAAAAAAAAAGAGGGTGCAATATAGATTCAAAAAGTGAAGGTGAAAGTTGTAAAGCTTGTTTTGAGAAGACTAGAACCCAACACTCCCTAGACTTGATTTCTACTTTTAAGCTAACTTTCCTTGTTTTGAGAACTTTGTTTTGTGGGACAAGCTATTTTCCTTGTTTCAAGAACCTTGTTTTGTGGGAATAGTACAAGAAAAAAGTCATCCTTTCGAGAGTGGACTTGTAGAGATTCAAGACTTATGTTTTCCCTCCAAAACAAATTGTCATCCTTTCCAAATTGTGTGAAGATTTAAATTTCAGAATTTGTGATTAAATTGTATGGGACCAAGACCAATTTCATGCTGCCACATCACCCATTTGCTACTGTTCACATTATTAATAAGCTCAAATTTTAGATTTTTCTTAGTTTCCTATTATTGTTTCATAGTTTCGTTTGTTGACTCGACACTAATCGACAACCTAGTAATATCCTACTAGTTTGTAAGTTAGTTTTGTGACCATTCTTTGTGTTTACTATCCTTCGTATGTTCTTTTGTTATTGTTTCCTTGAGTCGTTGTAGAGTCTTGGTTCACCTCTCAAGTACGGTACTCCATTAAGTTTGCACACTTGTAAGGTAGATTTACAAATGGAACCACCACATATGGAACTTGAAACTTCCAATTCACAAACCGTGGATTATAATGTTATGAATGCCCTTGTAGCTAGTCTTGAGTCCTTGTCTCGGGACGTGGCTAGAGTGAATACTACGGTGGAGAAGTTCGGAGTGGAAGTGGCCTCTATTAGTGGACGAATGGAAAGGGTAGAAAGTCAACGGAGTTCTCGTACCTCAACTACCTAAAACACATACCCAACCATTAGCCCCGAAGCCACACACCAAAAAATGTACCTACCAAATGCCATACCTCAAGCACACTATTATTCACAAGGCCAAGGCCTTGAAGTACCTAGCCATTCTACACATCACCAAGACCCACATGATGGATTTAGAACCCGAATTCCACCCTTAAATCTGACTCGTCCAAACTAAAATCAGCCAATCCAAAGACCTCCACCACTAAATGCCAATCCCCTATACCAAATTTCAAATATCCAAAACCCATCAATGCAAGAAGAGGGATTTGTGAGGGAGAACCGAAGGGGAGGGTATGGAATGTATGATGATTCTTATTTGATGTAAGATGGGATGAGAGGTAGAAGGGTAGAACCTAGGGATAGCCGAGGGCTTGAAGGTAGGGGCGGCCAAGGTGTTCGGGAAAGGGATGTTGGCCTCAACACCATAAAATGGGGCTTTCGATCTTTGAAGGAGAAAGTGATACCGAAGAGTTTCTTGTATGGGAATCTGCATGTGAGAGAGTCTTTCAAGTGAATGATCTCACGGAGGAGAAGAAAAACTGCTACACCATTGCTCATTTTGAGGGATATGATACCACGTGGTGGGAGTATGTCAACCATTTTGGCAATGTATTGATTGAGGGGCAACCCCCTCCTTGGTTTTGGTTAAGGTATATTATGAGGCAAAGGTACCTTCTCGAAAGCTATCAACATGAAATCCTTGCAAAATTGTACAACTTGAAGCAAGGAAACAAAAATATGGCAGCCTACTATGACGAATTTCAACAACTCATCTTGAAACTTGATCATAGAGGAGAGCAAGTAAGCAATGACATCATCTGGTTCAAGGTTGGTTTAAACTAGGACATCTCCACTCGCATGACGCTTCATAAATTTAATACCATAGAGGGCATCTTCCAAGCGACTTTAGAGTTGGAGAGGGAGCTCAAAGAGAACTCTTTCGTGGCTGCCCAACCCGAAATACCTAAGGCTTTCCAAAAACATCTTCCAAGGTATGAAGGTAAATTGAATTCTACTTCCAATCCCAAGGGGTTTCAATGCTTCAAGTATCAAGGGTGGGGGCACTAGGCTAGTGAGTGTCCAAATCGGAGGAATGTGATCCTAAGGGAGGGGAAGTTATACTACCTAGGAGAAGAACTGGTGATTGAATAGGCTAAGGTTGATGGAAAGCCTCAAGATGGAGAGCATGAAGAGGTTGGGATTCAAGTTGAGGAGGATGTAGAAGATGCGTGGCCGTGTGAAATACCTCTCTAAAGAGGTGAGGTTGTGAATTTGTGGACAAATTCCTCTCAAGATAGAGAGGATGATACGGGAATGATCATGACCGTAGATATTTTTTGAGAAACTTGAAGACCAACTAAAGAATGCACAATCCCAAGTGTGGATAAGGCCCAAATCAATTTTTGAATGCACTCCATGGGGCGACCTTGAGGCCTTTTTGATGGAAGGGCCCTTTTGTCATTTATCTATTATTTTGCATTGTAAAATAAATATAACATGGTAGGGTTTATTGTTTTATTTTATGCTTGATATTGAAGAGAACTACTCTTGTGAGAGAGATCTCTCAAAACTGAAATTAGGGCATAGCATAAGGGTGGATTCTCTTGTGTGTTGCAAAGCTTGAGACTTTGGTGCTTTGAGAGGTGGATTCCCCACTTATGTTATTGTAAGAGTTAAGTTTTTGTTGTATGAAGTGTTAAAGGTCTAAGAGTGGAATATTCTCTTGGGTTGTTAAGACTACATCAACACTTGTCTAACTATCTATCTTTGTTTCTTGTCCTAATCTTGTAGTTTGTGTTGTTGTTGTTCAAGAAGTTTGATTATTGTTGTTGTAACATTGTTGTTATTTATTTTTATTGTTATAATATAGTTTGATTTGCTACTGGAAAATAGGTGTTAAACACCTCATTACATGATCTTCTTATTGTGTTAAATTTGAGAGAGGTCACCAAAAGAGGTCCATAGTTCCTTGAACTAGTGGACTGTTTTGGTGTTTGTTTTCTTGTGTTCTTGGTCTGTTTTGTATCAGATTTAGTTTGGTGACTTGTGAGGTGACTTATTCACTTGAAAATTATTACACCTACCGAGCTCACAGATCTCAAGATAGGACCCATGGACGGTTCACAACCCATATACTCTCTACGTTTAAAAAAGAATGACCTATTTTTTTTTAGCCTGTTTCAAAAAGAATCATATTTTTTTGTGGCAATACTTTAATTCCAACTTTACACATGACATGTTTAAGACAAAAAGATTAAAGGACACTTTGGTACATTTGACATAACTTTAATTTAAAATCACAAGTTTCAAAAATCTTCTTTATTTTAGTAAACTCCTTAAAAAGTCAAAATAGGTCTTTTTTTTTAAACGGAGCGAGTACTACGACTCATATCTCAAATTTTAACCTACCTCTCTGGCTCGTGTTCATGAAGAGGGTTTTTATAAAGAATTATCATTTTGTTTAAAAACATGTGGTATCCGTATCTAAGAATGTATATGTATGGAATGAGGATATAATGCTCACAACCAAAGCAATATGATGATATCCAATCCATTCTCCATATATAT